>NW_021604568.1:17352206-17398180 GCF_004785775.1 Grammomys surdaster | reverse complement strand
ATTCACACACATATACATATATACACACACTCACACACATGTTCACACAGACACACGCATTCACACACACACAAGCATCACACAACATACAGACACACACACACATAGATACACATACTTATGCATATCCTGAAAAGATGAGCGGATTAGG
The DNA here is from genome assembly GCF_004785775.1 of Grammomys surdaster. Classification (NCBI taxonomy): domain Eukaryota; kingdom Metazoa; phylum Chordata; class Mammalia; order Rodentia; family Muridae; genus Grammomys; species Grammomys surdaster. The sequence continues at coordinate 17,398,029 of NW_021604568.1, read as the reverse complement.
AGAAGGTCTGAAGAAGGGGTGTCAAGAAAGGAGAATGAAATAGACATGAAGAGAAAGTGGGGGAACGACTGGTGGGGAGAAAGGGAGCCAAGAGGTGTAGGGTAGGGAGAGGACGAATAAGAAAGTTCAATGACATCCTAATGCATAGAAATGTCACAGTGAAACCTATCACTTCGTATGTAAAAACAAACAAACCCAACCAACCAACCAACCAACCAACCAACCAACCAACCAACCAAAGAAAACCCCAATAAAACTGAACAAATAATACTGAGGGAGAGATTAGTGCCTGAGCAAGCTAGAGGGTAAACGTTAGATGAAGGCCAAAGGCAGTTCACATTTTCAAGACAGATACAAGAAAGAAAGGCCGCCTCTACTCATTAGATATTACAGAAGCAATTGTTAGTAGAAAGAACAAACACTTTTTGATTCCCCTAAGAGCCCTAGCTGCTCCTGCAGGAGAAGGTCACTGGGGTGTGTTTCTGGACGCTCACTGTTGGGTGCTAAAGAGCAGTTTGAGGAAGAAACAATACAGTGGTGACCTTAACTGTCATCCAGACTGGATCAGAGAAGATTCAGAAGCCTGAAAGTATTCTCTCTCTCTCTCTCTCTCTGTGTGTGTGTGTGTGTGTGTGTGTGTGCGCACACGCGGGAATTTTCACTGAGTGGTCTGAATGGATGTAGGAGGAAGGTCCAGCCTCAACATGGATGTGCTGGATGGGAGAGAAGAGTACCAGCAAGGGCGACTGTGTCCTGAAGGAACCTGCAGACACTGCATTTAAGACAGTCAAGAGAGTGTTATTCTGTTATTTCCAAATATTTTACTATTAAAAAAAATTCGATGATATAGCAAAGTTGAATTTTACAATGAACATTGGTATTCCCAGCATTTTGAGTCCCCGCTGACGATTTTACTTTGCTTGCTTCACACCTGTCAATCAACGCTCATCCTAGCCACCATTAGCATATCATAGATTTCAAAGCAGAGGCTGTCAAGAGGTAACAGTGTATCTTGAAGGACAGAACCATAGAACATTCCTGCTCCTGTAAGAATACCTGGGCAAACTTACTAGGTTTTTAAAAAAGAAACAAACAACAAGATAGTCTTGAATAATGTATGGAGACACAATGGAGACACAACAACGGAGGCACAACAGTGGTTACACAATGGAGACACACACCAAATCATTCACTTTCCAAGATGTGGAGAAAGTATTCAAACCACTTCAAAGCTTCATCAGTCTACCTGGGGGGCAGGCCTGTGGACATTGTCATCATTAATTCAAATGCTTCAATTATGAAGCTGTGGACCTGTTAGTTAAAGAGAAATACAATCTCTGCCACAGATGGAATGCTGGCAGTAATAAATTGTTTTTTCTTTGCTCTGTACCCTTGCCTCCCCTGCCCCAGTTCTTGTGTGTAGAAGCACATGGCTATCTACACCCAACTTCTCTCACTCAGAGCTTTACCCAGTTCACAGGCTTGTCATGAAGATAGAATGGGAGAAGTCTGAGAGCACCGTGTAAGCGACACAGTGAAGCAGCACTATCAGGAGGAACTGTAACACACTCCGTGAGAGAGCACACCTGCAGCCGTGGTCCACACAGCCGCTAGGCTTAAATCAGAGAGTTAAAGGTCAAAGGGTCAGAATATTGACAGTTGCTCTACTTTCTCCCATCAGTGAGTCCTCTGGTCAAGGATCAAGGGGGGACGTTGGCTTGTTTTCATTAGCGGAGTGTTTTTTTTTTGGAAATCATCCCAGCTTTAAAACAATGTTTCCATTAGCTGGGCACAGTTCCTATAATTATCCATCTCATCCCACCAGTGCCTAACTTTTCCATTCTGCACGCTATTCACCTGGGCAGTGCTCAAAGAACAAAGACACCCACCCAGTGTTTAGGAAGGTGTGGGTGGGTTTCTTTTCTGAATAAAAATTTATTGCTGAACTCTGGATAGAAATTCTTGCAGCAAGACGGCTGCAGGGGCTGTAAATGAAGAGTCAGAAACTATCCACATGGGGTAGCTTGCAGCAGGGATATTTAGCGTTTAAAAGACGTAAGGGTGAATATTTCCCACTTTTGGAGATGGCCCATACAAATCATGGCAAGGTCAAAGTTCAGTGGGAAGTGAGGGAAGACAACCTAACTAGGAGGCAGATTCACTGTCCACCACAGTGAAGGAGAAGGTGCCAGAACACAGGCACTTAACTTAGTTTTGTGTATGAAAGGAACTGAGGAGAAAGATCCAGAAAAGTCCTTGCTCTCCAAACATTCCTTCTATTGAGAGTTAACCAGAAAAGACAATAAGAGTATTTACAAAGATTATTTTGGGTAGATGGATTATGACATGTACACAGAGACACTCACACGAGTGTTTAGAGTGTGAGGGTGATGAGGAAACCCCAAGACCATTCTTACTATTAGCTCCCAAATCAAAACATGCATTTCAGGTAGGGAAAGGGGAATCAGGACAGGAATCACTCTGTTTATCCATGGAAAGAGAATACATAGCCCATCAACTGCATTTGTCCGGAGCCGAGAGGAAGAACATATCCCACTCACATGAGATGTTTGCATCTAGCTACTGTCTCCTGATGCCACCCAGTCCCCTAAACACACCCTTGGGCTGGCTCCACATCCATGACGCAAATTTCTCATCATAGCTATAATGCCCATAAGCCACACATACTAGGAAAATAGAAGCTGGCCACAAGCACCAAGGACTTCTTTTCATGCTAGTGAGTGTCCTTACAACAAGCAGATAAATTACAACAAACTACACAAACACACATACATTCAGTAAGTGTTTATAAAAGAAACATTTGTAAATGCCAATGAATAGAATGTATATATCTGTGTGACAGTTTATATGCTAATAAGATTTTATCACCACGTTCTGAATTAGATCCTGTAAGGGTCCTGACAGAGTTTTTAGTATAAACATTTTTTCTCCTCAATCGAAAGTTTGCTTACCCCGGGCAGTGTTGGCGCACGCCTTTAATCCCAGCACTTGAGAGGCAGAGGCAGGCGGATTTCTGAGTTCGAGCCCAGCCTGGTCTACAGAATGAGTTCCAGGACAGCCAGGGCTACACAGAGAAACCATGTCTCCAAAAAACAAAAAACAAAAAACAAAAAAAAAGAAAAGAAAAGAAAGTTTGCTTACCACTGTTGGATCATGCATCATACCTGACTGTCCAGGGGGTGGGGCACCCGATGATCCTCGCGGTAGACAGAGAAACACAGTCAGGACAGCAGCTCTGTTCCCAGCACAGGGTTCTATGGCTATTGGTTTAGGGGCACCCTGGAAAAGAAAACCCACTGTGAGTTTCATAGGTGACAACGTGACGTGGTGACTTCCTTTGAATTTCCTCTATCCTTCAGTGAGCAAACCTGCATCCCTACTTGCATCCCCTGAACCTGTAGATGTGTGATTGGCCCTCCTATGAACACAGCACCACGTTTCACCGTGATGTCCTAGCTGGTGTATCACAGACCTATTCATCCTGGTTACTTTCCCTCCTTCGTTGCTTTTCATTAGTGATGAGCTACAAAACCATATTTACCATATATGTAGGGGACCACAATTGCAAATATCCTACTGACACATCTTTTTAAAAATTACTTCTACGTGTGCATGTTTAATATAGCAGTGACATTATTGCTAAAGTCAAGCGGGTTATGATCATGTCATAGTCTACAGGTTTAGCAGAATTTTAGTATACAATACAGTATTATTAAATCCAGCCTTCCTGCTGTACAACAGGTCTCCAGATTCATCCACCTTAGCAAGCTAGGTTTACAGCCGTTACCCTGCATCTTTTTCTCTATCCCTCCCTGACTTGGTGACCATGTCTCTGCTCTTTGATTCTGTGCATTTGTATTAAGAAAACTTCATTTTTAAGTGAGAGCTCACGTAGGCATATCTTTAAAATTGCCTAAGTAATTGTATGTAATATATATATATATGTAATAGCTGTCCATCATACACTTGCATAAATAAAAGGGCAGACACAAGGTTAATATGTAAAAACTGCTAATGAAGGGATTGGATTAATGTTTTACTAGGGATTAAATCTATGATGGCCTTGCATATATTGCCTGATTTAGTCTTACATGAACCCTATAAGTTGAGAATATTGAAGAGGGTTTTTCTGTAGCCACTCACTCCAAATTAAAATATTTTTTGCCCAGTGGGAGAGCATTAAGTCTCAGAAAGTAAAGGAAACTTACAAGTCTCAGGAAGGTCCTGAAAGAGACAATTTTCACAAGGTCTTCCCCAAGGATAAAAGCAGTAACAAACGCTGGGGAGGACACTGGCCAGCTCAGATGCCTGCACTCCTATAAGTAACCCCAATAAACTCATTGGTCAACTGAAGTAGGCTTGGGTGAAACCGCTATGGAGACTGTTGCTGATTCTCTATCTGGGATGAAAAGATATTTATGTCTCCCAGGAAGTCAATGAGTGAGTACAAACTCTCCACAGCTGGGAAGAAGTGAGAGAGAAGGCATGTGGACTCTGGGAGCTACCTCTTGAATCTGTGTTCTCAATAGTTCCCTGTAGCTCATGTACACACACACACACACACACACACACCTGAGTCTGTGTTCTCAACAGTACCCTGTGGCCCATGTATACACACACACACACACACACACACACCCCTCAGGGAGCACAACTACATGTACACATCTATACACTCACCCCTTTCTACTTACACAGACATGTGTACAGATTGTGGGCTTAAATATAGAGTGTGTTTTGAGAGTCTGCAGGTTATCAACTTAGCCTGGTCTAGCATCTTACGATCCATTATTTGAAGAATGAGCGGTGGGAGATGGTTGTCAAAAAAGTATCTCTGTATGAGGGCAAAATTAAATAGAAGACTCATAGTAACAGAAAATGCCTTTAATTATCAGAACAAATGATTTATTCAGATGATTTTCCTACTGAAGATATTTGAACTTTTGAAGAAATATAGACATATGTAGCCATTCACCTAGAATATTCTAGAATATTGCCATTTCCAGAAAGCTTAATGAGGCATTAAAGATAAAATATGTTCCCTTTTATGTAAAACTTTGAGTTCCCGGTTACAACGGTTTTATGTGGTTATAAAGGATTTCTCCTTTATAGCGACATAAATCTCATGTTTAAAATTATCCTCATATAGATATATTTTGGAAGTTTTCTATATGAGGGTGGAAGTGGCCAAGGTTGGGAAGCAAAGGCCATTAAAATGTTCCGTGATAATCTGATGGGCCATGTTGTCTGACTTGTACCAAGTTACAGGATCTTTGGCCCGATACTTTAAAAGCCTACATTTAATTGAACAGATTAAGTTTTGAAAATGTTAAGGCAGAATTAGCATAAATACATAGATATAATCCAGTGATGTAAATATTTAGAGAATAGCCTTGTCATATTGCAAGACTAACAGAAAAGAATACTGTGAGTTTTCCAACCGTATTTCTAGGCAACTGAAAAGTATTTTAATTTAATAGATGCAGAATATATGTAAAGGTCAATTTGCTAAAATATATCAAGAGATTGGCAAAATGAATTCCAGGTTTAAATGGCAGTAATTTATTAGAAATATCAAGATCCCTATCACTGTTGCTAAGGCATAACTGATATCTGTGCCTCAGATAAGACTATCAGTTTTGGTCTGTTTTCCAACTCTAAGCATAACAACCGATTTATTTTATTCAAATTTACTTAAACAACTTGATTATGGAAACTAGAACAGCAGAATTTGAATATGTCTAAAGATTTTTGGGAAATCGTGTTTTTTTTTTTGGTGTGGGGGATTCAGGAAAACAATACATGGTTTGGGAGTCCATTACTTGGTGCTGTTGCTAGGCTACCTTCCTACTTCTTAACACCACAGGAAAGACTGTAAATACTGAAAGCATCAACTGAAAGAAAAAAATTAGTGAAAAATAGCTGTACGCTTCTGGTGGAACACAGGCTAGTTAATGAAGACTTTAAATTCCAAAGTCTCAGCAACGGGAAAGGACAAAAGGCCTGGAAAACTGGACCATGGGACAGGAAGTATGGCTCCCATAGAGCTGATTCAGTAGAATTATTCTTACAATAATTCTCTCACTCTCACTTCTGCTGTGACTATACAAAAAATATTTTTTAAAAACCTCTTTGTGTTAGTAAACTATGTAGAAGGAGATTATAATTCTACTATTTAATCAGATTGGCTCGCAACTTGGTCTATTTTTAGCTCCAAGAACTTTCATAGAAGGATATTGTTATCAAAGCATGAATCATTCATTATGTTTAAAATATTAGTCACTAGCCAGTTCTTCGACACTTCTGGAAGGAATTAACATAATTAAAATTAAACTTGTGACAAATAATCACTTTAAATACAGGATTTCAGATTTTTAAAATGGAAGGAAGCACTTTATAACCCTTGAATTACAAAAAAATTGCAACACGATACACATGATATTATTTTGGCTACCCTGAGGTTTGTCGGTTGTTTTGTGATAATCATATGTATAGCCGTGAATCACAATCACTTCGCAATGACATAGCATGCTCACAGAAACTTGCAATGTATCACACATTTTCCATGGTTGCCTTGAGAAGAGATAAGGCTCAGGTCTGTTGCCTGCAGCACTCAGCAGCTGGGATTTACTTCAAGGCAGTAAACTTCCTGTTGCTGGAGAGAACCCGTGGGAGAAAGAACGTAGCTGACAGCTTTGTAATGAGCAGCCATAGTCTAGGAAGCACAAGACACACAACACAGAACACACAGCATTCACAACACACAATTCTCACATGAGACGCAATGTTCACACAACACTCACAGAGCACACATCGCTCACGCAACACACAGTGCTCACGCAACACACAGCACACAATGCTCATACAACACACAGCACTCACACAACACATAACACACAACACACAATGCTCATACAACACACAGTGCTCACACAACACACAAAGTGGACGTAGAACTGTTTGCTTCACTGGAGGGTTTTCAAACTATAGAACTTAGTTTCAAGTCATCATTGTGATGGGTCATAGAGTTTACGGTAAAATCTTCCCAGTCTTTTGGCTATTAAAGACAAATATCAGAGAAGCTTTGGGAATCACAAATATTTTCAAGGTATTTCTTAAAACAGTATGTTCTGAAAGTGTGACTGTCATTTGTGGCAGGGACCTGTCTTGAGAAACTGCTGTGACATGAATCTCAGCGGGTTTAGAGCATGCCCAGATCCCAGTGGGGCCCACCTCTGGAAGCCCTCCATGGCGGCTGGGGACTTAATGGAATACCTGATTTTCGTAGACTAGCTACTCACCTCACATCTGCGGTTGTGACTCAGGGATAAGAAGTGAAGGTTTAGAGTAAGACTGTAACATGGTGGTCAGAGGTAGATATATGGAGTCTTTAAGCACATTAAATTAAAGAATGGTTATCAACCAACAGAAAATGTCTGTGGGTCAACACGGACATGAAGGCTGCCACAAGGGGTCTGCAGCACAAAATAGCATTCCTGGGCATCCGGGCATGACGCCCACCCATCTTAGAGCAGCTACACCTCTGTGGACTCGAGAGCTCGCTTCTCAACTCTTGTCACTAGCTCCAGAATCAGTCTCCCTCCTCTGTCATCTTTCTGTGATCTAGGACTTTGTCCCTACGGTGGCTATTTTCGTGATCCACGTCCCTCAAAGCCAAGTGTCACCTAACCCTGAAGAGCAGGTAAGCTTGTCACAGGGGTCGCAGAGAGGCTACAGTATGATGTCACATATCCAATTAAGGGTATTAGAGGAACAATACAGTACTGAAAACAATAACTACTAACAAGTACTGAGGGACTGTAGATGCCTGTGTGCTGCTCAGTATTTAACAGGCATTTTCACGTGTAACTCTGCAGCAAGCTCATGAGGAGAAACCAGCAGTTTCCAATACACGGTTGAAGAAAAAAACCGGAATTCAGAGGGTCAGCTGATATCGCAAGGCAGCACAGGCAGTCGGGGGCAGATTCTGGATTTGAGTATGCAGGTTCCTAACTGAAATTCTAGCTGCAATATCGAAGGGTTACTCTAGGTTTCAAATATACAGTCTATGAAGAATATATTTGTAATATCCAAGGCCTCTCTCATCCTGTTAGTTGGCTGAGTAGTAGACACCCACTTAGGAGTTTGGTTATAAGAATAACATGTATACACTTGCCCATTTCTTTTAAAGACATTTTAATCAATCCTTTTGGGAGTCTCACATATTGTACTTTAATTATTATTATTATTATTAATTTGAAATTTTAATGGGAAAAATTCATACAATTGATTCTGATCATGCTTTTCCCCTTCCCCAGATGTTCCCAGCTCCTTCCACCTCCTCACCCACCGGACTCTAAGCCCCTTCTCTCTCTCTTTAGAAAAAAATAGATAAAGGAAAAAATAAACCAAATCAAAAAGCAAAGAAGCATGCACGCGCACACACACACACACACACACACACATGCACATACTCATGCATGTGCACAGGCACATACATGTGCACACACATACACATACATGCATGCACACACAGGCACACACACACACATACACACATGCAGCACATAGGCGCACACACACACATGGAGCACAGATACACACATGCGCACACATGCATGCACGCTCAAACACGCATGCATGCACCCAAATGGCAACCATAAAGGGCACTATGAACGGTAGACCCCAGGGTCAGCTTTGCCATTGTCAGTCTGTGTGTCACTAAGTCACTTTCCCCAAATGTAAGGTGATAAGTGTGCTGAGTGACTTTTAGGGTCCTTTCCCTTCTTAATAACTCGTGATTATGACTTATGGATAGACTCTAGAACATTGGATGTTGCAGTACCTAGTACTAAGCCTAAGTATCGTGCAGTTTGAAATCCCAATACTTGGTAGTGTTTTTTTTTTTTTCCTGCCCAGGCGCTTTAAATGGCTGCTGTAATTTAAGGAATCTTCTTATACCATATGATGAAAACATCACATGGACCTAAGTGGCTACCATCGCATGCCAAGAAAGCAATTAGAAAATTGAGTGAGGGGATTGAGGATTAATGCGGGCGTGTTACACCTGTCAGCAGCAGTAAGTGTTGTGACAGAGGAAGAATAATGCCTGACAGTATTCACCAGCACTAATCTGATGTATGAGTGAATTATTAAAAATGCAAACAACTGCACATTAATCACTCTAGCATTCACTCCTAAGAGGTGTCTAACAACGGTACCCTTATCAGACCTATCTATAAATATGAGCGGCTTGGTATTTTTAATGACTGCCTAAATTGATAGAGAATGTAGTTTTCAGTCACACTAGTAAAATCGAATCAAATTTACTGAGCCTTGAATCAAGTCAGCGTAGTAGTTTGATTCGTAGCTAATCATTTGTTGAATTCCACGGGATCGGCAAGTCCCAGGATTCCCGATCCCCCTAAGTCGGGTTCATGGACTTCCTGGCTGGTCTTGAAAACGGAGAGGTCGCAAAGTGTGTTCTTTACTTACTGACTTCCCCGGCGTAAAATGATAAATAGAACGAGTTCCCTAGCTGGCTCTCTTCAGTAGGAGAACTCACAGTGACAAAATAAATTAAGCTGATGGACAGCCTCAGAAGCTGGGCTAAACCCTCCCAGAAGTCAATTCAGAGTCTGCCTGAGGGAACAGGTAAAGGGAGAAGACAGCATTTACAAAGTGGTCAGATGCTCTGAAGGATCCAACTGTCAATCACTTTCACTCAGTAGCAAGTATTTCCCTTTGAGGAAACATCTCCATGTATCCCTGTTCTAATTACACATATACACACACTCAAAACCACTCATGTATGCTGAAGACTTAAATCTGTAGGAGTCTGTGTTGCTTAACTGGACTCTGCTTTTAACTACCTGTGTGGCAGGGGCTTGGGGGTGAGGCGGCTTAGTCGTGGTATCAGCTCCCGTACCACCTGCTTCTCTAGGACTTTGGAAGCCAGAAGGAAAATGATGACAAGCCCCGTCTCATGCTTTGTCTAATTGGTTAGTAACGATAGATGCTGATTCTTTAAAAATTAATTCCTAGAAGTATTTTTCAAGAACTTGACATGGAGTATCTCTGAAATAATTTCCATAAGTGGAAGTTTAATAATCTATATTCTTCTCAGCAGCTCGGTACAAAAGTAATTTAACCACTGTGTTTCATGTGTGAACTTGAAAATGGCGACTATTATTCCCGGCCTTGAAAGGCAATGCTGGATGAGACACAGATGTGTGGGTCATGTCAGCCACGTTCCTCTCTCGCTCAAGCCCAGGGCTGGGGCCTTTGTCATGCTGTTCTGTCACGCACTGAGTGCCGGTACCTGCCAATACCAGAAGACCCTGCTCAACCCTTTCTACCTTCAGGCCCTTCTCAAGTTTTCTCGATGGAGTAGTTCACCTTTCTTTCAGGGACCAATGAGTCATGCTGGGCCTGAGAGGCAGCCAGCACTCTGGTTTCAGGCTGTTCTCTGATCAAAGCGTGAGCTTGGTCAAACCCCTCCCCTTGTCTCCAATGTCTGACGGGTAGGATGGAGCTGGACGTGGCTTACTCATGGTGTTATTTCAAGGACTAGAAGTTGTATAGTTATTCCCAGACATACAGGAATAACTATATACAGTATACAGTTGTATAGTTATTCCCAGACATACAGTATGTTTACCAGACATACTTGGTAAGTCAGCTCTCCTCTAGCCTTGGAATTAACTCGGAAAAAAGCCATTTGAGGGCAGAGCGGCAGTTTAGAATCTCTGTTAATAGTCTGAAGTGAGTGAATTGAGAAAATCCAGGTTTCTGGTAAGAATTCTGCTGTGGGGAGACAGGTAGCTGATGCCACACACCCACTGGACTGCATGTCAGTGCTGCTAAGGATGTCCTGTTAATCTACACCGGGTTCTGCTTTTATCAGGTCCTGATGGGTGGGGGGAGGCTCATGGGCTGCATGAACAGACTCTCTGGCCCCTAAGACCACAGAGGTGCTTGACAGACACCTTCTGAATAAGTGGATATTCATGAATGCATGCCCATTGACTTTTTATCTTTCTGAAATTGTGCAAGGCAAATCTCTGAATCTTGTAGGAAGATGTTATGAACAGAACCTCAATCTGGAGCAGATCAATATACAGCAATAAAGAAGTTAAATTATGTTCTTGCTATGATTTCTCAGACTAGTCTATTCTGAAGCATATTGTGTCATTAATGCAAAATGCCACCTTAGGAATATAGCCGCCAAGCCAACTCTATTTAAAAGGTAAACAGTCGGCGTTGGCTACTGAGGGGGCAGCTGATTGTAGCTAGGCATTTACAGAGGGGTGTTCTGTAAACATGCAAGAATCCCTGAAAGTCAGAGTGGAGGGGGCACAGGACGGTGACCAGTAGTTTGTCAGAAAAACGAGGAAGGGTGGAGCTTTCTGGCAGAAGGGAGAATCAGAATGAAGAGTTATGATGCAGATGGCTTCTCTGGGAAATTGCTAGAAGTTCCAGGGACACATCCTAGGAATTGCCAAGTAGAGAGAGATAAGAAGCCAGAGAAGACAGGGCTCTTCAAGAAGCCCAGGTCCCTCAGAAGTCCCCTCACATCCTTTGGCCAGGGCTGGGGTCATGGCCATGTTCTTAGAGTGGAGGTGGTGAGGTGCTGATGATCCTGGCTGGTGTAGCACAGTGTATGCAGAAACCCTCTCAGGAAAGCGCTGCATTCTGGTGAGATGTTAGGCTTAGTGCACATTAAATTAAAACATTTACTTCTGAAACTTCTATCATAAAAGTAAATCAAGAGGCACTGTGAAAACTAAGCGTCAGCAGAAAGACAGAAAGTGCAGATTTGGCAATATTCTTAATGAGGAATCAAATGTTAATAGATCCAGCATAATAAATGACTTTCTACTATGATTATTACACCAATCACAACCTATTATCAGTAAGAAGAACATGGTCAAAACCCTGAATGAAAGAGTTTACTTAACTCGTACAGAAGCACGTGTCAGCACTGTAGAGTAAGACTTGCCTGGACCCAGAGAATGAGTCACTCTGCATGACAGTCTTCCTAGAAAGCTCAACATTAACCCTACAAAGACCAAAGCTTAACTATTTGGAGCATTAAAAAAAAAAAAAGTGAGACTGAAGAGAAGGCTCAGCGATTAGGAGCACTGACTGCTCTTCCAAAAGTCCTGAGTTCAATTCACAGCAACCACATGGTGGCTCACAACCATTTGTAACAGGATCCAATGCCTTCTTCTGGTGTGTTGAAGACAGTGACAGTGTACTCATTTATATTAAATAAGTAATCTTTAAGAAAATAGAGTGAAATATACAATGGTTTCTCTGATTCACAACCAGATGTAAAAATATTAAGTATAATTGGATACTCATGCACGCTTCTGATACAGGGAGGTACAAATATGACTATAAAGGGGTGTCATGGCAGGAGCTGTTTCCTTCCTCCTGTCCTTCCTGCCTAGGAGTCACCAACACCATTTTGCCTGCAGCTTATTTGCTCTTTATACACAGGCAGGAGAGTATCCTGCACCCACCAGCAGCACGGATGGTTTTCTACAGGACGCACGGTGATACACAGGCTGAAATGATCTCGAGGATTCTTCTTCTCCACTCTCCTCTGTTGCTATGGATATAGGTATTCTCTGTTAACACCAGTCCCAAGCCCATGGACCACAGGCAGACTTGCCTTTTCAATTTCGAGATCCCAACATCAGAATTTTGAAACAATCATACTATAATGTCTAGAAATATTTCATTAGACCCAAATTTCTTTTTGCACAGAAACCAAACTTATATTTAAATCAGCCATGATCTTGGGCATATTATTTAACTTTCCTTTTCCCCAAGTTCTCCATATGGAAAATTGAAATTATTATAAAACCTAACTTCTGAGATTATATTGGGGGTTATAAAAGGTAATACGTAAATAAAATGTGTCTGGCCAAAACCAGGTTTAAAAATGTTTATAATGGATCAAGTAATTCACCAGTGTAAATTTTTTAGTCAAATTAATTGATTATCAGCAATTTCATATGGGTCAGTCTCACTGACTCTCTTTCCCCTTCGCTGACTTTGGTTTGGTCAGAGGGGAGGCAGTAAGGGGGCTTTATGTGATAAGATCTTTTCTTGTCTTTCTGGATGCTTTTATCCTCTCAAACATAGTCTCAATGGATGAGACCAATATTCCAGTGTTTTAAAGTAGGAAGTGACTTCCAAGTTCAGACATTACACAGCAGTGGGGAAAACAGTCAGTCAGCAATGCAAATGTTACAAAGCCCTGAGGTAAAGCCTCCTTGATATGGTGCAGGGACCTTCCTGCTTGCAAAGTAGAAACGGAAGTATTTTGTGGGTAGACATGCTTACCAATGGCTTCTTAGGTGTGTTCTCAATACCTCTGACTGGCCTAGGAAGCCTCCCCTTGTCTGCCTTCTCTCCAGTATTAGTTAAATTAAAATATCCTTGATTTTTATAGGGAAATGGGTTTGGATAGAAACAGGTGATGGAAGATTTATGGAGGCAGGGGGTTCTTCTGTCTCTAAAAGGTCATGTGATTCCCCCGTGTGCATATATGTCATTGCTAGGCTCAATGGATCCTGAAAGATGGCGTTTGCCACACTTGCTCGTGGCCTGAAGTGTAGAAGCCTTATTAAGTCAAGACTAAATATCTTAAAGCAGCACTCCTTTGTGGCTTTTCCTCACACGATTTTGCTATGTGTGTTTGACTACTTCACCATGACTTGTGTTAGAGAGTGAATAAAACCTTTCCCCAAAGCTGGTTTGTTTTAATCCCAAAGCTCTGATTTCAGCATGACTAAAAATTAATGGTCAGAGTCTGTGTAATGATCCCTGCCCTAGTTTCGCTCATGCTGCTTTACAAACTCTCTCTTGGTGACAGTAATTATCTAATTGATTAAGCCACAAGGAGCCTTCTGTCACTGGGCGTGGCCCACTGCACACATCTGGATTAATGTGCTTCCTTTAAAGACCAGAACAGGACGATGAAGATATCAACAGCATAAACATAGGCATCAAGAAGGGAGTAAATAAATCTTGATATTTTTCCTTTGCTCTGTGGTAAGTCAGATATTTTACCCCAAATTCACTCAGCAGAATCTAAGAACGGCCCCTTGTTTGAAAATACAGTTTTAACAGTTCAGGTTTGAAAACTTCCCCAACACAGTCTCAGTTTTGAAACATTGATTCCCAGAGGTGAGGCTTTCAGAAGGCAATTAAATCATAAGGCTTTAAGCTCAGTGTTTTAACTCACTGATTAATTCATGGCTTAATGGGTTATTAGGAGGTGGTGGAACATCTTAGTAGGCCTTCATAAAGTGGCCTAGATGGAAGAAGACGTCCACTAGGGGTGTCCTTTAATGGGCATATTTTCTTGTCCTACTTTCTAGTCTCTGTGGCATCCAGCTTGGGTGCACTACATGCTCCTGGTTGTGACCTCTGTTTCACCCCAGGTCACAGCAATGGGCCCAGCACCATAAGTGGAGACACCCAAATTCCTGAGCCAAGTACATAGGCTGAGACTCCTGAAACTGTGAGCCAACGACATGGACTGAGCCACCTGAAACTGTGAGCCAAGGACATGGATTGAGACACGAAACTGTGAGCCAATATATTTTCTTTCTATAAGTTTCCTCAGCTGTTTTGTCACAGCAACCAAAAGCTGACAGATGCAAGAGCCTTTCAGAAGCAATTACTTTGGATAATAATAATAATAATAATAATAATAAAATTGTAGCAGAGTAGATTCAACATTCTCTTAAGAGGGTAGGCCATGCAGAGATAATACAAGGAGAACATCACATGTGGAAAAAGGCTGGACCTGGCGAGGTGAGGCCGCAGGGAATGAATGCTCCAGGTTTGCAGGCAGCCAACTACCAGAGTCATGAAACAGACTAGGTCTCCATTTTCCTTCAGGACCTCAGAAGCAATCAACTCTGCCAACATCTTAATTTCATACCTCTGACCCAGGGAACTGCTGTTTTAAGCTGCAAATCTGTGGTAACTTTTTATGGCAGCCTTGGGGACCCAATGCAGTGTCTTTAGTCCCAAACCAACCTCTATTAGAGGAGCTGGGCAACACTACCTGCCTGTTATCTTCTTCCACTGTTTAGGAAATTACCATGTTGGTACAATCTGAATTGGTGACCCATTCACCGTTGGGGTCATTCAGCTACCTTCATTTGAGAAATAAGCAAAATATCAGATAAAGGGGCAAAGGTTAGCAGAGAAGCTCACATAACTACGAGAGTGTTGTGATCAGCCTACAATTAATGACATTAATAAACTTGGAAGCCATCATAACTGCTTCTAAGAATGTAGGCACAGGCTATGTTGGATGTGAGGTTCCCTAGGAAACAGATTCTGAGACTTAGAGATGTGTGAAGATGGGCAAGCAGCCTCAGAGTAGCATCTGTGTAGGGTGAAGGCTACAGCTCACACAGCGTGAGCAGGCCACCTGTGGTGTGAGGCCTGCTCTAAGTAAATGGGTCTTTCTGCAAGCATTCAAGCTTCCCTATGGAATAAGGCTTTCCTCAGGATGGGATTGCAAACCATGGGAGGTGCAGGTTTCCTGCAGAAAGATGGTGCCCTCAGCTGAGAGGATGAGATGCTCAGTCCCAAATGGCTAGTACACCCCACCCTACTATGGTATTTAAAATTATAAAGAAAACATCTCATTAGCTGAGAAGGGACTTTAGCCAGGCTCAAGCAAATGAACCTAAGGAGCAAGCATGTAGAGCCACTTTAATAACTGACGGAACAGACTTCACACCAAAACTAATCAGAAGAGATAGGGAAGGACACTACATACTCATCAAAAGAAAATCCAAGAGGATATTGCAATTATAACTATTTATACACCAAACACTAGGGCACCAAATAAATAAAAAGAAACATTACCACATCTAAAATCACAGAGTGGCTCTCACACACTGACAAGGGGAGAGTCCAATACCTTCAGACATAGGCAGGTCATCCAGACAAAAACTAAACAGAGACATGCCAGAGTTAAATAATGCCACAAATAAAACAGACCTAGAAGATGCCTACAGAACATTTCACACAAACACACATACAAGAGGTACATTTTTTTCTTAGCAGCCCAGGGAAATTTCTCCAAAATCGACCAAATACTTGGACACAAAGTAAATCTTATATTTTTGGTTCTGAGCCTAGCCTTTAATGGCTGAACCATCTCTCCAGCCCTACAAAGTAAATCTTAACAGATAAATGAAAACTAAAATAACACCACTCATCCTATCTGACCACCATGGGTTAAAGCTGGATATCAACAACTACAAAAACAACAGAAAGTATATGAATACAAACTGAAAAACTAACTATGGAATGAGAAAGTGAGTCAAGACAAATCAAGAAGGAAATTTCAATTTTTTTAGAATTGAATAAAAATAAAAACATAACATGACAAATGAGACACACTGAAAGTGGTCATAAGAGGCAAATTTATAGCACTAACTGCCTACATAAAAAAATTAAGAGAGATCTCATACTAGCAACTTAACAGCATACCTGGAAGGTCTAGAACAACAAATAGCCAAAAGGAATAAATGGTACAAATTAGTCAAACTTGAGGCTGAAGCCAGTAACACAGAAACAACAATAAATAGTACAAAGACTCAATGAAATGATGAGTTAGTTCTTTGAGAAAATCAATCAGATTAATAAATCCTTAATCATATTAACTAGAAGTGAGAGAAGATCCAAACAGACAAAATTAGAGAGATCACAACATGCATCAAGAAAATCAGGAGAATCATAAGGACATATTTTTAAAATCTGTATATTATCAAATTGGAAAACTGAGAAGAAATGGATAAGTTTCTTAATAGATATGATCCACTGACATTAAATAAAGATCAGATAAGCAATTTAAAGAGATCCATGACTCCTAGTGAAATACAATCAGTAATTAAAATTCACCTAACCCCCTCTCCAAAAAAAAAAAAAAAAAAAAAAGCCTAGGGCCAAATTGATCCTGCTTAGAAGTCTACCAGACTATTACAGAAGAATTAACGCCAATACTCTTCAAATCATTCTCCAAAAGAGAAACTGGTGGAACATTGCCTAATTCATTTTATGGGACCACAATGACCCTGATACATGAACCATATAAAGACCCAATAAAGAAAGAAACAGATCATTTTTCCTTATGAGCATAGAAGCAAACATTCTCAATGAAATACTCATAAACTGAATATAAGAAGCTATCTAAGATATTATCCACCATCATTTTCGATTACATTTACATGCATCTTACTTAATATTTTTGTGTCTATATTCATAAGGGGAATTGATCTGTACATTCGCCTTCTTTGCTTAGTCATTATGTGGTTTGGGTATCAGTATCAGGGTGACCGTGGCCTCATAAAATTAATTTGGCAGTGTTTCTTCTGTTTCTATTTTGTTCGATAATTTGAGGAGTATTGGTGTTAATACTTCTTTGAAAGTCTGGTAAAATTCTGTGCTAAAACCTTCTGGCCCCTAAGAGTTTTTGGTTGGGGGATTTTCTTGACGATTTCTATTTCACTAGGTGTTTAGGTCTATTTAAATTGTTTATCTGATATTGATTTAACTTTCACAAGTGATATATAATAAGAATACTATACATTTCTTTTAGATTTTCCAATTTTGGTGGAGTATAGTTTTTAAGTATATCCTTATGATTCTCTAAATTTTCTCAGTGTCTGTTGTTATATTCCTCCTCTTTTTTCTGATTTTATTTTTGGTTGGGGGCCTAGCCTTTAATAACTGTGTCATCTCTCCAGCCCATTGTTTCTGATTTTATTAATTTAGATAGTCTTTCTCCATCTTATAGTTAGTATTGATAAGGATGTGTCTATCTTGTTGATTTCTTCAAAGAATCAACTCTTCACTTCATTGATTCTTTGTATAGTCCAGTCATCATCCTAGAGGCTTCCTCCCACAGCAGATGGAGAGAAACTCAAAGCAATTGCACTAAAATCAGGAACAAGACGAGGTTGTCCACTCTCCTCAGATCTATATAACACAGTGCTTGAACTCTTAGCTAGAACAATAAGACAACAGAAGATGAAAGGTATAAATTAGGAAAGGAAGAAATCAGCATCTTTATTTGGAGATGATATGACTGCATATATAAAGGACAATAAAAACTCAACCAAGAAACTTGATAAACATTTTCAGCAAAGTACCTCGATTTAAAACTAACACAAAAAATCAAGAGCCTCCTGTATGCAAATGACAAACAGACTGATAAAGAAATCAGGGAAACAAAACCTCATGACAGCCAGAAGAGGAGGAGGAGGAGGAAGAGGAGGAAGAAGAAGAAGAGGAGGAGGAGGAGAAGGAGAAGTAGGAGGAGGAGGAGAAAGATCTCTGTGAGTTTGTTCAAGGCTGTAAAGTGAGTTCCAGAACAGTCACAGTTAACGAAGAAATCCTATCTCAAAAAACAAACCAACAAACAAAAACCAAACAATCAAAAAGTATCATACAACTTCATACTACTTTCAGCCTGACCATGGTGGCACATGCCTTTAATCCCAACACTTGAGAGACAGAGGCAGGCGGACCTCTGAGTTCGAGAACAACCTAGTCCACAAAGCAAGTTCCAACACAGCCAGGGCTATCCACAGAAACCTTTTCTCAGAAAACAAAAAATCAGAAGATGGAAATTAATTAATCTATGCACCAATAAATGCTGTGATGCGTATGTAGATTTGTCTCATAGAGTTTTGCGAGGGCACTATAGAGCTGCCATCTTCAACATCTAGGATGAGAGACTGCTTTAGGACCAGAGCTCACCTCTCTAGTTTTTCTACTTGGACTAGCAACTCTGATGGTGATTTTTTCTCTTTAAGAAAAGACAAAACCTATTTACTGCTAAGTCTATAGCCAGATCAGCAGTCTAAATAACCGAGTAAGCAGTGCCTGGAATTTGCTTCATACTTGTTATTCACATAATTCACTGTACCGCCTTACTTCGCAGGTCACAAAGCGTCCAGGGAAGGTGGCCATCCTTATTTGGCATGCAGAACAGAGGAGGCTGAGCTCACCCGCTGATCTCAGGGTTCTCTGAAGCATCAACTTTCCTTTCTCTTTGCCTTCTAAGTCACATTCTTTCCAGCAACTGAAACTCCGTGTCTTTCCTTTTATGACAACAATAGTGCCAACTCCTGTTTACTGACATTTATCACCTGCTGGCTGTTTCTTTGGGAAGACTGAATAGGTGGGGGAAATGTTTCCATTAATGTTTTAAATGTAATGATTGGCTCCTGTCATTGCAAGGAAAGAGGCTGCACATTGAGTTTGAATTCCAAATTTCAGAGATGGAAACATGGCAGGAGGCAGGGGAGTGCCATATGAGGCAACAGATTGTTGTTCTACACTGTACACAGCCGAACAGAGAAGAAACAACGGCTCTGTTGCTTAATTCAGATGCCAGGTCTGTAACCAGCTTCATATCTGCTGGGACTCTTCTTCATTCAAAATGTGTGGAGACTGAATATCCTGCTTAACCAGCTGATCCTGTACAGGAAGAAGCCTACAGAATGAGCCTATAGAAGAAGAAGCCTATAGAATGAGCCTATAGAGGCAGATACTCTAGTCTGGTCCTCACCAGCAGGGAACTGAACAGCCAATATGGTAAGCTCCTCACCTCACGAGTGGTCACAATGTCTTAGCATCTATAATCCTGGACACATGTATTCCATTCATTTTGCAGATTATTAAATTCAAACTTTGGACACACCATTTTACCATTAGGCACTGTCACGGACATGACAGAGGGGACCTTTCTCTTCACAGAAGGGAAAAGAATGACTAAGAAACAATGGAGATGGGAGGACAGGATACTAGGGGAACCGCAAACGATGGCAGGGCTACATTACAAATGGCAATTAGGAAATACCCTGCAGAAGTCAGGTTGGGCATGTCTTAAATGAGGGTATGAAGTCAGGTTATGGCCTAGAAGCTACAGAGACATAGATCCCAGGGAGAGGTAGCAATGGTGTCTAGCAAGGAGATTAATGGATTGACTTGAGGAATGGTGTGTGTTTGGTGCATGTGTGTGTGTTTGTGTGGTGTGGTATATGGTTGTGTGGTGTGAGAGGGTATGGTGGTATGTATGTGTGTATGTACTCATTTTTGCCATTTTGTGGTGTGTGTGTGTGTTTCTCCAGCTTCATTGTGCTACTTGGGATGCAGGCAGGAGGCAGAGAGGGAGAGCTAGATTCACGGCTGGAAGACTTCTGAAAGGTAAATAAATGAGAGAAAGGCTCTGATGGATATGACAGGGAAACAGACCTAGGTGCACCAAGCAAGATCAGAGTCAACACTAAGACAGTGATAATGCCTGTGGGGCCAAGCTCAGGAGGGAGAAGTGAGCTGGACAACCAGGGTAGAACCGGGTCAGGACCTGTGGAGCTCAGCAAATGGGTCCCACACCCTCCTGTCCTGGGTTCTAGGGACACCACCCATGGGAATGCCCAAGGAAGTAGCTTCTGCAGGGACCTGTCAGGCTGTGGGTAGCCCAAAATAATGGAACACACGTCGATTGTCCAAAGTGGTGGAGAATATAAGCCTTTCTCTAATGACTGACCCTGGGGTCTGAATGCAAGGCAGAGGAGTCTTAGAGAACAGGGCTGGTCCCGAGTGCTATAGTCATGACAAGTACACAGGCACCAGGAACGTGAGCTCTAAAGGGTCAGAAAAAGAGTTACAGCTGGATCCAGTCGCTACAGAATCTAAAATAACATGGCTCAGGGACAAGACGCTCTGAAATATGTTATGGAGAGTGTAATAAACATGAAGAAATAGTGCAGCGGTTGGAAGCTGTCTCCAGCGGGATTGGCAATGCGCTGAGCACAGGCCTAGTATAAATATAGAGATTTGGAGACACTGCCAGCCCAAGGTGACTTAGGCACAATACGTCTAGTTATGGACAGGCATCCATCGGGTGCAGGCACAATGTGATCAAGCAGTAATTACAGAGGAGAACTAGGGGAGAGGTCAAAAGTACAGGCTCAGACATAGTGCTGGTTTAAATAGGAATGGCCTCCATGGATTCACGTGTTTGAATGCTTGTTCACCAAGGAAGGGCACTACTAGGAGGTGTGGTCTTGTTGGAAGAAGTGTATCATAGAGGGGCAGGTTCTGAGGTTTCAGATGCTCAGGCCAGGCCGAGTGTCACAATGTCTTCCTGCTGCCTATGGATCCAGATGCAGAACTCTCAGTTACCTCTCCTGCACCACATCTTCCTGCATGATACCACGCTTCCTGCCATGACGATAAAAGACTAAACCTCTGAATTGAAGCCAGCCCCAATTAAATACTTTCCCTTATAAGAGTTGCTATGGTCATAGTGTTTCTTCATATCAATAAAGCCCTAACTGAGACAGGCATCAGCACCTGGAGTCACCTCCTGACTCTGCCACTGGGATCCTGACGTGGGCCCTCGCTGCTCAGTCTCTTCATCTGTGACCTGACAAAATGGTTCCCACTCACTTCACAGGATTGCTGTGAAGAATAAATAAAGATGAAATAAACCAACAGATGAGTGAACTCAGGGCGCTGCCTGGTAAAGGGAATGCTGAATACCTGCAGCCCCTTACCGTCGACAGTGTTTTAGGACACAGCAGCAAATGCACACTTGTGCAGCAGCCCCAGCGTGGGAGAAGAAACTCTTGGGCAGGCTCTCAATTCAATGCAAAAGTGAGCCTGACCCCTGGCTCTGTCACCTAACAGAAGGTGGGGTTTCAGGCAAATGGTCAATTATTTCTAGTCTCAAGAAATATTACACATGAAAATAAAACAGTAATAGTGCCAGCGACTCATGGGGATTTGCAGTGGCAAGCTACATATATTACACAAAGCGCCCACACGCACACTGTGTGGCACAGAGCAGGCATTCAGTCAGCACCTGTCTTTTCCCTTTAGCCTTCCTGCTTATTATAACTAAAGACCATAATCTTTGCTTTGCTACTTCAACTTCCTTTTCCATACATGAGAGGGAAATAAAAAAATAAACCTCAATGACATATGTTGGCACAAAACCACTTAGGATACTCCCTGTCCCTCTGGACAGAATTCTCTTATTGCCTACCAGCCTCTCTTGACTGTTGACTTTTGCATGTGGAAACTTTGAGTCCTGCTCTGGTCAGGGTTGGGGTTAGCCTGTGCAGAGTAGAGTGGGTGAGGGTTAAGACAGTGCAGGGTAGAGTGGATGAGAGTTAAGACAGTGCAGGGTAGGGTGGATGAGAGTTAAGACAGTGCAGGGTAGAATGGGTGAGGGTTAAGACAGTGCAGGGTAGGGTGGATGAGAGTTAAGACAGTGCAGGGTAGAGTGGATGAGAGTTAAGACAGTGCAGGGTAGAGTGGATGAGAGTTAAGACAGTGCAGGGTAGGGTGGATGAGAGTTAAGACAGTGCAGGGTAGAGTGGATGAGAGTTAAGGCAGTGCAGGGTAGAGTGGATGAGAGTTAAGGCAGTGCAGGGTAGAGTGGATGAGAGATAAGACAGTGCAGGGTAGAGTGGATGAGAGGCTAAAGCACACACAGTATCAGTTAGGAGTGGGTGTGGAACCAGCCAACACCGCAGGAGTGAAGAGGACCACAGGAGGGAGTCACTGTGTGGAAACCAAGTGCAGGGTAAGGATGGACCCGACTTCTAAGGTTTTCTTTGCCTGCGAATGGAGTGGCCACGTTAGGACAAAACCCAGGCCCACAGGAGACGCCGGGACTCCTGAGTGTTCAGGATCTGAAAGTTGGAACCGTGAGTGTCTTTCAGATGTGAAGAAATGAAGCAAGGCGAGAAGACTCCCAGGCTGGGAAGGAGTTATCTCCAGCCTTCGCTCTCCTCCTCAGCACTGCCCTCTGGTTCTGGTGATCAGGTTTGTGGAGGTGGGCGGGGCTGACTATCAGTCTCTTCCTAGGAATACACCTCCAGCCAGGATGTTTGGCTGCTTGGCTTCATCTTCAAAGGGTCACATCTCACCCACAGAGTCTAAACCAGGTTAAGACAGAAATATACACAAATTTCTTCAATTGTAGCAGCTCCCAGCTCTCACGGGTTCCAGGGCCTTAGCTTTTCCCTTGGCTTTTATTTACTTCATAAAAGGGGAGTTTGCACCCACTAATCTCTGTAAGTAGCTCCATATTTTCCGAGATCACCTCAAATGATGACTATTTGAATAAGGTGAAATTATTATTTGTCAGAGAATTTAATCATATTTATTTCCCTCAGTATTTTGTGCCTTTAGTTATCAGCAGGTAGCTAAGGAAACTTTAGTGTCTCTTTCAGTATTGGTACAGTTTACTGTTCTTTTTCTAACAACTAAATCTCGCTTGACCCTGAAAGCTACTGTGTGAAGTAATAAGAGAAACAAGAAAGTATGGTGCATTCTCTGTCTTCACAGAAGGTAGCAACATGGCTCCAAGAGTTAAGACTTATTTGTGGGCACAATGTAGCTAGCACACTCCTTCTCTACCTGTGGGATGCACACGACATCCCACTCCATCTCACCTTCAGATCCTTCCAACTGGAAGGATACTTCTATGCGTTCATGTGTGTTCTGGGTTTTATCATGATGGTCACTCATTCTATACTCACATACATTTATTGTTATTAAAGTTAGAAAACACATTGGGCTGGGAAGTAGTGCTGGCAAGATGCACGCCTAATAGTGTGAAGCCCTGGGTTCAGTCCTCAGTACACACACACACACACACACACACACACACACAGAGAGAGAGAGAGAGAGAGAGAGAGAGAGAGAGAGAGAGACAGAGACAGAGACAGAGACAGAGACAGAGACAGATAGAGATGGTCTTTTAATCCCAGCATGGCAGGGGAAGGGGTGGGGGCAGGGGTAGAGGAGACAGGTGGACCTCTGTGAGCTTGAGGCTACCTCATCTATAGTTCCAGGCTATCCATAGCTGCACGGTGAGGCTCTGTAGCTGGATGGCGAGACTTTCACAAAAAGGGGATGGGCTAGAAAATCTGTTGACAACACCGGGCCCTGGTTCTCCCTTCTCTAGCAGTTCTGAGTTCACAGCTGTGTGCAAGTCCACACACAGAAGAGGTAAGATGAAGATAATGTTGGAAAACACATACAAGGAAAGGAAGGACAGAGGTCGCCACACTAGGGTCCTGTCTTTCTGCTCTCTCTAGCAGCACTCGGTAGAGGTGTGCATACGGAGACCACTGGGAGGCTACGGAGCCACAGCAAGACAAGAAAGTGACCAGCAATCCCACAAGGTAACTCCTGCGTGTATTTTGATGAACAGTGGGAAGTAGAGGCAAATTTCAAAGATATTTACTCTTCTTGAGTTTTAATTTTTTTAGAAAATACAGCATGAATGATCTGGGAGGCGGGGGAGGGAGCAGTGAGCAGATGGCTTCCAGCCTTCGAGCAGAAGCAACTCTTGAACTGTGTTAAAGGACTTCCTACCTGTACCTTTACATGTGAGCTAGGGAAAAGTCACTCAGACAGTGAAGACTGATGGACAGAAATTAGGTGACAAGAGATGGATTGTCAAGTAGCCATCTTGTCACAAATGGCCATAAGGACATCAGTTTTGGCTAATGCTTCTCCAGGAAAAAAAAGTCCAGTTGTGACAGCATCGTCCATATGTTTCTGAGTGTCCCTGGTGTCAGGCAAAAATAGCTACATCTCTGCACCTCAATTTGTCATGCAGGTGACTTGCAGATACTGATGCATATTCTGACAGAGGGTCTGTGTTGAGCTCTCTTGAATTTCGGGAACTGGAGAACATGTACCCAGTAGGAAACATTATTGTCACAGGCATCCCACTCAAGCAGATGGTCAGGCTGAAGCCTCTAATGCTTACTGCTGCAGAGTCTTGGTAACAAGACAGTCATTCAATAAATGTTTATTGACCATGGCCGTTGTGCACGATACTGTAGCCAAGCCAGATTCCCTATTACTCAGTGTGCTGCCCCACATAATGAGAAAGTTGGTCCTGCTGAATTCCTAATGAAGAGATGGCTCAAATCATACCTCAGAGGTTGCCAAGGATGTAAGGCGCAAAAAAGAATTTATCCTGGTTATAGCTGTCTCTACGTATTCATAATTCAGGGGATGGATTCAGTTTTACTGAAAACCCTTTGTCTGTTCACTTGTATATCCACGGTCAAATATTTAACGAGGTCCTATATGACATACTAGCCATTGCTTATGTGCTGCTGGAGACATCAGCTTTGGGCAGCATGAGGGTGGCAGGCTTTGAAGTAAAATGAAGGCTTGCCTTGTTGAAGATCCAGTTGGTTACATAGTAATTAGAATTTACACAAGTTACTGTAGAATAAACCCAGTCAGACCAGGATGAAAAGGAGTTGTTACAATGTAACGGAAATTACAGAGCATTCATTGTGTTAAATCCAGAGTGTGGCATTAAGGAAGTCTCCCAGAAGAAGCTACCCAAGAATAAGCATAGAAGAGGCTGAGCCATTGAGAGAGCTCCTTTAAGGCCCTACGTTCACTCTGTTCTATCTTACCTCTCTGGAGTCACAGTACCATGCAAAGAGAGCAGAGATCACCTGGCCCAGCACCTTCTGAAGCAGAGTTCCTAGCATCAGAAGCTTGTGTTTGAAGGAGCTGCAGAGACCCAGGCTCCTTCGAGTAGGGAAACTGACTATGATAAAAGACTGCATGTCCTGTCATTTCTTGCATCGCCCTTTAAATGCTATGTGATACACCACTTTCATTTACAAAATACCTGTAAATAGTCACTTATGAGTTGTTACATGATATCTATGTGGATAAGAAAACTGCAGTGAGGAGTATGAAATAACGCCCACCTGGGGCAGGAGAGCCTAAGAACGGCATCCTGCATGCGCAGGCATTGAAGTTTTTAGTCGCTGCAGGAATTTGGAGAGAGCTAACAAAACATTGCTTTTTTTTTTAAACAAAAAGAAATTTAGTGATGCTCTTGTGAATCCTGGAAAACAGATGCATCACCCGTGGGTGGGCTGACACACTTGCATGCGTCTCACTACTCACACAGGCTACATGGGGTCAGGGTGGGGAAGGGGACTTTGCTGCTATTCATATACTTTAGTGAAGGTTGGACTCACGGACAATCCCCCAGACTGCTCAAATGGTTATAAAATGTAGTGAGATGAATGTAATGATGGATTTGAGATTAAGAATACACGAATGTGAAACATTTAAAAGAAACATCACAAACTGGAAATCATGACAACATCATGTTGTCAACTTTGCAGACTTTGTAGGTTCCAATAGCTTTGGAAATCAATAGCTGGTGCTAGCCCAGGCAGGTAGATAGCTGGGACTAGCCCAAGTGGTGGCTGAG
This sequence comes from Grammomys surdaster, assembly GCF_004785775.1. Classification (NCBI taxonomy): domain Eukaryota; kingdom Metazoa; phylum Chordata; class Mammalia; order Rodentia; family Muridae; genus Grammomys; species Grammomys surdaster. Next base: position 17,371,673 of record NW_021604568.1, on the reverse strand, counting down.
AAGCAAGCACCATGCATAGCTGTGGGTGTAGTCAGACCTTCCACTGGAATTGAAATGTCCTTTTGAGTGAAAACACTGACAAGCCGTGAAGAATCTCCACCTTATTTTCCTGATCTCCACCCTCCACAGTGCATTTCCACAGAGCCTTAACAGCTGTGTGCAGGCCTGTTCCAGCCTGGCTCCCTGTGTCTCCATGAGTTGGTCATTTGTTGGTGTTTCTGTCCCACCCACTGTGCTGCTGCAGTTCCCTCTAGCTGACTTTTGGGTACTGAGCAAGAGCCATCTTTGGGATCCTGTACTCGGAGGTGGCAGTCCTGCTCCCGTGCATTCTTCAGCCATGATTTCCTTGTGATGGCTGCTTTAGCCTCAGTCGAGCTTCTTGTCTGACAGCCTGCATCCTCACTGAACAAAATTTTCCTTGTGTCAGGATTTGACAACTGTCTCTGTTCTTACGTCATCTCCTATCTATGCCAAAAAGTGGCACATGGAAGCCCTTATGCTGACAAGGGGACTCTCATTCCTTCCTGATGTAATATCCATCCCAGGCGGCAGGCTGGTACAGCTGTTAGGATGTTGTTAGAATTCTTTTGTTCATAAGTGGAATTAAGCCCATACCACATTGTGCAATAGACTCCTGATGTGGTCATCCCTTTGGATAATCACCAACATTAACACCAACCGGTGCTCTGCCGCTGACCTCAGAGGCCTTCAGACTGATGCAACAAAACACAGGAAATATGATCCTGGAGACATCCCGAGCTCTGCCAGCATTCTCTGCTAAGCTGGTATGTGTATCCTTAGATAACACAATAGCTGTAGGCATCAATAATGCATATTTAAACTGTGAAACCTCAGAGTACAGGCCAGCGTTAGATGTTTCTGTCTAGAACCAGTGAGCAGGACGTGGCCTGTGCAGCTGTAGCCTCTGCTCCGATTATTTGGCTCTTGCCTCCTAGGTTTAGTTTAGATTTTCTATAGAATATCAAGTATAGGTCATGTTGTCAACTTTGCAGACTTTGGAGGTTCCCCAGAGGCTGGGACTCTGTCTCCCAGAACTCTGACTTTGGCTATGACCTGCCGTACAACACTGGAGAGGCAGCCAGGATGATGAGCACATCCAGGTTTGCAGAGGAATCTGTGGGGAGGTTTGCTCCGATAAAACATATCTCCCTGCTGTTCTTTGAACAGAGAGTACCAACGTTTAACAACCCAAGAAATTCAGAAGCAAACTAATTTTATAAAGATGAGATAGCCCATTGTTTGATGCCTTTCTGGAAGTACTCAAGGGATAGCCATGGCTATGCTAGCTTGACCAGCTACATGCGCCCCCATGAACTCCTTCTCCGAGGAGCTAGTTTTTACTCAAATCTGTGTGTTTTATGTCTGCTTGGCCTTTAAGTATGTAAGGAAACAAGGTCGCTGAAACACAGGGAGGCAGAGCCCAAGTGGCAAAGCTGGTCTGATGGAGTTAGTACACTTTGTGCCTCTGTGTTTGTCTCAGATGTGGCTGGGGGGAAAGAGGATTGCTTGGCAAAGAAAACAGGAACCAGGTGGCTGTAGTAACTGCAAATGATAAGCTGAGGTTTGCTGCCCATGTTGGCAAACAGTCATTGCTAATGCACAGAAACCCAAAGTCTTGGTACATTGCAGGAGGCTCCTAGCCACTTCCCCGAAGACAGCTGGTTCTATGGCCATTTATTGTAAACCTTGAAGGAACTACTCAAAACACTGCAGCTCAAAGGCACGGAGGTGATATGTCTCCTGCAGCAGATATTGTAAAGGGCCAGAAAGGCACACACTGCCCTTTAGAATGGTTTCACATGTAACTGCTACATAGTAGTAACACATGTATCTGTGAGATTGGGTGTCAAATGCCACTATATATAAAAGCACACACACACACACACACACACACACACACACACACACACACACAGAGAGAGAGAGAGAGAGAGAGAGAGAGAGAGAGAGAGAGAGAGAGAGAGAAACAGAGACAGAGACAGAGACAAAGACACAAAATGGATTATAATTCAGGCCTAAAAATAAAACCAGATCTCCTCATTTGTGGCACACAACAAAACAGAACTTGAGGGAGCTATGGTAAACGAAATGAACCACAATAAATACCACATGTTCTCCTACATATGAGGGTTAAAACGTTGATCAGTGTACTCTGTAATAACAAATCCCACCAATTACAACAGAGTGAATTGTGTGCATAGAGATGACATTTGCTTAAACCTGACACTGAAAAGATGAAGGAGAACAAGAATCTCATGTTCCATTAGCTTACTAGATTCTGTCAGTGTTGAACGTCGGCTGTCGGCTCTTTCTGAGTCTGGTTCAGGGAAGAGGTGTGTCCTACCTGCTGTCCGGACAGAAATTTATATAATGGGTGAGCAGAGCATGGGTTGGGATGAATTCTGAGCCAATCTCCTTGTGAGCTAGAACATTTTCTAGTTTTCACTCAACAACGGCTCTGCCAGTTCTTCCTGCATTTGCCATTGCTGCACTTTAAACACACTAGTTTAAAAGGGGTTATTCAATTTTTTATTTATAAAAAAGTTTTTATTTACAAGAAGGAGAATTATACTTTGAGAACAAAAGAAGAGAATTAACAGGAACAGAGCTCATGAGATGAAGGAACAGTTTGTGTTTGCTTTCTGCGGTCATGGCGGGGTAATATCCTAGGGCAGAGCCTGCATACCCCTCATGGATTTGTACTGGGTGCTTTGTAAACTAGATCTTCATGTGCTCTTGACAACAGAAATGCAGAGACAAAAGCTTCATAGCAAGAAAAGCTTTAAATCGGGTAGAATGCTGTCCAGTTGACAGGGTAAAGATTTTAGGACCAGAGAATAAAAGGAACAAGTGACATTTGTGGCAAGGAAGGCAAGAGAGTCAAAAAAGCTTCGTTAACTCTGAGTGTGTCCAGTGCTTAAGCTGACTAAGAAGGAGTGGTGCAGAAATGGTCTGGAAGGTTCTCTGATGTCTGTAATAGACACTTGTGGATGGCAGGGTGTAGGAGTCGCCAGTGCTAAAAAATGCTACAGCCAAGACAAGTAAGACACAGAGAGGAAGAACAGTCTACTGCCACCTGGGATATGAGGAAAATCAAGTGGCTTTAATAACCCACTCCCAAACACGGCAGCGTGAGAGTCATCAGACTGGGCCCAGCAAACTCTCCGAGCTCACTAAAGTGGAGTCACCTTGTGTTAACTACTCCAAATTGCAAAACTTTCATGAAAACAGAAAACAGACTGACTTATGGCTGATAGAACATTAAACATCATTAAATAAGGGCGTTTTAGCACGTCCAATGCTAGGTACGAAACACAGGGTCCACCTGTCATCGAGTTCAACACAGCTTAAGGAAGGCAAAATGAGGCAGACTGTGGCATCTCAGTCCAAACAGAAGCCGCTATCCTCCCAAAATTTCAGCCTTATGGTTTGGGTATTTATTCACAGAAACTGAAGTAAAGAATTGGCACATGGTCAAAAGAATTTTTTTTTTAATCAAATAAATCTTGGACTCTAGCTTGGACTTAAAATTTATTTCTAAACAAGCACTTAGAAGCCTTGGGCAGCAATAAGACGGAAGGCATTTTTCACAGACTAATGGAGCAGCTAAAGGGGAATGAGGGGAGATGGGGGCTGTGTAATGAACGAAGCGCTTTCTTTCAGAACTAGTTATAAAATAGCCCCTCTCTGATGAAACCGCAGGCAAGGACATACGCGAGTTTTGCTAGAGCACAGATAACCTCACGTATGTGTTACTACAGACTAAGAGGGGAAGGACACATAAAGAGGAGAAGCCAAAGCTAAAGTCTGTACTGAAGGAAGGAGTTTGTCATGGGTTGTCACGGGTTGTGAATTTAACTACTAAAGGAGATAAACAGCAACAGAGAGTTTGTGAGCTTAGTTAATGCCAAGTCTTAACTTGGTTCATGGGAAATCTTCATAGAATTTTTTCCTTTTGTTTCTTATGTAAGAAAGGGATTTAATTTTTCTAGGTAAACACAAAAGGTAGAAAAATGAAGACTTCGATTAAAAAGCCTATCTCGACATTCTCCCGCAAACCGTTTTCAGTGGGCTCATACAAAAATGATTAAAATGCCCATGTAAGATCTTATTAAGAGACTAACACTCTGATTTTTAGACAAAGACAATTTTTGAGAAATGTCTTTGATTAAAAACATATTTGGTGAAAAGGAAAATTACGATTGCTGATCACGTAACCATGGTATCCTCTCCTGTACAAATAATTATGATGACTTATGCAGGATTCTGAAATATTAACTGATTTACAAATTTTACTTTCATGTTTGCTCCTTTATTTGAAACTTTGTACTATTTAGAAGGCTTAACAATTAAATCATTCAGTTATTTGAGTTGCTGTTTATACAATGCTAAGAAGTGAACTAGATTTTTACCTAATTTTTCACTTTTAAACAAGACATAATTTTATTCCTTCTATAAAACATACTAGTATGTTGATATCGCTAACATAAAGCAAATTCGGTATAGCAGTTATGTCAAATGAATAAATACACATGTCACAAGGTTTCCCTTAGTTGCCGAGGAACATACTTTTGTGGGTACAATGTATTCTACAAATATCTGAAAAAAGCTAATTAAGGACAATATTTTAGATGATTGTAATAATTATGTTGTCTATAGAGAAAAGATGATTTTTGTCAATATCCATTAATCTATAATTTGTTTGAAACATTTTGTGAAAACTGTATACTGTCCCTCAGATATCTGTCTGTTATCTAGTAGTAATTTACTATTGCTACTAAATTTACTAGCTTCAGGTATTATTGCCAATGAATTTTGTTGGGGGAATTTTACAAATCACTTAGAAAAGCTATTTTAAATTTAGTCACTTAAATAATCAAATACAGAAGGTGTTTAGTGAGGGTCCAAGCAAGGGTACCCTATTGCGACAGCGCAAAGTCAGACGGGTGCTCAGCCAGATATTCTGTGCAGGTGGACACTGGGGAAAAACAGACTTTTTTCACTAACTCACTTTCTGGTGGCTCAACCCAATATACAGGTGTGCTGGGTTTGATAAGTAATTATCTGTTCCAAAGCCAGTCTTCCTTTAAGACTCTGTTTCCAAAACGCTAGGAAACAAAACCACAAATTTGTAATTCGACAGATTATACGTAAGATCTGGAAGTTTAACTGAGATGATGTTAGTTGGAATAAAGGCTGCAGTAGTGCAAAGTGGGGGAGAGGCACTGGCTGCAACAGTGTAGCACTGCCCTGGCAACCTGTTTAGGAATTCTACCATAATCTCAATCTCAATCTCTCTTCCTCTCCCCTGCCCTCCTCCCCTACTTTCCCCCTCTCCCTCTCCTCCCTCTCCCCCCTCCCTCTCTTAATGGGGCTTAAACCAGACAATACATAATAAGATCACATGATAGGTGAAGTCAAGGTATGGTACAAAGGTGCACATCCTAGACATAAAACACAATGAAGGGCCCTTGCGTGAGTACGATCTCACTTACAAGCAGAAAGGCAATCCATTTGGTGTGACTGAGAAACACAACACTAGAAATTTAAGTAGGAAGATGGACAGCATAGAAATGCCAGGATGCTGCGACAATTTCACCTACTGGCAGAATTGAATAGACTTAGTGTACACAGTGATGGAGGAAGAAATGTTGAGTAAGATAAAAGACTGGGGACGTAGAGCAGGAACCCTGGACTGCTTTATAAATAAATAATAACATAGTAGACTGTAACCAAACCATATTCGTTTTATTAAAATGAATTTAGAAATCAAAAGATAAAGACAGTTCTCTTGACTAAAAACACAAAAGACAATCCACAGTAAATGTAAATGCACAGTTGTATGAGAACGAATAAAAAGTGAAAAAAAGCAAGCCCATGGAAATGGGAACTAAAGAAATCTGGAGCAATGGGTCACAGCTCTGTGGTTGTACCCACTGATCTTTACTCTTGGAAACAAGATGATGAATTTCAAGTCATGGAGATTTAATCACGGTAAATCTACTATTCTTTGGACACACACACTCCCACTCCCCACCCCCATGCACACTCATTGAAGTCATGCACCAAGATGTTCACAATGATTGTTTTTTTTTCTTCTTAAAGGCTTCATTAAATGAGGGCATTTTGCCACTGATCCAACCCTAAGTACTAAGTAAACAGTTCCACCTGTCATTGAGCTGAACAGTTTAGGAAGGTAACAAGTAACTGAATTTATGACTGACTTGTCTCTCTATTTTTACTTTTGTATGTGTGCTTACGTGTTCATGTACGTGCACGTGTGTGTAGGGTGGGCAGACAGATGTGCATAAGGAGGGCAAAGGTCCACATTTATGGTTTTCTCAATTGCTTTACCACCCTATTTTTTGAGACAGATGTTTCACTGAACCTGGAGTTCACTCATTCTAAGAGACTGTCCAACAAGCCTGAGAGATCCTCCTGCCTTGGCCTTGCCAGCATGGGAATTACAGGAGCATGCCCAAATTCATCTTTTTATATAGGTCTGGGGATCTGAACGTATATCCTTGTGCTACAAAGTCTTATGTCAACTTGACACGGCTGAAGTCATCTGAGAGAAGGGAACCTCACTTAAGAAAATTGCTCCATAAGATCAGACTGTAGGCAAGCCTGTAGAGCCTTTTTTAAATTGGTGATTGATGTGGAAAGGCCCAGCCCATTGTGGGTGGTGCCACCTCTGGGCTGGTGGTCCTGGATTCTATAAGAAGCAGGTTGAGCAAGCCATGGGGAGCAAGCCAGTAAGCAGTATTCCTCCATGGCTTCTGCATCAGCTCCTGCCTCCAGGTTCCTGCCCCATGTGAGTTCCTGTCCTGACTTCCTTCAGGGATGAACAGTGATGTGGAAGCATAAGCCAAATAAACTGTTTCCTCCCCGAGGTGCTTTGGTCAAGACACTATCCATCTTCCTGGTTTTGACCATTTGCGGTTACTCTTTATCTAGGCATAGTTTTGTGACTGGGTATAGCAAAAGTACAGATGAAAAGAAAAAGTTTTAACGGCTATATAAATAGTAACAGCAGTAAGTAGATGTTAGATTAAAGAATATTAATAACAAAAGAAAGCAAGAACATGACAAAGATGTAATCATGAAACTATAACAGTATCAAATGTCTACAAGGTTCACAACTGAGCTTCATGTCAGATAAAACTACTCTTGATAGAACCCAAAGGGGAAAAGATAAGAGCACATTGATTATTGGAGATGTCAACAGTTCTCTCACATTAAGACTCACTAAGAATGTAGAACCATGGACGCAAGACAGTTTAGTCACATAAATAAGTTGACTTAATTGACAACTATAAATCTGTACATAAGCATGAGATTCAATTGATCCAAGGGTAAAGGATTATGTACCAATACAGATGATATTTTCTACCCAAAAGCAGACTCAAGACATTTAAAGGAATAAAAATCATATAGAAATATTCTCTTACCATAAAAGAAACAAGCTAGAAAAAAATAACATGAAGCCTTTTTTTAAAAGAAAACACTAAATATATAGAAATTAAAAAAAACATACTTCTTAGTAAGGATCAAGTAGCTATTTATAAAAAGTCAAAAAATTATTGAATTCAATAAAAATATCTTGAATTAAAATTTGCATAATATAGGTAGAAGGTGTGCAAAGGTAAATTTAGAGCATCAGAGGCTTACACTAAGCAAGAACATTCTTGAATCAACAATGAAGTTTCCCTATGACAACAGCAAAAAAAATAGTTCATTAGACCAATCAGAGAGGAAACAGTATTAAAGACACAAACACGAATTTGTACAAAATTTAAAAAGCTGAGTCCACATAACTTGTTTCTTAGAAAATATCACACTTGATAAACACTGGTCAAGGTGTTCAAGACCGATGGCACGTGGCAGGAATGGAAGGGCAGGACATCACTACAGTCCACGAGCCGTGGTGCACAGTAACTCAGTAGTTGTGATAATTTGAACAGGAAAGAGCTGTGAAGGAATGACAATGATGTTTGACCACATGGATAAAATGACGATTCCACAAAGGTACAAACTGCCAAAGTGACTCAGGGGAGGAGAAGAGCTGAAAAGCATATACGTTCTAATAGTGCAAACCACATAAGAGTTGGCAGATCTATGTACATGTCTCTATCTATTTATCTATCTATCTATCTATCTATCTATCTATCTATCTATCTATCATCTATCTGTCTGTCTGTCTATCTATCTATCTATAATCCATCTATCTATCATCTACCAATCACCTATTATCCACCTAATCTGTCTCTATCTATCTATCTATCTATCTATCTATCTATCTATCTATCTATCTATCATCTTTGATCTATCATAAGCATCTATCATTTTACAACCAAGAACTAATATACAAGTTTCTATTAATGTTAAGGAATTTTTTCAATGATGTATTACTTTTGTAACTCTCATTTTATTGTTTTAAGGGAATTGCAAAAATTATCATGGTTAAAAGTCAATATATAATAAAGGCAACCATGTTCTTTTTTGTAAAAATAGAAAACAAAAACCTTTTTTACTTAAAAATATCCCACAAAGAAATTCAGGAACTGGCTGGTTTTACTGGGAAACCTACAGTCTCTGCAGGTGAGATACTCCTAATATTCTATACAAACTCTTCAGGAAACACATGAGAAGGTAACACGTCCCTATCATTTTATGAAGCCATTATTAGTCTGATGCTAGAATGTCACCAAGACATGACATAATAGCTACAAGACAACACACTTTATAAGCATAATTGCAAACAAAAATTATCAAACTGAGTTTGGCCATAAATATAAAATGGTTTGTTGTGGTCACATGATTTTAGCCCTAGAAAGGCAATTTCAGTTTGAATCTGCAAAACCAACCAATTTAATTCACCATTGTGGCAAACCAGAAACTTTAGTTATAAGGTAATCTCAAATGTGTTGACATAATTTAATATTTATTCCTGGCAAAAATTCTTAGCAGTGTAAGAATAGAGAATTTCACAAAAATATAAATATATCTTAGGAAAATTTGTTTGATCGGATAGGTACAGACTAAACATTTCCCTCTCTGATCTGAAATGAGAGGAGGGTATTGGCTCAAACCACTTCAAACTAACAATGTACTGGGGACAGAGAAAAGAAGAACCCACAAAGCAGCTTAAGTCCAGCCTCAGATGTCTCCATCAAATCCCTTCCCAGGCTTGGGGAACCCTACAAAGGAGACGGTGGGAAGAGTGTAGAGCCAGAGGTTTGGACGACACCAAGAAAAGAAGAAGCTCTAAAGAAACAGGACTGTTGCACACAGAGACTGAGGCAGCGTGCACAGGCCTGCACAGGTCTGCATCAGAAGGGGTCCTAGATCTGAATGATGGGAGAAACCTCCAACCCAGAAGCCATCTCCAGCCAGTGACTACTTGCAAAATGAGAATTTAGTTTCCTTCAAGGGGATCTTTTTGGAGAAACAAACTACTCAAGGGTAGACTGCATACCCAGCAGTAGATGGCCAGCAGACAACAAACTCAATGGCACTTTTGAAGGTCCCTGGTCTCGTAACTTCATGTCAGGGCCTTCTGTCCTCCCTCCCTCCCTCCCTCCCTCCCTCCCTCCCTCCCTCCCTCCCTTCCTTCCTTTCCTTTCTTCCTTCCAAATCTCACTATTATTATTTTATTATATACATACATGCATATATATTATATTTTCTCTTGTTATCCTACTGATCCGTTGCACATATATTATGGCTTCCAGTTGAGTGCTTTTATGGGATTCCTGAGTGTGGGAATGTATGGGTCTTTTTTCCCACATTCTCTTGGGCTCTTTTCCAAACTCTGTTTGCTTTGTCCAATCCTGATGAGTTAGTTTTCATCTTACTATATTTTACCGTATTATTATCCCTTAGAAGACTGTTTGCTAAGTAGAGACAGAAAAGGAGTGGATTCAGACTGGGGAGGGGGGAGATCTGGAAGGGAGGGGCGTAGAGGAAGGGGAAATGGTAGTTAGAATATATTATGTAATAAAAAAAATCTATTTTCAATAAAAGGATAAAGGATTTGAGAAACTTTACAGAATCTTCTCTTACTCTGTTGGGTTTCTTTTTAACAAAAGTAGTGCAGCGTACTCTACTCTGAGGAATTTGAGTGGCTTGCCACTGTAGCGTTATTTATTCTTGCTGCTCACCCCCTTTCATTTCATTAATTTCCTACAGGAAACTACAGTTAATAGAAAAGCAGCAGTGGAACTGCCTCATCCTACGGTTATTAATTAGAGCGAAGCTGCTCCAGTAGCTCAGGATGCTAAAAATACAGAACTAAACAAAGCTGACTGACTCTTGAAATGGAATTTCAACTTCAATAGTCTGCCGGAAAAAAACACACACATGCATTAAAACCCTCATTTTCACTTAAGAAAATCCTCCATGAAATGTTTAGTAAAGAGAGCAATTTGGTGTCTGACCGTTCCTCCTAAGACTTCAGAAGTTAAAGGAATATTAAAAAAATCACCGCAATACATTACAGAAGTTTGAGTAAGTTTCTTTTAAAAGCTATTAGCCACATCCTACTCATCTACAGGTTATTACCCGCAGTCAATAAAGCAAGAAGCTGTATAAACTATCTTATTAATTTTATATAATGGTTAGTAAACTTTAAAATACTGTGCAATAAAACTTTTAAATGTGTCTGATGGCTCCGGATCACACTGGATAATTTATCGTTTTTATGCGGCCTGAAGTGTTAGGTAAGTGGATATCATGCTGGGGAAATGCACATAATTTCTGAACGTGAAAATGTATTCCACTGTATTTCTCTCCTGCGATGTAAGGTTATTATTGCGATGATTTCACAATTAGTTATTGAAAGTTCCTGACAGCCATGTCGGGCACGTCTGTGAGTCGCACAGGCTGCCTGAATGTACCTGTATCGTAAGGTTCCCCTCCGCAGACACACCTTAGGACCCTGTCAAAGGAAAGCTGTTTGGGGTCTGTCGGTTTACAAACTGCCTGACACTCTCCTGTCAAACTCGCAGCACAACAGAGTCAAGTGGGTGAGCTGAGATGGAGTGGAACAGATGGGAAGAAATACAGACGGGCCAAAGCCTGACCTAAGAGAGCTAAAACAGGAGAGGATTCTCTGAGGTGCCTAGCTGCTGTTTCATATGCTTATGAGATCTTATCTAACAAACATAACGAGAAAGGGAGGGAGGGATGAAGAGAGGGAAGGAGGGGAAGGGAAAGGAGACAGATTCCTGGATGTGGATAACACCATAGCATAGAAGAAAGATTTGTGGTCCTCTGTAACATATATAGCATATTAAAGCCAACCCAGTTCACTTCCTTGGTAATGAAAGCATTGAAGGATAGCCCCAGAACATGTACTGTTGGGACTGGTGAAAGCTTTTACGGTCAAGAGAATGGGGTGACAGTGGGATTGTAGTTGAGGCTGCCCAGCATTGCTGCACTAAGCAATGGAGGTGCATCTGTTCTTGTCATTCATAAGAACACCTAGGTTTGGAACAGGTCCCCTTGAAAAAGATTTCCTATAATTTTTGCATATTCTTAGGAAGTCAGTGAAATCCACCTTTACAATTATTCTCTGGACTTATACCTTGTGTAGACTAACCTTTAATTCAACATAAAACCAACGGGGGTGTACTCTAAAGAAGTTGTGAAGAATACATTCATTGCATATTAAAGACTGTTTTAAGATTGATGTCTTTACAAGTTTAATACACTTCATATTTGAAGAAAGTATGGGGCAAGGGAACCTTACCCCCATTACACAACAGTTTTGTCTAACAGAAAGCCCCAGTGTGTGTTTTAAGGCTCCTGCGCCTTGTTGCTGTTTGTGATATGCACGAGCTTCATATAAATGAAGAGCAAATATTTATTTCCTACAGCTGGAGAGATTATTATGTTCATGGTGTGGTAGGTTTGTGCGTGGTGAGGGGACTCTTCCTGGTTTGCAGGCAGCCTTCTGCTCACTGTGTGCTCTTCTGAGAAAGGAACTAACCCCTTCCGTGGGGACACCATCCTCCTGACCACTCACCTCCCAGACTCCCAATATAGACCAACATAGACTGCGCCAGTATAGACTCAGATACTTTGTATTTGAGTGTTTTTGTCCTGGGAAGGTGGTAGTTAAATAAACAATGGAGACAACTGAGTTTAAAAGACAGAGCAGTCACCACAGTACCCAAAATTACAAGTCAGCTACATGAGTCTAAGTCACGCATTTAGTTTAAAGGCAGCTCTTAGGATCTTTACCATTATTGTTCAGGCCACGCCCCTAAGTACCAAGGACATCTTCACACCTGTCGGAAAGTACACAGAATACCTAATGTGTCCTGATAGGCTTTCCAGCTCGAAAATATATTTATATGTTTGTAACTAAGTTTAATGTTTCTTAAGAATTTCATTAACGTCCAATCCATAGTAAAGAATATGACAAATTAGGAAGACTTTGAAAAATCATTTGTTAAAAATATGCAAAAGTACTAAGACAAGATTATGCAAAAAAAAAAAAAACCTAGTCCTGTATTTCTTTAGATGTTCTTGTCAAGAGGAACTAACAATGGGCTGATATTTGTTCTCATTAGTGTTCACCTAGTGACATTTTTTTCTCTGTGAGGTCACAGACAACCACAAATGCAGTCTACGTAAAAATGAAGCCTTTATTCATCTCTAAGCGATGGGTTAATTCACCTCTTTCTCAAATGACTGCTGGTGGATTTGAGTCATTGCAATACATTATATCCATCAGGAAAAAAAATGATGCATCATTTAAAAATATTAACATATAAATTTTATTGTATGAGGATTTGGACCAAAGTAATCCTGCCAAATTAATTTAGGTAAGTGTACCAGCTAAATAAAGCAGCTCCCCTTTTTACTTCTAAAAGCACTCTAAGCAATTTCAAGTCATTAAAAATACTTTTAGCTGCAACATTTTGCTTTTCTGTACGGCCTTAATGGTGGTGTGGCAGCCTGCTGCTGCAGTTTTATGATCTCCCGATGGCAGCAGCGTTTTAGTAAACTACAAAGAAAATGAAAATCAGGGGCAATTTTTGAACAAGTCTTTTAAATTGTTAAATCAAAAATGGCATAAATGTCGCAGGCTCTTATAAATTCTAATTTCCCATAATCTTTTTGCCAAACATTCAATAGGAGATGAACCTTCTCTTAAAGGATACACAGAATTGGGAACAAATTGCAGAGGAGTTCGGAATCCCTGGGTAGTGTTCTGAGGAAGTTTTACCCAGTTATCTGATTTGCCGATTTATGAACTGGCCTTAGAGCCTTGTGACTTAATTTCTCTTAAGTCTACAGATGCCTCGTATAGAAAAATGCCATTATGTTTCATATCTATTTAGATTAAAAGCCGAGTCCCACACGGCAAGAGACAGTCATTATTTTCATTTTATGCTGTTCTTATGAAATATTGCAGTTTTTAAAAGGTACTTCTGGAGAATGAGAACTGTTCACCCACATATTTTAATGTGAATTTCAGGATCCTGGATGCCAGAGAGAAAAATAACGTAATTTTAAAATACAACTTCAGATAAATTATATTTATAATGATTTTATAATTTTTCCACTAAGCTTTCTCTGATAAAGATGACTAATTCTTTTTTTCCATTCCTGTGATTCCGTTGTAAGATTTGGATAGCATGCTTTCTTTCTAAAGAAAAATCATGGTGAACTCATAGATCATATAAGATAAGGGTTCCCAGGTCCCATTTCCCATTCACAAATCAGACCTTTAGGTTCCCTTCAATGTCATGAAACAGAGAGAAAATGGCTTCATTCACTTCTGGGTGGAATGGTGACCCTTTCCAAACTGAACAAAATCAGCTTTGGGTTTTATATTTTAAAAAGAAAACTCACGGGGAAGACCAAATCTGTTCACTGTGTGCCGTCCCATAAGAGACTGCTTCCTTGACACACACTCTATACCGTCTCTGAAGACAGCAGTCAACAGTGTGATCTGAGAGGCGAGAATTTTGGCCGCTTTCGTAATAGAGATGGATCCGATTGGGGTTAGAGAAGTAAACATCTGTTAATTTGGGTTGGTAGGCACAGAAGGTATGGGCTTTGAAATGAATGTTAGACACCAGAGGGTCCCCAGCCAATGCAGACTATTGAATGACAGACTGCTCAGTGTCCCACTGGATGGATTTTCAGAAAGTTCCTGAAGGGATTGAGGAAGTGTTTGTTGCTGTCTAAATCTGACTGCTATTGTTATAACAAAAACTATGACCAACAGCAACTTTCAGAGGAGATAATTTATCTTGTCTTAGGGCTTACAGTCTGTCAGGAATGTAAGTCAAGGTAGGAACTTAAGACAGGAACGTGGAAACAAGATCCGAAGCTGAGGCGGTGGAATAACACCGCTCATCCTGGTTTCCAGACTTGCTCATCCTGGCTTCTTACACAGCCTAGGGCCACCTGCCCATGGGTGGGGGTGCACATAATAGGCTGGGCTCTCCCACATCCATTAGAAATCAAAAAAATGCCCCACAGACAGGCCAAGCTGATGGAGGGAGTCCCTCCACGAGTCTCTCTTGTGTTTGCTTTGTTGGTAAGAACTAACCAGCTGAGTGATTTCATCTTTGAGGTGTAGAGTTTCCTGGAACAGTAAGATCCTGCTGACAAGACAGTCGAATAATGAAGTTATGTTCACGTAGATGGAAGGCTATTTGGATGTGGGTGACTTTTAACCGATGTAGTCTAAGAACAATATCCTTTATCCACAAATTAAAAAATCAAGGAGTTTAGAAATGCAAAAAAAATTGGTTAGGATGTAATTTGCAGTCCAAGTATAATCATATAATAATGGTCCAATATCCTTATGGCAAATAAGGGCAGAACAGTTTATTAAACGCAGGTGAAGCAGAACAATGCACTGGCGTTCCAGAACCTTCTGCTCTGGGGCTTTATTTCTGTTTTCCTTACACTTGTCTGCACTATCCTTCCTCATTTCTTCCCTCCCTGTCTAGCCACTCTGCTACCCCTTTAGGTTTTTCAAGAGTCTGGCAGTGCAGTATGGGAAGCCATAGTTTTTAGAGAGCTCAGATTTCCTCATAGTCACCACAGGGAATCATTACACTTATAATGGACAAGGCTATCAGGGGCCAGAGCCACAAACCAGTCAAAAATCAAAATATTAAAGCAAGAGAAGGGCCACACTTTCCAAGGAGAAGGGATGGCCTAGCACTGGAAAATGCTCACCTGAGCCTACCTCTGGGTACAGGTCTTACTGAGCTAAAGACTTTTCGGTTGCTCCTATACAGAGAAAAAAAATTGCCAGAGACTCAGTCACTTGAACAAGAAACACTGATTCAATTGTTCATTTGTTTTTTGAAGCAAGGTTTCTCTGGAAACACTGGTTCTTAAGAGTTCTGGATGCTGGCACTCAGAGACAGTGGGTTAGCCTGGCCTCCTTCTGGTGAGGGCCCTCTTCCTGTTAGGGTGATGGCCACATTCTGTTCAATCTTTGTAGGGGTCAACGAGGAAGGAAAACCCACAAGGCCTAATCTTAACCAAAGCTGCTTCCTTACCTTACCACTTAATATCTCAGTGTGGGGTTGGCTTCCACATGTGAATTCTGGGAGACACAAACACTCAGTCTATACGTAACGATACTAGCCAAGGCTCTAGTGTGAGGACAGCCAGGGAAGGAAGCGTAACGGTAGCATAAGCTTGAAGCATTTCTTTTTTTTTTTATTGGATATTTTATTTACATTTCATATGTTATCCCCTTACCCCATCCCCCACCCACCTGGGAACCCCCCATCCCCTTACGCCTCCTCCTTCTTCTCCGTGGATGTAACCCCACCTACCCCTCCCACTCCCACTTCCCCACCCTCAAAATTCCCACCCCCTGGAGCGTCCAGCTTGAAGCATTTCTATCCTGAGCAGAGTGGCAGCAACAGGACAGAGGAAAGAGCTTGCTGTCAGAGTTACAGTCCCATCTGTCCCTCTCCACTCAATCTCCTCCTTTGATGGACTACTCAGAAGTACAGTGGATTTATGAAAAGGGCGATAGGCACGGCCTCCGGCTGAGGGATGAGGCCAACCACCCTTCTCAAAAATTTTAACCCAGAATTGTTCCTGTGAGTGGAGCAGAGACTGAAGGAAAGGTCACCCAGAGACTGCCCCACCTAGGGATCCATCCCATCTGCAGACGCCAAATCCAGACACTATTGCTGATGTCAAAAGGCACTTGCTGACAGGAGTATGGCTGTCCCTTGAGGGGCTCTGCAGAGTCTGACCAGTAAGGATGCGGATGCTTACAGTCAACCATCAGACCGAGCCTAGGAAACCCAATGGAGGAGTTAGGGGAAGGACTGAAGGAGCTCAAGGGGTTTGCAACCCCACAGGAAGAACAATATCAACCAACCAGACCCCCCAGAGCTCCCAGGGACTAAACCACCAACCAAAGAATACACATGGAGGGACCCATGGCTCCAGCTTCATAAATAACAGAAGATGGCCTTATCTGGCATCAATGGGAAGGAGGGTGAGATAGGGAGATTTTTGGAGGGGAAACTGGGAAGGGAGACAGCATTTGGAAGGCAAATAATTAAAATAACAACAACAAAAAAAGGAGTCAGGAGGATTAGATTCAGTCCTAAGGTCTGGCATTTTGTGCAATGTTGGGGGAAGAGATGATTCTCTTAGCATCGAATTCTGGAAAACAGGAGACTAATGTCAGTCCTGTTGCCTTCCATCTGCAGCAGGATCTTGGGAAATGGCATAACGAGTCTCTGCCATAACAGTTTCTTTCCCCTCAGAAAGTTCAGCTGTGTAGAATGTAGGATTGCACCACACTCTAAGTCAATAACGACCCGAGATAAGCCCTGCAGGCTCCATCTGGGTCCAGGGGCTTTTTTATTCAGTTCCACCTGCCCTGTGATGAAGTTTGGCGCCACCTACTGGTAGTTGCTCTAACTTAAAAATTGATGGGGACAATTAAGATCTCAAACTGACCAGACTTCTGGGATAGTGGCACTGCCTTCAGGCATGCTTGAAGAATTGGTGAACAACTTCTAGGCCTGATCCAGAAGGACCAGGCTGGGAAAATATAAGGAGGTACAAGAGTCCCAAAGCTCAGTTAGTGTTAGCTGGTTATTTCCACCTGGCAGTACCACAGGCCCCCTTTTGCTCTACTTCCTCATGGGGAAGTTGGAACTAAATGAGAAAGCAAGAACACTATTGTTTGACAATTACTATTTTTTAACTCAGGTTATTTTAATCTTTATTATTTTCAAGCGCATTATTTCAAATTTTCATGTCGTTCCAATTAAAAATATTAATTTCGCTACTACTGAGTTCAACAAACGAGATTTCAGTGTTTATTAAGTGTACAACGAAAGTAAAGATTAGTAAGAAGGTATCTATGACTTCTTGCTTGTTATTCCATGTGCAGAGGGACCTTAAACAAACTGAGACCAGGCAAGAAATCCTGGAGCAGGGAGCTAAAAGCCTGTCTAATGGCTGAGAAATCAGAACTTTTACTCAGAATAACTGAATTGGGAAGAGATATGTGGAACATATCCCAGAAACAAGATGAGTAATGAGGGGAGAGGTGGAAGCAGGGGAGGCAACACAGTCCTGAGAAATTGGACCTGAAATACATAGCATTTACTGAAGAGAACATTGATTTGTTTGCCCTTTCTTCAGTCTTTTTGGTTCTGGTATCCTCATGGTTGCCTTTATCTTTTCTCTTGATCTTTGCCCGAATGTCACCTTTCCTATTCTATTTTATAAATTTTTAAAATCCTGTGACCGACAACAGAGACCTACCTACAAGATGCACTAGTGCAGTAGTGGTACATGCGTTATGGGAATAACCAGTCACCTTTTAAAAATTAGATTTAACAAAAAAAAATCAGCGTTAATAAAAACCATTTAACTCACAAAAAAATAGATTTAACTTTTAAATCTAGATGCATCAGCTTAAAATTTTGTACCACTGCAATCTAACACATTAATTATAATTTCATTATAAAATAATGAAATTAGAGCATGAGATGGGACCCACACCTGACATTGGTAAAGTGGCCAAGAACCTGACAGTAGATGGGTCATGGGTCTAGAGGAAAACCTAACACTATTATTCTGGTAAAATAACATGGCAATACAATGAGATACTGTTATACCCAGAGAGCAGGGCATCACCCAGCCCTTATCTGAGAAGGTTCTTCTGCAATAGATGATAATTAACAAAGTGCAGGGAATGAGAGAATTTGGGGCACTCAGCCATAGATAGGGTATCTTTAGATTGAGATATCTTTATATTTTTTTAAAAAATAGCAAAAATTTAAAAGTGTATAGGCACGTATGCGCTGTACCTATTGGTAGGTTTCATAAAGGTACATATACTCAAACACATCTTATCCTTGGATTCTCCCATCTCAAGTGCCCTCGCCAAGGTTGATAATCTCTCTCCGTCCTTTGTCCAGCCAGTCTTGTCATGATGTACATCTCTGTATCATGTATGATTTATAAAAATGCTTTAATGTGCACATAAATTCTATAATCCACATAATAGAGAAGACATGGTATTTCTTCCCAAGTCGAGCATGTGTCACTCAACGTGACGACCCATCCATTTCCTGCAAATGATGCATCCTCATTGTTCTTCGTGGCTCGGTACAAGAGCATTGTGCATACGCACTCTGTCATTCATCCACTTGCTGATGAGTACCTAAGCTGAATGTAAACATGGCTGCTGCAGTCAGTACTGTGATAAACGTGGAGGTGCAGATGTCTCTGTAATAGTGCTGGATGTAGATTCTTCTGGATACATTTGGATAGCTGGACTGAACAACAGTACCGTTTTTAGCGTACTGATTCCTGCACTGGCTATATGAATTTAGAGTCCTACTAGCGGTGTGTAAGACTTCTCTTTTTCCCATATCCCCCAGTATTTGTGTTCCTAATGGTAGTCATTCATAAGGTGAATGAAATATAATTTTATCTGTCCACGACACTGAGTACACCAAACCTGGCTTTCCTTTGTCATAGGGTTTGTTGGAACCTGATGGATACCACCACCCTCCACATACACAAAGAGGAAGAGAGAGAGAGAGAGAGAGAGAGAGAGAGAGAGAGAGAGAGAGAGAGAGACAGAGAGACAGAGAGAATATATAGATGTAGGGAACCTCCCTTTTTGGTTCATCAAATGAGATTTTACTATGTAGTTTCTGCTGGCTGGAACTCAGTCCAGATTCTAGGCCTCCCTCAAATTCATGGCAATCCCCTTGCCTTTGTCTCCCATGTTCTTGGATTGTATGTGTCAGTCACAATGCCTGGTTTGCACAGGGACTTGTCATCTATTTAGTTCCCTCTGGAACACCTGGTCCTTGTCCAGTGAAGGCCAGAGGAGACCCATCACAGGAGGAGGGGGAAGAGGCCCATCACAGGAGGAGGGGGAGGAGTCCCATCACAGGAGGAGGGGGA
>NW_021604568.1:17334391-17352196 GCF_004785775.1 Grammomys surdaster | reverse complement strand
TCACAGGAGGAGGGGGAGGAGGCCCATCACAGGAGGAGGGGGAGGAGACCCATCACAGGTAGGAGGCAGTGAGTGTCTATACTCCTGTCCTTCCAGCCATAGGTATGTTTACCTGTCTATGGAATGGCAAAACCACACAGAAAATAAAAATGCCATAAGGCTAAAGAGAGAATAGAGAAAAATAAAAAAATGCTACAGTGTACAACTATTAAAGGACTCGTTTTCTTTCTCTTCTTCTCCCCTTCCATTTCTCTTTCCTTTTAAAAAACTTTTTGGGTAAGTAACTGTACATTTTCATTTTCACCATGCCCCATAAACTATATGATCCTGAGTAGCTGTTAATCTTGGAGAGGTGAACAAAATTCTGAGGAAGGAGGTAAGCAATGACAGTCGGTCCCTGCCAACAGCAGGGCCTCAGAGCAGGAGCCTCGTACGTAGAGCACTCCTTACCTCGACTGGTTCTCCTGATATAATCCCTGCCCCTGATTGGTTATTGTGATATAATACTTCCCGAGACATCACTTTCTGTAATCACTTTTGGGAATGGCTGTAAGATTGAGCATATACAGAAGTTAATGTCCTCAACTGTGCTTCGCAAATCGGGCGTATTTCTTATCTATGATACTAAGAGGTAAGTGCTATGTACTTTATGTCACTATTCTTAAACTTGTGACTTGAAAATAAATCCACAGATTTGTTCCCATGAGCAGCACACCATATGTAGAAGGCTCAGGGCTGTATGGTAAGAGCTCCTTTTGTTGGATCCCTTTAGAAGCACGTCCTCTGTGGGGGACAGCTGGCTATGTCCTCTGTGGGGGACAGTGGGTTACTCTCCTGCTGATTCCTATCCTCTATGTCAATGAAGCTCAAAAGACTTCATGAGTCAAGCCTGGAACTCTTTAAGTTCTTAGCTTTCCCCTTGGAAGATGCTAAGTTAACAAGTATTTACTGAGCTCCTCCTTTGTGTCAGATACTCTTAGGAGATGAGGAAAGAATGGAGGGAAATGTGGCCTCTTCACTCACAAATGTCAGCCTAGTAGGTGACAAAGAGAGGACCAGCTAAGACAATGTGTGTGGTCTCCTTTCTCTTTATCCTTTACTTCCATTTTTTTCTGAATAATTTCATTGTACAGATATTTTGGGGGTCAGAACAAAGGAGGTATCCACAGCTGAGGCAAAAAGGGGAGTCAAACTGTGCCTACACAGAGCATCCCAAATGCAGTGGAGTCAGAATCCACCCATATTAGGAGGAGCCCGAGTAGGCAAAGCAAGTACATGCAGTGGTGGTAACCCTGCCTAGAGGGTCTAGTGCCCAGGCAGAGTAAGGAGGGGTTCAGGTGTGGAAATGGAAGAGCACACAGTGAGACAGCATCAGCAGGGTAAGAAGCAATCAGATGGGGCAGGAACCAGCCCAACTACAGCGCTGAGGACCAAGTTGGGAGGGGAGAAAGCAATCCACACTAGGAATGGAGGGCAGCTGAGATAGGAGACTTGTTATATAAAAGAAACAAAACAGAATTCATAGAGTAATCCTATTTAGGACGGTGGAAAGTGGGCTCTTCACCTAGTTAGAGAAGAGAGTCATACACTTGGAAGGAGAGAAAGGAGCACTGGAAACTGAGTGAGAACTGAAGGTTTTAGTGGACACTCGCAATCTTCACTATACAGACAAAGATCACACACACGCCTGCCCCAGAGGCAGAGGAAAAGTCACACTGTGACAGCAACTAACAGGAAGTCACACTGTGACAGCAATGAGCAGAAAGTCACACTATGGCAGCAACGAACAGGAAGTCACACTGTGACAGCAACTAACAGGAAGTCACACTGTGACAGCAACTAACAGGAAGTCACACTGTGACAGCAACTAACAGGAAGTCACACTGTGACAGCAACAAACAGGAAGTCACACTGTGACAGCAATGAACAGGAAGTCACACTGTGACAGCAACTAACAGGAAGTCACACTGTGACAGCAACTAATAGGAAGTCACAGTGACAGCAATGAACAGGAAGTCATACTATGGCAGCAACGAACAGGAAGTCACACTGAGACAGCAATGAACAGGTCCTGAGACTGCAACCTTTAAATGTAAGTCTACATGAAGGGAACCACAACTCTGTGGGAAACTGGTGAGGGCAGAAAAACATACAAACAAGACTGAAACTCCTCATACCAGACCACAAGGCCACACCCACAGACTACGGACATTTGTAGAAAAGACACAGAAGCCAACTCCTCATACCACACCAGGCCACTTCCAAAGACTATGGATGTCTGCAGAAAGGACACTCTCAGATCCGAGAGAAGATACAGTGAGAAGAACAAGGCCTAAGATTGATTGCAAAGCAGACATCGCTATTGATAATGACAATACCTGGCATTGATCATGAGGAGACATTGGGTGCATCCAAATGGAGGGAGATTCTAAAATGCAATATAAAATAATTCCTCCTGAGGGTCAAGCATAGTCAAGGAAAGACTGAGAAACTGTTTAAAGAAAATTGAAGCAGGCCCTGGTTCTACACTAGACCTAGGCCATGTCTTGGTCACTGTTCCACTACTGTGAAGAGACTTGTAAGATAAAGTATTAATTTGGAGTCTTGCATATAGTTCCAGGGGTTTATCCTTATCCTCATGGCAGGGAGCATGGTGGCATGCTGGCAAGTGCTGGATTGCTAGCTGGGAGCTACATCTTAATCCATCAGCAGAGAAGGAAGCAAGACTGGGCCTGGCATGGGCTTTTGAAACCTCAAAGCCCACCCCCAGTGACGTACTTCCTCCAACAAGGCCACACCTCCCATTCCTGCTCATCTTTTGGAAAAGTTCCACTTCCTGGAGGCTAAGCATTCAAATATATGGCCAATATAGGGGCCATTCTTATTCAAACCACCACAGGCTACCAGGGATTGAACCAACTGGTGAGTTCTAAATGAGATCTGAGGAGTGGACAGGAGCAACATGGATGTTTTCTCCATGCTGATGGCTGTACTGTGGTTAGACAGAAAAGAATAATGTTCCTGGTTTTAGGAAAAAATACATTTAACTACCAGGGATATGGAGGTCATGGGTGATAATCTGTTATAACACAGAGCGCCAAAGCTCTTTTGATACATGTGTATCATTTTTATTACTCATAACTGAAGAAGGACAATGTATCACAAGGCTTGAGCTGTGTAGCAGCTTCAGGAGCATGAATGCTAATTCCAAGCCCTAGAGGCCCAGTGTCCTCAGAACTACCTCATGAACTGATGCTGATACATTCACTACTGCCCATCACTGGGTGACTGGCAGCGATACTATGGTCAGTATCAGTATCATACTGTTACCTTCTTACACCAACAGCCCTCCATTAAACTCTCATACCATAAAGCTCACCTATTTAAAATTCATGCACAGCTCATTCATTTGTTTAGCACACACATAGAGATGTACAACTATCATCAGAACATTTTTATTTTTTTCCTCAAGAATCCCTACCCCATGAGACCTTCCTCTTTATTTTCACCCATGCTGATTTTATTCTAAAGCTTACTCTGTTTTCTATAGGTACAGGAGGTCATTCATGCTCCATAAACACAGTGACGAGCCACTGTACAGTTTATGGTCTGATGAGCGAATGGATGGGCTGTAGCAGGAGTGTACTTACAGCAGGCTTGTGGTGCACCTTTGGATGACTCTGAGGTTATTGGCTGTTTTCTACATGCTCATTAAAACTAAGGGGTCCTCAAGCTTCTAGTTACTAGACCAAATGGAGCTTGCAGTGTCTTAAAAGTCATTTTGCAAAGTGCAAAGTAGTGGTGTCTTGTTCATTGTGGATGACAGAATATGGATGATGAACTGCTATTATATCAATATAGTTTTGAAAGTGCTGAGGTCACTTTAACACAGATTAATAATAATAATGATGATGATAATAATAATAACGGCTAAGCTCCCAACCTCTGCCATATTAGTGACCTGCAGTTGATGTCCACAATGGTATAAAATCCTTCAAATACAGGGTAACTTTATCACACAATTGTGTTAAAGACAAATATATAAAAGAAGACATTTCTTCTGGGATAACCTATGATCAAAATAGTAGCCAGTGGGGGCAGACATAATGAATAGCATCAGTTACAGTCTGTACACTGTGTTTTTATGCTAGACTACCGCATAGACCTTTTTACAGTCAGCTTAGTGCAGAGCACTCAAAAATAGTCAATTATTATTCTGTGGCAAGGATGAAAAATGTTCAAGCCTCTTCTTTAGAGTACTTCTTAAAGTTCCCCGACGTAATTGTTTATATAATTATTTCCTCCCAAATAATGTTTGTTCTAAGTGCTTAATTTAGTAAGAATAAGTAAGAATTCTTTGAGAGAATTGTATTAACTGTAACTACAATTAACCTCAGTTAATTGTATTAACTAAGACAACCAACTTTCTCAAGCTGAAAATAGACATCTTAGCTATAATTTATGAACGTTTATGTGTTTGCATTTATCCCGTTTAAACCTAAGCCTAACAAATAGATGCAATGCAGAAGTTCAAGATTAAATCAGAAGTTCAAGATTAAATAGGGCAAACAACAGTGGCAGCAACAGAATCTCTTTAAACATGTAAAATGAAATATTCTTTAAAATTTGTTGTTGGAATAACGGGAAAAATGTAGAATGCTAAAGACGAGATGAGCCAAAACAAAAAATAATTATATCTTAACTTATAAAACTTTCTTCTATATCGGAAGAGCTCGGAGGATACGTGGAATCGTCCATGCCCCTACTAGTAAAATGTAGCCAATATAGAGAGAAGGCAGCAACGGAACAAAATGCTGCACGGTAAGTTAACTTAGACATGTACGATTCCATTCGCTCACCATGCTGCGGTAGAGAGGAAAAATGGCAATATTCTCACCAGAAGACTTGGATGCTACATCTAATATATGTTGATAGTGTAGTGATTGCTGAATCTAAGAATTCATTTCAGGGGCCAGTGACACGGTGATTGCAGCTATTGTGGAGCTCAGATTATAGATGAATGATACATCTAATTCTAACAACACAGAAAGAAAATGAGTGCAGTTCTGGACTCTCCAGTGTACGGAAGAAAGACGGACATTGTTCCGCTGCATACTCGGGAGGCGAGAATAATAGCCTCGACTAGATGAGAATGAAGGAGCCTTACGGATGCCAGAGGTCCTGAGGATGATAAAGTCTCATTTGCATAACCCCTGATTACTCATTTGGATTGTGTATGGAATGATTGGGTACATTATTGAAGCAAAATGAGATCATCCGGGAAGCAGAATGCTCGCGGGGATCTCTGGAATGGATCGAAGCGGAAGCTGTGGCTTGTCCACAGGAGAGCCCTCAGCAAAGCAGTGCTGTTCTGAGGACTGGGCCACAGAACAGAGGGTCACTGCTAGGACAGGCCTTACTTTTCCTGTACTAGGATGGGCAAACAACATCGGAAATGGAATCACCACATACTCCTGCCCCAGGAAAGAGAGCAAGTGCCTGTCTTTGCCCAGAAGGTTCCTGAGGGTAAATTATTTTTTGGCAAACATGGAATATGTGGTCAATTGATCAAGACTACATCTAAAGTAAAGATTGTCTCATAGAGAATTTATGAATCTAAAAACTACCTAGAAAGTATAATTCCAGAGGTTCAAATCAATACAATTTGGGCAGGAGAGGCAGAGAGAAGGATTTTGAGGTTGTGTGTAATGTATGTAGCACAAAGGTTGCTAGTGTAGGAGGAGCTAAGGTGGGAGGAGTTAGGAGAGGAAGAGGAGGAGTAAGGAGGAGAAGAGAAAAAGGAAGGGGAGGAGCTGGGAGAAAGAGACAGAGAGGAGATGGAGGCGGATGTTCAGGTGTTTGTAGCAGTCAAAGGTAGTTGGTATGTCTAGGTTGGGTATTGGGTTACTCTTCTGATTGTATGGGTATCTTGTTACTGATCATTACCAAATATATAAGCCTTTGATTAATCTATAAGAATTAGAGTCTCATTCTCTTACTGGGCCCGCATGGATGGCGGAATGATCTGGACAATGCCCTGTCTTGAGGAGACAGCATGGAAGATTGGCAGAGCCATCTCTCATGCTGGCATCTTGTGGGTGGCAGGGCTGGTGTTTCTGGCTGGTGTTTTGGTTCTAGCTGCTGCACGCACGTGGCCTCAGGCCGAGAAACATGGCTGCTGGGCTAGGCGGAGCTGCTGCAGCTTGAGATAGTCGGCTTGAACCAGAGGCCATTTTAATTAATTTCTACAACATGCTAGTGAGAGGAAAAGGTTAATTTTGTTAAGAATGTATTAAGACTCAGACCTAGTGGCCCAATTTATCATCCTACCTACTCTAGAAGCCTTGGCAGGAGGGTCACGAAGTCAAGGCCAGGTTGGGTTTCAGAAAGTGTTCAAAACCAGTCTGTGAAAACTAGCTAGATACTGCCTTAAAACAACAAACAAACTAAAAAGCTGTGGCCATTGCACAGTGGTGGAGCTCACGTACAGCTCATGAAAGGCCGTAATCAATATCCAGAACTTAAAAAAAAAAAAAAGTCTGTGCATGCTGGAGAGCACGCCTAGAAATTCATCTGACAAAGAATGCAGGCTCTCTCGGTTGGGTGTTTTAATTGCTATACGTGAGTAAGTATGTGCTGTAAATAATGTATATATTTTAAAAATGATAAAACAGTAGGGGAATGTAAAGGGAAGACTTCCCAGAAGCCGTGAGAGCGGTCACCTTTGACAAGGACGCACAGAGCTTATTTCTCAAGCTCAGTGTGGTTAAACATGTCTTTATTGGCCCAGATGTTGGTTCTAAACTACAGAGCAGGTTTTTCCTCTGGAGATGGGGGTCTCCTTGTATAGTCCTGCCTGTCCTAGAACTTGCTACGTAGAGCAGGCTGACATCAACTTAGAGATCCACTTGTCTCTGTCCTCTGAGTGCTGGGATTAAAGGCCTTCAAACCTTGCGGAGCTATGCACATCATTTTGCATGTTTCTATGCATGTTTTGTTTCACACATGTGAGAGAAGACACAGGCAGATGACCACCAGTCCTGGGGGAAAGAGCGGGGAAGGGGGGGTCATGGACTGAGTGCTGCGGGATGTGGGAAATGCCTGCCTCAGCCAGGCCTAACCAGGAAGATTGTATCTGAGCAGTCTCTGGCCAGTAAAGGAGCATGCATTGGGATTCCCACCATAAGAAACAGGAAGCTAACGGCTCTGAGACGAAAACTCTCACGATTTCCTCCGAATTACTTTGTCACTAGTCAACACAGATTCCTGGCTTTGCCTGATGTCTGACATAAGGGAGTGAGTGGCTTCGTGGGAATTCATGGAAAGCATACTCTGTGGAGAGGTCACATGGTGAGAGGAGCTGTGTCCTGTGCACACACATTAAATTCCTTCCTCAGCACGGACACAGGAAGCTCCAAGTGAAGCGTAATGTATACAGAGTGAGACCTCAGAGCAAAGAAGACAGGTGCCTGTCAGGACCCTCATATTTAAGCTAATTAAAATAAAGGGAGGGGCTGGAGAGATGGGTCTGTGGTTAAGAACACTGGCTGCTCTTCCAGAGGACCCAGGCTTGGTTCCTAGCACTCACATGTCAGCTCACAACTCTCTGTAAGCCCAGGTCAGTGGGATCTAATGCCCCCCACTGGCCTTGGTGGGTACCAGGCATGTTCCCGGTGCATAGATATGCATGCAGCCAAACACATAAAATAAAAATAAATAAAATCTTTTAAAAGATAAAATTAAGAAGAAAAGAGCAGAACTAGATAAGAAAAGGAAATGTAAAGCCAAAGATGGTGATTCTAAAAACATTCACGCTAAGCTTGTAGTACCAAAATGTTCAGCTATAAAAGTAAAATTACAATGTTTTACAGCTAGCATAGCTGAGTATTTTCCCTTCGTTTCCCAACTCTACGCCCACCCCACTTTTAATAACGTCATTACCTATGGTTGTATGTCAGCCTAATTAAACCCTTATTTGTCCACATTTTTAAGAAGAGATAGAAAAACAACGAAAATTCTGCCACAGGAGGATTGCCTTATAGAGGTGTAGGGAAGATTCATCACATGGGGTTTTCAATGCCCTAGAGGTTGCTGCTCTACCAGTAGCAAAACAATTATGGCAGCTTTAGGGATGAACACAGTGCTCACAGGTTATCACCGAGCCACTAAATTCTACTTAAGGAGGCACTTACGGTATAGGCTGGATGTGATTTGTCACAGTATCTACTCTGGAGAAATAGATAGGATGGCGTAAATAAATAACATCTTAGATCACGTATTCTATGATTGCCCAAATCCACGTGGGGAATATGTGAACATATACGGGCATACTAGAAACACGTTTTAGAAAAATGATATCATAAAGAAAATGTTTAATGGCATGGAATGTCTTTAATAGAATAAAAATATTTGCATTCTCTGGCTAACAGGACTGTATTATACTCATCTGAAGCAAAGTCTGTTTATTCTTTATCTTTCTTTTGTAATTAATGCCTTTAAGCCTTCAATATTATCCTCCAGTAATTGCTAATTTCAAAAGCCAGCTCTTGGTTGCATCTTTATGCTGGATATCCTTTCCCAGGTTTTAGTCTTCTATTGTGAGGCAGCACTTAAATCACTGCCATTACAGCAGATTTGCATGTGTTTTCTTTTTACTTCAAGGGAGATTTCCCCCTTAGTCCTAGCCTCTTACCCCCTGACATGGGCTTACAGAGCAGGAGGTCCTGATGAAAGCAAGTGACAGACTAGGCAAGAAGAATGTTGGGTAAGGGCAAAGAAATTTAAAAAGGAAGAGAGAAACGACAAAGGCATCTCCTTTCTGGGTCCACACGACATCATTAGCTCTTCTGGTATACTCGCTCTGTTTTTAGAAACGTGACCTCAAGCTCCTTAGCTCTTGCGGGCAGCCGTCAGTGTACAGCCCACGCAGCCAAACCCTTTTAGCAGTGGGGCTTGGGGTCTGGGAGGAGCAATGAATGCCATTACCACCAGCTCCATCAAGCACTCTGTAATTTGTGCTGCATGCACCCATCCCGAAATGTGTCAGGGAATGTAGTGATTCGGGCATTTCCATCCAGCCTGACAGCAGGCCTAATGTTTTCAGGTATTCAGGACACCCATGTTCTCAGTAAATTTCATTTTCTTGTGACTTGAGAGTTAATCTAGCTGACCTGCCGTCAGATCAAACAAGTTTTCTTGTTTCAGCCCCTCCCCATTTACATGGAATAACTAGCTGGATAACAAGGAGGTCTTAGAAGCATCGCAAGAGAAGAAACCTGCAGGGTTTTTAGCAATGAAACCTGCTAGCCACAGGAAGTTTGAAGCTACAAGGCAGGCTCACTAAAGCATGTCAGTGAAGACATTCTGACATCCAGTTGGTTGGTGAGAATCAGTTGCAAACCAGACCTAATCAGGTGATGCTCCCAAAGAAATGCTAATTTTATAACGTGTGAAAACCGGATGCCACTGACACTGGCCTAGAATGTTCTTTCCAGTATGGGATGACCCTGAAGATCAGTGTCTTAGTCGACCATGCAAGTTCACAGGGATGGGCAGGTTATTACTGACAACATGGGAACCCCAACTGCAGTCTGTTTTGATGGACGAAAAGTCTTCTGATAGCCCCAGAAGACTACTGGGTTACCAGACAGGTCCAGTTTGCAATTTGTTTAACCTCTTCCATTCTAATATTGCCAGACACATGAAGTCTCCTGTCACTCTCCAGAGACTGGCTTTTCTGCTCAGTAGACATTGGTACCATTTTGGTGGGGACGATTCCCATTCTTGCAATCAGTCGTGGGCAATGCTAATTGCTTTGCTAATTACCTGCTTTAGAATGCCAATTATCTCCTCGTCCCCACAAAAGCATATGCAATTGGCTAATTCGACCTCAGAGTAGGCAACTAGAAAAATAATTAGCCATGTGAGAGAACAATTAGTTGTTCCATCAGTTTTGCACCCATAAAGTAAGGGAGCTTTGGTTTAATCTGCTGTAATTTATAATGTGAAATGAAAACTGAACAGAACCGGAGGCTAGGCAAGGGTGGATGCTTACAGACCTGGGAATTCTGGGATGTATGTTTAGGCATGGGCAGACGTGGCATGTTTGAAAGGACTGTGCTGAAAAGCTCTCCTATTTCCTTAATCTGTGTTTTTTTTTTTTGTGTGTGTGTGTGTGTGTGGGGGGTGAGTTTGGGGTTAATTTTGAGAGCAAGGTTGAGTTTTATGCATAAGATCAAAGAGAGGGACATCACACAAAACCCAGGTTAGCTGGTCTGGTGTGCTCACTGTACAGAACCACTGCTAGAACACTTCTGTTAGGAGAGGGGCATGTCTCACATCTTCCAAGGGAAAATGCCACACAGCTAACTCAGTTTCTTGAGGCTGTGGTAAACAATTTACCTAAACTTGGTAGATTAAAATAATGGCCTTTATTTCCCTCGCAGTTCTGGAATTCTGGAGTTAGTATCACTCGGCCAGGTGAAGGGATAGCTAGGTAGGTAGCATTTCTTCAGAGACCCCCCCCAAAGGAAGCCTGCTTCTTGCCTATGGAGGCTACCTCTAAGGCCACGTGGCCTTTCTTCTGCATGCAATCCAATACCCCTTGCCTTTGTCTCTGGACACTGGTGATCACATCTGAAGTCTCCTCAGAGCACCCTGGAACATCTCCATGTCAGGGTCTCTAGTCCAGTCCTGTGTGCAAATGCATTTTTACTACATAGGGTAAACTTCGTAGATCCCAAGGCTTTAGGATGTGATATTTTGAGGGGAGGAGGAAGGAGTGGGAAAATTGCTGCCCCACTAGGAAAACCCAAATGAAACATGAACTTGGAGCATGTTTTCATCAAGACCCTCAAGAAACAAAACAACTGCAGTTATAACAGTCTGAGGTGAAATCTCTAGTAATGTCTGCAGTATATGCATTGACCGTGAAGATGATTTGGGCCACAAACACTGATAAGAGACAGATGCTAAAACAAACAAGGTGTTCTTTCATAGATTGCAAATGAGAAGACAGCTAAGTTCTCTTAGGGCAAGAAAGGAAAGGCTACCACTCTGAGAATCAGCCTCATCCAGTGAAAATGACGGACACTATGAGCATCAGTCTTCGTCTGACTGGGAAGCCTGTGGACTGAAGTTGCAAATCTCTGTTCTCCAGAGCTGAGGGAGCGCAAGGGGTTCCCAGTCTTCCTTATCAGTCTCCTCTTACATCATGACCTTCCCTCACAAACAAGGCTCAAGACTGGCAATGACAAAGACAAGCTCCCAGCTCATTAGCATCTTACACACTGGCTGTGCCATCGATGGGGACGTTAAAGTAACAAATCCCAGGCTGGTAACGGTGGCAGGCCATGTATTAAATATCAGTTGGCAGAATCAGTTAATGAAACTCGATATTATCGACGTGAATAAGTACTAGCTTGAACAAAAACAAAGATGATTATTTAACCACAGCCACTGTCAGGCAGACATATTACTCTAAAGAACAGAAAACAGTGTTTTACTGCTTCTGACCTCATCTTGGCAATGGTCCCATCTCCAGAGGGACATAATGTCCAGATTTCTCAAGATGTAGCCATCAGTATATCTGTCAGTGTTAAGGGTTTTGCATTTTGGAAACACAGCTGGAAGAGGAGAAGAGGTTTAGAAGGAGCACAGTGGGTTGCATGAATACACCATCACCATAGCAACTTAACATTAGCATTGTCAACCAAGCAGAGAGGAATTGGAAAACAAAGACCCACAGCGGTTTGTAGGAGGTGTAATGGTGCTTTGCTCTTTCCAGAATTAATGTGTACTAGAACTTAGAACCAGACTCTACTTGGGAAGAGGGGCACTGCAGATGTATTTGATTAACCTGATGTTATACTGGATTAGGATGGGCCAGGAAGCTCATGATTTATAATTTAATTCCTTCTGGCCAGCATATATGAAGGCAGTCACAGAGGGAGGGCGTGTAGATACATGCCAAGAGATGCTGAGGAACCACTGGAAGGGAAACAGAGGCAAGGATTCTTCCCCAGAGCCATCCAGGAGACATGGCTGACACCTCGATTTCAGCCTGTCCTCCAGAATGTTACAGACAAGCATCTGACTTCAGGTTGCCCAGACTGTGGTGATGTTATGACAGGTATGAGTAACTCCATATTGGTTTCTGGAGCCAAGAAAGGAATGGTGCTTTGACAAATATCAAAACATTTGCAAACGTCTTTGGAGTGGGGACGTGTAAGGCTGGAGAAGTCCTGTTGGGCATGTGGTGGAAGTGCAGGCCTTGGAAGCCCTTAGTGGAAACACAGGTGCTTCCATGGATATGCTGGTGGAAGAAGTGAGAACTTCAGAGTGGTGCTATCATGTAAGGGGCACATACTGTCATAAACAGAGCATACATTCTTTATAAGAATGCCACATGAAGAAACACAGGAAACATGAGGTGAAGACCAGGACAAGAGATGTGAGTGACACTAGCAACTGCCAGCGGTTGCCAGAACCCTGGAGGGAAGAGTCAAAGAGTTTCTCCAAGGAACCTGATGACTTAATTTTGGATTTCTGGCTTCCAGAACCAGAAGAGAAAATAAAGTTCTGTTATTTTTATGGGATTTGTAGCAACATTAGTAGAAAGCGAATACTGAACCAGTTTTTAAGTGACATCTTACCAGGCAGGTCTCAGCGCAGGCCCACCTGCTGTAAGAGGTCTCAGCTGACCTCATCACTCCCTGGACATACCTTCATCAGGACACTTCACATTCTGTATTGATACTATCCTAATCAAGTTATTTCCCCAGCAAACAGTCTGGCTGAGAGCAGAGCTTGTCTCTCCCTGTGATACCCATATAGCATCTACTACTGTCTTGAAGAAAAATGAGCTCAATGTATACTCATGTGAAGTACGCAACACAGATAAGCATAACAATGAAAATTTAAATGTACATTCTTAGTTTGTTAAAGACTTAAGCGGTAACAAGCCCCTGTGTATCCTGATTTAGAAAAGTGTTTTGTTTGAATTTTTTTACACTGCTATACAAGGTGCTATTTTCCCTGCAAGTTGGGAGGAGCTAAGTTGGGAGGAGTAAGGAGAGGAAGAGGAGGAGTAAGGAGAGGAAGACGAGAAGGAGGAGGAGGAGCTGGGGGGCAGAGATGTAGGAGGATGGAGAGCCACGCATGTATGAGAGCAGTCCTGGGTAACTACTTATATCTAGGTTGGTTAATTGGGAAACACCTCTAATTGTGTGAGCATCTTGTTAATTGAGCATTACCAAACATATAAGGCCTTTGACTAATCTTTAAGCATTAGAGTCTCATTCCTACCAGGTATCACATGGATGGTGGGATGGTCTGGGCTCAGCCCAGCCTTGTAGAGACTTGTAGAGATTGGCAGAGCCATCTCCCACGCTGGTGTCTCATGGGTGGCAGGGCCAGTGTCTCTGGCAGCCTGAGCTGGTGGCCTGAGCCACGGCAGCAGTGAGAACACGCTGCTGCTCGTGACCTCAGGCCTAGCCTAGTCGGGAACATGGCGGCTCTGTAACACAAGCAGATGGAGTGTCTGCCCTTTTAAAATATTACTTCAACAAGGTGCATTACTCTAACTAACAGAAAAAGAACTGATAACCAGGAGAGTCAACGTCTTGCTTTCTTTAACAAAACCACAGTGATAAAGCTAGGTCTTCCAACAGTTGACTTTAAATTACATCTCTTGTTCTCACTGACACCTGGGCTAGGAGTTCCCATTCACCCTGTGCAAGGGATCCACTGACAAGGTCAGGAAGAGGAGCAGCTTCATGGGCTTAGACAACATTGCCTTTGAATGTTAAGACCCAAAGGTTATCTCAATAATATCTTACATTTGTACTTTGAAATTTATACATATTTTAACATTTATTACCATACTTAATATTCACAACAAACCCTTAGGAATTATTGTTCTATTTTTTAAAACAAGCCTGATGAGACAAATGGAGGTTAAATGATATAGTTATGGTTATTTAGATAATTCTGAGGGGCTTGAATCTCTCTCTTTCTCCAAACTTAAACGTTTGATTGGATTCCACCTGAATTCCAAACTCCTATGGAATTTTATTAGTCTCATTTTAAGAGGGTGTGTTGTTCCCTTTATTGCACGACCTTCACACACACTTCACTGTGTTTGCCTGAGGGTGTGATTACTGTTGCACAGGTGATAGGAATTAGTAGCTTCTATTTTTTTTTCTAAATTCTGTTTACAAGCTACCAAGTTTCCCATCACCTCCTCAGGGCCATTAGCCTCCAGATGTACCTGGTTAATTACATTCATTGTCTCCTATCATTAGATAATAAATTCATTCTGTAAGAGAATCAGATTACCACATAATTTTCATGTCATCTATGAAGAGGCTTTGGTTTAAGACCTCATGTTATTAACACGGTGATAATACAAACAGTTCCAACAGCACTTGATCAGTTAGGACAACAGCACTCTCCAGGATCTTTTTATGAGTACACAACTTTGAAAATACTGTTGTAGCAAAAGGATTTGTCCTGAGAGTGTCTCCATGAAACCTGATAATTAGTTATAATCTTACATTTTTCTGACAGCTGCTTTCTTAAAAGTCACCTTTCAAGGCATCCCAGTGTTTGTCATTAGCTTACAGAATGAATATCTGAAGGGCACAGAGGTAAAAATAAGTTCCCTGAAAGTCTTAACAGAGTGAGCAGTGGAATCAGGAAAGTATCTGATGCCCAGCTTAAACTTCTTTGCTCTTTGTCCTTCTCAAGCCCAGACAGGCCATTCTTTAGGATACGCTCAGTTATTTCCACAGCTGGCCCACCAGAGCCAGGTAGGTGAGATCAGAGATATGAGGAGCCCCGCCTACAATGAAGCAAAGAGCACTTGTGAATGGACAGACAGACATTTCCCCCTTTTCCATTATTTATGTTAACTGCATCAGTGAACATTAAAGACAGACTGAATTTAAAGAAGAGGTTATTTTCCATTGTTTATTTTGTTGATGCAAGAATAAAATATGCGTATTTAACAAATGATCTTGGAAGTCCCTGTTATAAATCCTAAGGGATCTTGGTCAAAGATCCCTTAACCGTCAAGGTGAGAGGTGGAGATTGGAAGAAGGTAAGTGTACTGGCTGGTTTTGTGTCACCTTGACACAAGCTGGAGTTATCATAGAGAAAAGGAGCTTCAGTTGAGTCAATGCCTCCATGAGATCCAGCTGTAAGGCATTTTCTCAATTATCAATGCTCTCAATGATCAAGGGGAGAGGGCCCCTTGTGGGTGGTGCCATACCTGGGCTGGTGGTCTTGGGTTCTATAAGAAAGTAAGCTGAGCAAGCCAGGGGAAGCAAGCTAGTAACATCCCTCCATGGCCTCTGCATCAGCTCCTGCTTCCTGACCTGTGTGAGTTCTAATTCTGACTTCCTTTGGTGATGAACAGCAATGTGGAAGTGTAAGCTGAATAAACCCTTTCCTTCCCAACTTGCTTCTTGGTCATGATGTTTGTGCAGGAATAGAAACCCTGACTAAGACAGTAAGATAACCTACAGATTTATTTGATACATATTTCCTGGCTGAAAAAGATCCAGGCCCTGTGGCCAGTGGCTTCTTCACCTACCACTCTCTGCATGTGTTAAATTACTACAAGGACAGTTAAGCACAGAGACCTGCAGTCCTTCCATTTTCAAAAGCAAAGTAATACTATCTTTATCTCTATATATTTTTAGTATATGTAACAATATAGTTAGATGATACATAATAAAATATTATATATAAAGAAAAGTAAAATCATATCTTTAATCTTTTATAACCCTGAATCATCATCTGTCATAGATAAGTTATCACATATGTTCATATACTGAGAGGAATTACACTGTGGGGTAGAAAGGGCCAGGAATGAAAACCACTGTGGGTGTTTTAATAATGATGTGTTGGTTTTAGTTAACTATAACCAGCTCAACTAGATTTGAGCCACAAGAAGAAAAATTACTACTTTCTGTTTCGGTGGTGATGTGATTCTTATAGTACTTAAACAATGAAAGCAAACATATGCAGAAAGATACAAAATATCTTACATGTACAGTGTGATGAACTTTCACAAATTGAACACACCTATATGATATAACCATCACCCATATGAAGAGGAAAAAGGATAACCAAGACACTTCCGTATCTACTCTTCCAGTCTCCGCCTCATCCTCTTAGGGCAGCTGCTGTTGATCTGCACTAACACACAGGTTTTATGGTGACTTGGTAAACACCGGTCACTCCTAGCAAGTCATCTCCTTGACACGATGCTCGTGGGAGCCATCTATACATGCTTGCATGTCCTTCAGCGTGTTCTCCCTAGCATCTCCCTCTGTGAGCACACTACACTTTATCTACCCTGGTCACTGGTTTAGACACTCATATATTGCATTGCCAATAACAAAAATAACTTTGATGGACACTTTATTATCTTTTTTTTATTACTTATGTCTAGAAGGAGAAAGCGCTTGGGAGATGGGAGTGTGTATGTTTACATTTACAACAGAGGCAAAACCAGGTCTCAAGTTGTACCGACTAGTACTCTCTATGTAATGCAGGAGTGCGGCAGGTGTGTGGCGTTTTTCAGCTCTGGTGAATATGTCTGTATTTACCTTAACAATCTTGTAGATATGCAATGGTCACACAGTGGCTTCGAATTTTCCTGAAGACTAATGGATCTGAGTATCTTCTTTCCCAGTTTTTACGGAATCATCTTATGGAAGGAATCCTCTCACAGAATGCCCAGGTTCCCATCCTTGATCTTGATCCAGCTTGAGACAGTCAAGGCATGGAGGAGCACATGGTTTTCTTCTTTGGTTATCCCTGACCTTTACCTTTCTATACATATTTTAGAATCAGTTAGGCTTGCAAATACCCCCAAGAATATTCTTAGGCTTTTGACTTAGGTTATAATGGATCTGATTTCAGTTTGAAAATTATTATTATGGTCCACTGTTGTTGGATCATGTCATTCTTGAACCTAGAATAACACTCCATTTCCTAGAACACCTTCCATTGAGTCTCTTAACAATGACTTTTGCCTTCAGTGTGTGGCCTTACACATTTTACTCTGCATTTATTTCCCAGGTTTAAATTACTCTGATGTCATATAAATGCTAAGAATTTAAATTGTGTGCATCTGAAAGTTATAGCCAATTATGGGTCTGCTCATGCATTAGCGATCCAAAGAAAGTATGTAACAAGCAGAACGTTTTGAATATGTTCTAGGGATGGACCCTAATGGGTAGACGAAAATGTGCTCTGGGAGAGACATTTGTTTAGTTTTATTTGTTGCTACTATTAAAAGTCACTTGCTCTGTGTACATTAATTATCTCATCTATAATATGAGAATATGGTGATTATGAAGTTATAACCATGTTTATGAGTATTTGTCATTAATATGTAATAAACAACAATTAGTTTCTAGATAGTGCTTCTCCATATGCTGTACTATTAATTCTGATATTTCTTTTTATGGCCTCCTCAATCAGACCTTTAAAAAAAATACCATCATGTACCACACTTTCAATTCTTAATCAGTATGTTTAAGTTATACCCCGATTGAACCCCTTAAAGTCCACAGGGGTTTGAGGCAGCTAACAACAAAATTCATACCACAGCAATTAAAAATAAAGTCTGAAAAAGAAATCCATATCTGCATGGGCAAAGGGGAGAGGACAAGACATCAGAGGACCAGATCTATCCACCCTAGGCATAGGCATGACATCAGAGGACCAGATCCATCCACCCTAAGCATAGGCATGGCATCAGAGGACCAGATCCATCCACCCTAAGCATAG
>NW_021604568.1:17319945-17334381 GCF_004785775.1 Grammomys surdaster | reverse complement strand
CCAGATCCATCCACCCTAGGCATAGGCATGGCATCAGAGGACCAGATTCATCCACCCTAGGCATAGGCATGGCATCAGAGGGCCAGATCCATCCACCCTAGGCATAGGTATGACTCACCTGTATTATGTGCAAAGCTGAACTCATTCCTACCTCTGCTTCTACATTCCTGATTTCTATTCCTATTAGAATAAACCACAAGCCTTCAGGTGCTAAGCTAGATCCTGAAAGACTCCTTTCATTGCTGCAGAGGCAGGGCGCAGTGAGAAGGATGGCTCTGGGTGCAGGATAAAACAGAGGAGTTGTCTGTAGAGAATCAAAAGACAGTAATAAAGCTGGCTAAAGCTGTTTCACATCTACAGTTCTTGGCTTTCTTGTGATTACCATGTGTTGGGGACTCTACACAATGCCGGTCTCCTCCATTTCCACCTTTACTACAGTCTACCTTTTCCTTCCCTGGATATTAAATACAATGAGATGCCCTATAACCCGCTGAAATATCAATGCTCTGGTTTAGGTCTCCATTGCCTACGGTCATTTTGCCTCTGGATTTTCCTCCCTCTGATTCCACTTCTACTCAAGGTACCACATGAATCGTGAATAACAAGGAAGGTCGTTGGGGACACTTCATTGCTCTTCTTAGAAGCTTTAAACAGCTTTGTTTTGCCAACTGAATAGAGGTGAAGACACCAAGGTCAGGACCTCGACACTCTGGTCTAAGGAGTGTCAGCCACAGTCTTTCCATCCTGGCTGCGGTACAGTGGACACACCCCCATCGGCCGCTCATGCCTGAAGTCCATGCCTTGATGTCTTCTTTTCTTGCTCTATCAATACCTCACTGTCTGCATTCTACTTACAGAACTCCTGCTTATAGAACAACTTAGTGATGCCTCCTGCCCGCACTTAGGCTGTCTTACATCAGCTTTCAGAGGAGTCTTTATGCCCATGTCACCTGGCACCTTACTCAGGGCTTCTTTATGGCAACGCCCACACTATACTTTGTGTGCAACTCATGATTTCCTCCACAATTCTCCTGGTAGACTGTGAGCTTCAGCTAGACACACACGTGGCATACGATGCAGAGATTGTGTTAGTGTTCATACTTGTGATCTAAGCCTCCTGAAGCTGGAGCTGATTGGATTCATATCCAGCTTCAGCACACATCTTAGTGTCTTTAAGTAACGAGACCCTGAGTGATACTGGGAATGAGAACAGTTATAACACCCAGCTACAATTCTTAGCTGATTATCGCTAAATATTGTTCTCAATCTCTGTTCATGATTCACAAAGAAGACACTGTCCCAACCAGCCCTCTTTGTGTTGTGCCTTCCTTCAAAATCACATGTTCTCAGTAACTTTTGTTCATGCTCTGAAGGCCTCAAAGATCATGGGATCCCACAAATCATTCCAAAAGCACAAGTTTTCCATTTCTCAACTTTCAGTTCCTATTATCTGCACTATTCTTTCGATTCTTAATCATTTCTTCTTTGTTACATGTTTTATTTTTTTTAAACCATTCATTGTTCTTTTTTCCCCCAAGAGCTGGAAATTTCTTCCTAACCACACTATAAACCTTTTGTGGGTGAGGGAGTCATGTGACTCCATTTTCTTTCCCACAGCATCTAGCAAAGGGCTATTTTCGTTGAATGAACCATTTTGTTGAGAACAGCGTGTTCAGCAAGATTTTTATGCTGAATATTTCCTTTCTTGCAGTGGACTAGAGTCAGGATTTAAATTTGTTAGAGATGTTCCTGTGATGAATCAAATATCATGGGATTTATGGCAACTGGTGACACAGTCGTTATTGAAGCTGAAGATATCCCATACGAAATGCGCTATCAATTGGCAGGAACTTTTCATTCCTTGCTAAAACAATTACATTTTTATAATTTCTGATACTGAAATTAATCATTTTAATTTTGGAGAATTTTAAATGAAATAAAGATGAATTTTATTACACTTGGTTACTGTTACTGACTTTAATTTTAAAAGACGACTTGCACATCTTTGTTTACTAGCTACCAAGACACCTCACATATACTATTCAATTTTTACTTATATACTAGTTAATTCTTTTTTAAAATTGCTTTATTATCTTATTTTGCAACAATGTGTGAAGACATAACTGTACGTATGTGCATCAAATGTATGCGGGTGCCTTGGATGCCAGAAGAGGGTGTCAGATTCCCTGGAATTGGAACCACAATACCTGTGAACTGCCTGGTGTCAGAAGTAGGAGCTGAAAGAGGACTCTCTGCAAGGACTGCAAGTGTCCTCAATGATTGAGCCACCTCTCCAGTCTCGAGATACATGCTAATTCTTAGATCTACATGACATGGTGCTGTTGTAGTCCTTTTTCGGATGACAACATTTGTAGGTTTAGTAATTTAAATGAAATTGGCCAAGGTGACATAGACAGTGTATGCACAAGAACTTCAGATGCTCTGTTGGAAAGTGAATACCATGAGTGTCCGGAGGACGACTGCCTTTCCAACTGGAAAAAAAGAACTGTTCCATTTTTCTACTAATCAATATTTTTCCTAACATTCCATTATGAAAATGTTCACATGTTGCAGTAAAGTTACAACTGGATTCATCCACTACCTGCCTGTCATCTCAAATCTGTGTTTATTTCTTGCTATACTTGCTTTATCACAACGTTGTCAAAGACCAACCCATGCTTTATGAACTAATTCAACATACATTGCAGGTCTTCGTGTACTACATCTGTAACACAAACTGAAATTATTGTTAGCTGAAATTAGCATTCAGCTAATCACTGTTCATCTTTGTTTGGATGAGGATTTCCTTGACGTGGGATGACAGGCTTTCCAACAATGGTTACTCAGCGGTGTTTAGTATAGCAGCTCAGATAGCTGACCTTCCCCTGCTGCGGCTTTAAGAGCGTACGTCCATGTGAGATGGAGCTTGATGTCGCAGTGATGATTCTCGCACTTCCTTACACTTCAGCATCACCCTGCCGCTCACGTTCTTCTTAGACAAGTCATGCACATCTGAATTTATTTCTCCGCCATGTTTTAACCAGGAGGATTAAGTATGGGCATTCAGACAGGATGCAGGGTAAAGGAAGGAGGAATAACTAACTAACTAACTAACTAACTAACTAACTAACTAACTAACTAACTAACACACACTACAGACCTTTGAAAGGGTATATGGAAACCTTCTATTGCAGAAGCATATATAATACAACACACACGCACACATACACATATGCATGCATATGCAACTTAAATGACGTCACCACATAAGAGAAGACAGTGTTCCAAGTAAAACCTCCACTGCCAGAAATGGAGTCAACGACCATCGAATCACAGGCCATACCAAGGCTTCTGGTTATGCTCCACAACCTGATGGTATGGTCCTATTGCTGAAGACACTACTTATTTATGTCACTGGACATGAGGATATCAAGCTTGTGCCCAACCAGAAGCTTCAGCTCTTCTGATTAGCATTCGTGGTGC
Organism: Grammomys surdaster; assembly: GCF_004785775.1. Taxonomy (NCBI): domain Eukaryota; kingdom Metazoa; phylum Chordata; class Mammalia; order Rodentia; family Muridae; genus Grammomys; species Grammomys surdaster. The sequence continues at coordinate 17,330,898 of NW_021604568.1, read as the reverse complement.
TGGAAGGTGCTTTATACACAGCCAGAGAAAACAGAGGTATCCATCAATGCCATCCATTTACAAACCCCGCAACCTGTGCCTGCAGGATACACCTGTCCCATAGAGATCTGCCTGCAGGATTCACTGGTCCTATAGAGACCTGCTTGCAGGATACAGCAGTCCTGTAGTGGCACAGACATTATGGGAGTAACCAACTACCATAAAAAAAAATTGGATTTAAGGCCCATTCCATGATATGGAATACATACCTGACTATGCTAAATGGGCCAAGAACTTTATATTAGATAGGTCATAGGCCTTCAGGGAAAACCGAATGAAAATGTTCTGCTTCTTGCATTAGATGGTAATTAAAGCAGAGATCCACAAGTAGAAAATAGAGAGAGAGTGAGAGGTGACTGTGGAGCCACTCGGCTCTAAATGAGATGTCTTTACCAAACCCTTCCTCTTTAGGCTGGGGAATCTTTGAGAAAGGTGAGTTGAACAGACTGTGAGAGGCATAGGTAGCGGATAACTACAAGGAAACAGTGTCTTTTAGACAAACTTGTGTGATACACATAGAAGCCCACACAGACTATGATATCACGCAGAAAGCTTACGCAAGTTCAAACCAGAAAAAAAATCCCAAGCACAGAATAGAGGAGATAGATTGAAAATACCGCCTCCCCCTCCCCCCCAGCCAAGAAGCTATTTACAACTAGTACCTGCTGGCAAAGGGGAAAGATCAGTGTTTTTCAATGGAGCGTCCTTGGGTTTCTATCACCCACACTCCAGGGCAGGCCCATAGCCCGGGAGTAGCTAGCTGACTAACACAAAACAGACTACATGTTTGGTTTATGTTGTTCGCTTCTGGGTTGTGTGGTTATTTTTTTGTCTTATTCATTTTTGCTTGTTTTGATCTTCGTTTTTAGGTTTTATAGTTTGCTTTTGGTTTTTTTGTTTTGGTTTGTTTTTTGGAGAGAGAACTAGAGTAAGAAAGAACACGAAGTTGGCAGGGTAAGGAGGTTGGGAGTATTTGGCAGGAGCTAGGGTTGGGGAAAGAATATTATTATAATGTATAAAAAACAATTTTTTAAAAATGAAACATACATATATAGATTTAAAAGAACCAGTGATGTCATGACAACCCAATGGCTATAATGTGTGAGCTCAAGAGAAACAACGAGAATTCACCTGCTTGAAAACCCATCTCTCTGACAGGTACATGTGTGGAGACTGCTTCTTGTGTTCATTCCAGACACTGGTATGTTCTGAAGCAAAGTCGCAGTTACACTGACACTCGTCTGCCAAAGCCAGAGCCCTGTCTTAGAGTCAAATGCTGAGAGACAAGAAAACTGACCAAACCTTTTCATTACAAATTGTTCTTAGACCTGTCTGCTGAGCAGGCTGGACGAGAAGCACCTTCCTACGGTGCTTGAACGGGTTTTATTCATCAGAACTTCTGCTCTGGCCACAGTGCTTGCTCAGAAGGGGTGTGCTCTAGCCGCGATGGTCGCTTAGGGCACCCGGAGGGCCATGTTCCAGCGGAAATGCTCAACATCAGGGATCCTGAGGCAAATGTTCTAGAGGTGATGGTCACACAGGACATCCAGAGGTCTGTGTTCCAGCAGCGATGTTCACAGTGGGTATCCAGTGGGCCATGTTCCAGCTGTGATGCTCAACATCAGGGATCCTGAGGGGGCTGTGTTCCAGTCACTATAACCACATAGGGCATCCAGCAGCAAATGCAGCCATATACTGCAGTGGCTCAGACTGGAGCCTCCTGGGTCTCATGAACCCCATCCACGCATGCTGCTTTCTTCTGCAAGGCTCAGCAAAGAAGGTACCCTCACCTTTGGTGTGAGTTTTCAGTGGAGGGCGGGGCTCCATCAGACTCAGCAGAGACTGAGGATTAGCTGAGTGAAACTTTTAGAAGAGCCTGTGCTTCAAAATCCTCATTGTCAAGGTATTTCCCTGGGGCTTCTAAGACCTATTAAGATGGGAGAGCCACTGATTTTTCAGTAGCTACAGGCTCCTTCCACAGATTAAAAAAAAAAAAAAACAAACCTAAACTCCAGTCACATCATGAGAAAAATACCATGAAGATGCCTCTCTAGTCAAGCGCCATTTTAATAAAATGCCACCTATAGCTAAGTTATTTGTAAATGTTTAAAAACTTTCTTAATTAGGAAGTGACTCTAATGCTAGAATACACTATCTTTCTCATATATTGAAAGTGCTTTGAATTATTCTCTGAAAAAAAAATTGCCAGACTTCAAATATACCTAATTCTAAAACTTCCAGAATAGCTGGCTTGTTATAAATATATTTTTTGCCTTAATCTTCTGCTTCTCTTTGGTATATAGTTAAGAGGTTTCATGAACCTTTTTGATATCAGTGTTTATGAGCAGAAAAAGAGTCAAGTTCTATGCAGAGTGTCTGTTTGGTGGTAAGAGAAGCCGGTCCTGTTTGCAATGTAGGTGGGATCTCCTTTGATGTCTTCATTAAGGGTGAATTCGTAATCAATGGACAAATTTTTAAGCACACACCCAATTAACACACCGATAAGACCACAGAGACAAGCGCAGAGGGACGAGAGAGACCTCTGACTCGACTTTCAGAAGGCATGTAAACAAAGGAGGTGCTGTTCTGAGTATAGAGAAACATACTGTTCTGAGTATAGAGAAACATAAAAGGTGCAGAAATCAAAACCAGTGGCGACGCTTACTGATGATTCCACAAAAGACCTGAAATCCATCTTGGTACTAAGTAGTTTTCAGGAGAATGAAAATTTAAGGCCACTCCCCGCTAGGTGATTAGTAGGGGCACGGTGCAAAGGCACACACAGCTCAAAGGGTTGAGAACAGAGGTTTGGCCTGAGTTGTGCGGGGAGATAAGGATGAGAGCCAGACCAGTGTTTGACAGAGGCATTTAAATGCCAGGCTGAGGACGTGAACTTTGGTAGATTCTGGGAAGCCCTTGGAGAAATCCGGATTAAGAGGGTGATTGAGCAGCATGATCAGATGGCGGTTCCCAACCCTGGGAAGATGTGGCTAGATGAAAGGAACTTGTATCCAGAGGAGCTCCACCTGGCCCCAAGCAACTGTTCCCTGCTCACCCCTACCGCCCAGAAGAATGCTCATCCCAGTTCAGCATGCTTGTCTCCCAACTACAGGATCAGCACTGTGCCAGGCAGGGCAAAGCCTGACCCACATTCACTTGCAAAGTGTACTGCCACCATTTTAAGGACCAGGCATGCTGTATTTATCTTGTCTATGTAAAAGGGGATATTACTTCGCATATCATCCATAAAGCTATAGGAGGAACATCTAAACTAAAGGCCAGGGATGCACTCAGATCCACCATTTCCCTGTCTTGGCTTCTATCCCTCTCTGTAATTCTTACGATGCTAGCCACTGCTTCAATTTCGCTTACAATTGAACCTGTAATTTTGGCAGGCCTGGGAGAAGGTAGGCTCATCTTTGAAGATCTCTTCTGGGATGAAGTACTCAGTCATATACCTGGCAAGCTAGTGTGGGCTGTCAGTCTGGTAGGTGATGAATCTCAGCAGCTCCTTGGTTCTTTTTATACAGATTTCTTCTTACACTGGAGTCTATAGATTTTCTTACGACATGACAGTTGGGCTTCAAGAGTAAATACTTGACGAGGGAAAGTGGGGAGCTGTCAGTGTCTTAAAACCATAACTTGCAAACTGGCAGGCTTTACTTCCCGTTCATTCTATAAGGTAGCCACGACCCTATCCAGATTCAACAGGAGGGGATCTAAACACCACCTTCTAACACCGGAACTGTCAAAAGAATTTGAAGCCTCATCTTGTTTTCTTCAAGACACAGTCTCCTCATGGAGCACAGGTTGGTATGGAACTCTCTCTGTAGCCCAGGTTGGCCTGGAACTTGTCATACTCCTTCCTTTGTTCTCAGGAAGTGGTATTACAGATACGCATCACTGTTTCTGGATTGAAGTTATCTTTAATCCAACAGAAAGCATGATTACTTAGCAATCAGGCATTATTCTGAATTCATTCGTCCATGTTCCCTGTGAAGCCATATGATATTTGGGTACTGTCATGTGATACCTACCAGCACATCAGGAGGACCGACACATGCTTTCAATCTCAGGTAGAGGTCTCCTTTTCAGAGAAGCTGATTTTGGTGCTGAATGTATTGCTACTCTTGACCCATCTCAATTATTTCCAAGATATATTATCTGGTACTTACAATTATGATTAACTTGGTAATTGACTAAATTACAGTAGAATTGGCTGTTTCAGCAGGAAAGCGCCCAGCTCATGCAGTGCTTAAATGACATACCCTAGATACTTCAGTTCCTTCCATAAAACCATTTGGATTTTTTTTTTCTCTATCCCCACACTTCGCTTTAGGCAAATTATTGCACGGATTCCTTCAGATTTCCCATATAGTTTGAAGAACATGTTGTACGCTTGTCTTTTTAATTTCAAACATTATAACTTTTCATATTGTGTTACAGGGCATGCGTTTATTTTCTTATATTGGGCTATAACTGGAAGGTTATAAAACCTTAAAAAGATCCAATTCAAAAGAATAAGCAACATCATAAAAAAAGTAGTTACTGGGTAAACATTTCTTATTGAAGAGAAAATATTGTTTCCTTGAGTCAAAATAATCTATTTGTAATAGAAGACTCTGTGTACAACAAATTGTATTTAAGAAACGAATGCTATTTTATTTAGGGGCTTTCTGTGAAAACAATAAAAGAATAATACGAGTTTAAGAAAATCCAGCCAAGTATCAAAAAGCTGATTCAACATTTTAGAAACTAAACTATTAGATTCACATGCAGCTAGCTAAGGCGGTGTGTTTGAGGAGGAAATGCTGGGAGCGAAGATTTTGTAAGTACACACGCAGAACTGAACCGGATATAATGCCATTATTCCAAGCATAACTTTAAAAATGGGAGTTTGCAATGGTCACAGCAGGGTTGATCATTTATTCTAGATTTTAATATTAAAAGATTAAAATATCCAATCATTTGAAAATCTTAAGGCTATTCATTTCGCAGCTGAAGCTCAATGACCATCAGTCAACAAAGGGCAACAACAGTCATGAGCCACCATTTCTACTGAAGTCTGCGTGAGTCACGGGTGATTGCAGTTCCTCCAAACACCACCGAGTAAAGACGAGAAAGAAGACAATGATCACTGATGAGAGGGAAGGAGGAAGAGACAGGGGATATATGAATTGTGGAGACTTCTTCCATTCGTGATAGGGTTGTTGCTATACTAATTACGGTGACCACTTCAACAGAAGATGAAGAAAACATTTAACTAACTGAACAGCCTCTTACTGTCTGGGAAGGAATTCAGCACCGGCTTACATAGAAACACATTCAACCTCAAAATGTCAATGGTCTCCTACCCAAATTTCTACAGTTTAGGTGGCCGAGAGCTAAGAGCATTACTTTCCCTATCACCTGGAAAGTTACATCCCTTTTAAAGGAAGCTGCTTTTAGCATCTTGCACTTAATAACGTCTAGCCTCCATCACTCCACTACACAGGCTATGCACAGCTGCCTATCACCCCCTCCCATCTTACTGCAAACCTGGGACTCGGATGATACTTGGTGATTCCAGGCAGATGTTGGCTTGAGGTGTGACAGGCAGCCTCCAGCTATGTGCAGTCTGAGGACCCGTAAGGTAGGGACAAGAAATGGGGAGCAGGGTTTTGTACAACAGATGTGAGGTGAGGATACTGGATCTGAATCTAAAACAGTGTCCTGGGAACCTAAGAATCCAGCATGTGGTGGGGATGGCCCAGTGACTAAGCGTGCCTACTGTTCATGCAGAAGACTAGAATTCAGCTCCCAACACCTGCACCTGCCGGCTCATGGCCACCTTACTACCAGCTCCAGGAGATCCAGCACCCTCTTCTTGTCTCTGCAAGCACTATGATTACTTGTACATATGCACATGCAAACACGGGCGCATGCATATACTTAAAAACATCACAACTAATCTTAAAAGGATCCTGCCCTTCCACTTAACCAGTCAGGAGACACACGGAGACAGAGGATTTAATGGTTTTTAAAACCCTCACCTAACTTACAAAAAGATTTATGTTAAAAATTTGGGTATTACAACTAAGGATTCATAAATTAAAATACACAGGTGATCTTTAAGGAAACATTTCTCTTACTCAAATCTAGAGCTTGCCACCAACACTAACGTCATGAGTAAAATACGGTTCCCCGAAGCTTGGAGATGATGCTTTGGTATTTAAGTGGTTTTTTGTTTGTTTTTGGGTTTGTTTTGTGATACTGAGGAGCTAGGACGTTACAATGCTGGGGAGCTATTAATAAGTTTGTAAGAGGAAGCTTCACACTGACATTCTCTTGTATGCTACACGGTCAGTCTTGAATAAAACTAGCCCTGACTGGCTTATATCCTATCTCTCTATAATGAGAGAGAATAAAAGAAACTCAGGCAAAATAGGGGGTTGGTTGTTTCTGACACATCCCGCCCCCCTTTCGGTAGTGTTGGGTTCAACCCCAAAGCATCCGCTCCCTCGAGAGCTCCATCGATGGGTCACCTCTGTCTCCCTAGTTCTACTTTCCCCATTCTTGATCTTCCCAAAGCAATTTTCCTGTGTTTCTACAAGTAGACAGAAAACGCCTGACACTGGAAGATGTGAGCTCCTCTGGACATGTCAAATTTAAAGGTAACAATGAATAAACTCAACGAGGAAATCATTGCTAACGGTAGAAATTCCCAGACAGTTTAGGTAGTGGAATGTTCTCCACACTTCCCACTGCACAGGCCTGCCTGGCTCACAGGCCTGCCTGCCTGTCTCACAGGCCTGCCCGCCCAGCTCACAAGCCTGCCTGCCCAGCTCACAAGCCTGCCTGCCCGGCTCACATGCCTGCCCGGCTCACATGCCTGCCTGGCTTGCTTCTAAAGCCTGAGCTAAAAGATACTTTTTAAAAAATCATGTTTTTCTTGCTTCCTACTTTAATTTCATTTTTCACAGTAAAGGAAAGCACCTCTAATGTTCTTTGCCCATCCTCTTAATAAAACTGTGTCAAGAAAATGTCTCCCCGATCAAATACCAATTTAAAACGCTGGCTGACGTTAGTTCTTTTTACCTTCGTCACCAGTCACAATTTCCAGGACAATTTCCCTTTATGCTCTTTTACACCACCCCCAAACTGCTCCTCTTTTCATAATGAATCCTGGTGCAGCTGAATCACACAGGTCTGATTTAGCCTGCAAAAATGTCAGTCAAACAAGCAAGACGCATGCCTCGGCCCACAGTATTCAAAGCTTCGATGAATCACAGGTTTAGTTTTTGCCAAGTGAAAGGCAACTTCACTTGCAAAAATAAATATCTATAGAGATATGAATTTTAGCTCACAGGGAAAATGTTCTAAAAATGTCTAGAGAAGGGATACACACAGAGGAAATTTTAAAAGTAGCATTTATAGCACATTTATTTCAATTAAAATATTTCCTCCATGAACTTCATCAAACACATGGTTAAAAATTAGATTAATGAATTGATGATTCAATTATACCGTATCAGTCATTAGATATTTAACGAAGTCCAAGTCAGCTCGACTTTGTCAGGAAGAGTCTGGTAACTAGATGTTAAACAGTAAGGGACATGTTAATCTCTTCTAACTTCTACTTAAGCACCAGACACAGTATAAAAATATTATTGAGAATATTATAGGTAATCATTTTGTAATTGCTGTTCTCAGGATAAATTAAAAAAAAAAAGCAACCTCCATTTTCATCTTAGATCTAATTTCCAGAAAGGGCTGTGGTGCCATGACATTCCAGTGCTAGCTCCAGCACACACCGGTAAGGTCCAGAGTGCTGCATTCTTAGGAAGATCGGCCTTCCCGACTCACCAAGTGCAGCTCAAGATGCTGTTCAACACAGCCTGCCTACACTAGCCTTCAGCTAATGCTTGGCTGCTCCAAACAATGGCTATTGAGGTGGCGGCAACACCATTAAGCTATCTGAGATATCTCATCTTTTTCTTCTTATCCAAGACTGTTCTTGTTGTGAACACTGTGTGTGCGTGTGCGTGTGCTGTAGAGAAGATCTGTGAAGGCGTAAGCATTTCAAATAGCGTTTCAGATCAGGTGATTATGGTCAAGTGGACAGTCCCAATCAAGCCATTCTGCCTCCCAACTGATTACTACATCTGAGATCAGTTATGTGTCTCACTACTTAGAGAAACCGCTAATTGCTCTCCTGGAAGTATTTGTAAGGGAGGAGGGCACAGAAATGGGTGGGATTGGAATGTCAGTTCCACAGCCCGCTGAAAACATGGCGCCATATGAGGGAATTTTGCTAAGCGCATCAAGAGGCGATGCAATGTGCAAGATTCAAAGGTGACGAGAGGCAGGAATCCTTTGAATGCTCGTCCCATTTCTGTAAAAACCGGTTTCCTAAAAGTCGTGCGATTAAAATGATATGTCTTAGAGGGATTGTTTTTTAATGTATTTATTTTGTGATAGAGTCAAACTTTAAACGTGAGTGCATACACTTGAAAATCCCCTGCTTTTAGACGTCAAAGGTATTTTTCTGCCCGGTTGTATATCATATTGTTTGAGCGTGTAAATGTAATGCAAGAATTCATCAATAATTTTAAAAGGCCAAGATGAACTTCCGTAAATTACAATTATTTTTGGTATCTTTCTTATCCTTTTATCCAAGCTTACCAACTGATGTCACTAAGGAGATTTAAATTGTTTTTAATCTAGGTTTTGAAGCTGGGCATTTTAAATTCGAGCACACTTTTGTAGTCTACAGCTTACTTTTAAAGTCTAGAGTTTGCTTTATTGATTTCAAATATGTCATTTTCTCAGCTTCAATTATTGCATGTGTGAGTGATGAAAGTTTAATTTTCATTTGTTGGAAGATCTATGCCTCAATATGCTTTTGACACACTCTGATTTACAAAGACTGTTATTAATTTTGAGTAAGTTTCATCAGGGAACTTTCTCCCTGATCTGCTGAAACCCCTCTTGCTCTGCACCAAAGATTTCAGTTCTTGAGTTTGGCTGTGTCACCTCAGAGTTTTGTTCATCATGTCATGTTTAAAAGCAGCATAATTTAGAATTTACACAATGGATTTTAAGAGATAATGATCCTAAAGTAGCAAACCAACGAGACTATTTCTATAATGTGTTTGCTAGATAACACGAGTCTCTGTGTTTCCACGATACTAAGTATCCCTGAAAACCTCCAGATTACAAAACCTGCAGCATCTTTTGGGAAAGTAGAACCTAGCTTTTGCAGATGCTAAAACTTACAACTCTGGAGGTCTTTCTAAGGAAAAAAAAAGTGGAATGCCAAACTAACTACATCATTTTGAATGTGAGTTTTAAAGAAACCTATTCAAATGAGGGAACTTTTTTAACCGTAACTCACCAATTTCAAGGCCAACCGGCTCTTGGAGGTGGCAGTAGCTGTTCTCCTTGATACCATTCAAGGGCACTCGTTCTGGCTATGAATACTCAGCAATGGGGTCAAAGCAGTCATAGCTACGGTTCAGCAGATATCTAAGATGTACAGTAAGCTCCAAGAGCCCTGAATATGTATGATCTTGTAGAGTACTTGGCACAGGGCTGAAGAGATGGCCCAGTGGTTAAGAGCACTTGCTGCTATTCCAGAGGACTGGAGTTCAGATCCCAGCACCCATAGGGTCTGGAAATCTAGTCCTAGTGGATCTGACACCGTCTTCTGGCCTCTGTGGGCATTGTATACATCCTGTTCACAGATGTATATGCAGGCAAAGTTCTCTGGTATATGAATACATTTACCATTTATTAAAGAAGAAAAATCTGTATAGTAATGAAACAAATTTTGTATTTATTTTTGCACAAAATTAAATATTCACTAAATATTAGATGTCTCAGGACACAGAACATCTTCAGCATTTTTCATAGTATGTCAATACTCTGATTTTATAATCAACACCAAGAATGTTACTTCATATGAATATGTAGTAAAACCTGGCAAGAGTATGTTCATGACCATTTCAGAAGTTGTTGGAAATTATTTCCCAACTAACCCTAAGCCAAATTTTGCTTGATTATCTTTATGAAATTCAAGTCAGCAACTGTAACAGTAATTTCACAAACCAGCTATTCTAACATAATACAATCACGGAGTTAGGAGCTAGTGATTTGATAATTTGATAATTCCAAGAGATGATGGGAGGAACACATTAAAGTTACTGTTTTTCTTAATTAAGCTACACATAAAAATAAAAAAAAATGCCCTAAATGTCATGCATACGCCTTATCTGTCTTTAAGCAGCCGAAATGAGCTATCTTAGATGACAGGAAGATTTAGAGCTTGAATCAAGAAACAAGTAACTCCAGAGTCAGCAACACTCTCTCAACCATCTTCTCAAGCTGCGCCTCGCATGGCTACAATGTATTGCACAGCAGGTGCCAGGATCCACTGACAATGTAACCGTTCCCTCCATCAGTCTGACTTTCATCAACACACTCCTGTTACAGATGAGATGAGAACAAAACACGCATTGGGAAACTTAATTGATATCCTGGCCTACTGTAAGAAGGGCAATCCACAGGATTCCCTAGGCACTTCAATATATTTTAAACATTTATTTACTTATTTTTATGTCTATGAGTGTTTTGTCTGCACAAATGTCTGTGTACCACATGTGTGCCCGGAACCCTCAGAGATCGGAAGAGGGCATCACATCTCCTGGGCTTTAAGCTTAGATCACTTTCAGATGCCACAGGGGTGCTGGGAACTCAATGAAGGCCTCTCCAAGAGGAAAAAGTGCTCCTAAACTCTTAGATGTTGTTCTAGCCTCAGAGACTGTGTTTTCAAATTCTAGTTTCCCTATAATGTCCACATTTGTCACATACACACACACACACACACACACACACACACACACACACACACACACACACACACACATAGGTGCT
>NW_021604568.1:17306792-17319845 GCF_004785775.1 Grammomys surdaster | reverse complement strand
ATATATATGTATGTATGTATGTATCCCCACCCCCCGGGACTTTTGGGATAGGAACTGCAGTGCTGGCATTTCACATAGGACGATTGTGTCCCCAGGTCCAGTGCATGATGAGGTGGCCTCCATATGTGACACTATTAATAACTTGAATGAAACCTCAGAGGAATACTCCTTGTTGAACAGGTTATTTCTTTTCTTTACTTGCTCCCTGCCCTGTGGTGGACAATGTGAGGACTGTGGCTAACTCCTTTGTGGTCTTCACGTAATTTAATGGCAGCAGGCCATTAACTGATGCTTGCTTGTTCATTTGCCCATATTTTTGAACGTAGATCTTCATTAGTAAGAGAACCTGACAAAATGACCTTTTTAATATTACAGAACTTAGTGACAAAAATATATAAGATAATTGTCTTCTGTGAAAAAACATAGTTTGTTCTCTTGCTAATTGCTAAAAGAGTACAATAAATGAATATATATATTTATTAGAATGTTATTCCCTCAAGTCCAAGTTAAATGAAATAAATATGAAATATAGGATTAAATTAGCTAAAATAACACCTATGAATCTTCCTTCAGAGTAAATTTTTGGAGAAGTAAATAGCCACTTGATATTGTCAGATGAAGCAGATAAGAGGAATATGCAAGATGTTCAGAGTTGCAACCCGGAAAATAAAAACTAAATAAAAGTAAAATGGCATGTGCTTTCTTTTAGACAAGGGAATTAGTGGAAGAGTGAAGAAACAGAAGAGTTCCTAAAATAAGCAACAGGAACAGATAAAAAATACATAACACTTTTGTGATAAGTCTGGTTCTATCTTCCCAAGTGTAATCAAATCATAAACTAACAAATCCTGAGCACAAGACTAATAAACACTCAGAGAATCTCTAAAGGAGAACAAAGGACTGGGAGACGAGTGTTACCTTCCTTGGGGTGTGAGGTCACAGTCCATGCCCCAGCAAACCAGGTTCAACTACACATCCTTACTTAGCCAATTAAATGAGCCAAATTGCTAATGAAGAGCAGAGAAAGCAGATTTACTTAATGTGGCCATATTGGGAAGACGGACACAGGAAGTCATGGATTGCTACTCAAGTCTACCTTTGAGGTCCTCACATAAGTGAGATTAAGGGTTAGATAGAATGCAAGAGGCATGCCTACCTGGCGAGCCCAGTCAAGGTGTGGTACCTGCCTACTACTAGTGAATTAGCTCCAATCTCCAGTAAGATCCCACCACAAGCAAGAAATCTTTCTCAGGGACACACAAGTTCCTCCTCTGGCTAGCCTCAGGGCTTCAATAATTTCTAAATTCTTTCGTTGTTCATTATTTCAAAAGTCTAACAGTCAAAGAGCAGGACATAGATATGTCTTTAGAGTATACCCATCAGTGCCTGGCAGGCTGGTTCTATTAACTGTAGTAAAATTGGCCACTACTTACCAACGATTGGTGACACATATTATTCAACTTCTAAAAGCACTCGGAATCATACTTATAATTTCCATTTTATATATAGACACATGTAAAGCTTAAAGAGATTTTATATCTTACAAAGTCATGGAGACAGAAACTGGAACAGAGATCACGCCTTAAAGATGACAGGTAAGAACCACTTTGATATTCAAGCAATTATTCAATTACTGAGTACTTAACATCTTACCCCTAAGAAATTACAAATTCTTGGTCAGAAAGAGAAAAAGTGAAACACTTCATGGAGAATACTCAAACAGTTTATCATCAAAACTATAATGACTAAATCCCACCCGGGATTAGCATCTTCAACTGTGGCCCTGAGATGATATCGATATAATAGCCAACCCCATCAGTGATTCTCACATGAGCCAGGACTGAGACCAGTTAAGAGAAATGTGAGTAAAGACGCCACAGAAAACGGTACACACCATGCTGTGAGGGATGAGCCTGGCTGGCACTGCAGGAACAGATCAAGCGACTTCTCAGCACTGGGGTGGCTCAGTGGGTAGAGCATTTGCTTTGCAAGTGTGAGGGCCTGAGTTTAAACCCTAGAACCTATGATTGAGTGCGTGTCTGCAGCTCAGTGCTCTGTCAGTGAGGTGGGAAGCAGAGGCAGGAGAACAGAGAACCACTGTGGCAAGCAGGCGCAGCAGAGAACAACAAGCAGCCCTGTTGCAAACAAGATGAAGGCTGAGACATAGCAAAAAAAAAAAAAAAAAAAAAGTTGTGTCAGAATGTAAATCCACACAAGCAGATTTCAAAGAGCAAACGGCTAAAGCATGATTATTCATAAGGCTGTGTGTGGAAACCGCCATCATAACTGTTGGTAGGTTAGGGATGCTCATGGCATCTGGTAGTTGGAGGCCAGAGAGGCTAGTAAACAGCCTACTGTGTGCATACTGCTTCACATCAGTGGAGAGCAGGGGCTTGAGACAGCAAGGGCCAAGGCACAGCCACTCTGCTCCACAGTTGTCACCTCGGAGACAACTGCCAGCACCTCGTGGGATATTTGTAAACCAGCATTTCCCATTTGGCACGTTTTCATGAGGTCTACCTCTGCAGGATTCACTCTTTAAGGTTCACTGAGCATGTACTGCATAGCTCAGATCACATCAGAGCGTAAACCAAACAAAACGTCCTAGTTTTTGTGAATCAACATGTGTGGGAGGTACTGGCAAGGAAACAAACAAGGAAATGTGCATTAACTTAGAAGAGAAAGCTGCTGAGCAGAGGAAAGGAAAGGTAACGAGAGGAACTGCATGGTGACGTTAAGTGTAGAATACTTTAGTCTGTTTAAAACACACTGCGTATCAAGAGGGGCACTGTGAGGCATTAAATTCAACTCACGGTGGGTTGGAGGCCTAAGTGGAAAATGTGAGTTTATTAAACTCGCCAAGACACCGCAGGAGGAGACCGAGGCAACCTGAGGTGACGGCTTTAGACATGACAGCAACGGCACATTTGCTCCCGGAAAGGACTGGACAAACTGGCTTTCATTTGAGTAAGAAGTCTTCCTTACAAATGACAACATCAAGAAAACGAGAGAACAAGGCACACGTCGAGAGAAAAACCATTCAGGCGACATGCGACACAGAACTTTCATCTAAACATAAAATGAACTAAGACTCAACAATAAAGAGACAATGGCCCAAAGACCTTAACGGACACTCCACAAAGAAAATTAAATGTGCGAGGCTTTATGAAGAGATGTGTCACGAACCAAGGATATAGACTGGTGGTAGAGTACACCCAGCATGCCGGAGGTCTGTGTTCCTTTCTCAGAAACACCACCACTATTCAAAACAACACAAAGGCAACAAACACCAGCCCTCTTGTTGACACAGTTGCACACTAACTGCCCCGCAGGTTCTGTGGGGCCTGTCTTACGTCCAGTGTGTCCTCTAAAAGCGTTGACAAATGACCACTGCCGATGGCATGCTTTGTCCATAGAAAATTGGATGGTGCTCAGCTAGAAAAGGAAAAAGGACCCTGGGAGCAAGCGGTTGAGCCTCTGCCTTCTCCAACAACGGGGATGTTTACTCTTGGCTTCAAATTGGTCATGGGCACAACACTAGGTTATTCTGTGCATTTCGGTGCACTTGACCCTTTAAAAAAACCCAGAACAGTCTCTATAGTACCTGCTTTTGTTTAATGGATCGAAGTTTAAAGAACTCACTTCACTGCCCCAAGATGAATGGCACTTTAGAGGAAAAGCTATGATTCTCATCCAAAACTGTCTGACTCCAAGATTTCTTCTTACAACACTCCTGTAAAAATGCACAAAGCAAAACCAAACCACCGCCTCCACCAGCAACAAATGCATTTCATTTTGTCTGTCAGTTAAGTGCGTTTCAGTGCATTTGAGCCGGCAGAAGAGAGTAACGAGGAAGAAAATACCCCAGTGCATTAAAAAGCACAGTCTTTGATCACGTTTTCCCAAATGGAGAATTTAATTGCCACCCATACTTGCCAGCCATACAAAAGGCCATATGGAGTTTGCAGCTCATCAACAGGTGCACATAAATCCCCAGAAGCAGAGTCAGGCCACGAGCTCTAGTGAATGTGTTCCAACCTTAGTTCTCTTACCTCAGTCCACATCACCCCTCCACCCCTTTCCACAGATTGTTCCCTGCTAGATGCCGGAAAGGTTGCCGACCAACAGGCAAACTCACAGCGTGTAATTACTGTCATCTTTAATATGTGCTTTAATAGTATTTGAGGCCAATTTCAAGCACTTCAAATAATGTATTATTATAACAGAAGAAAAGTTTAAAAAAAAAACGAAACAGGCCTTTTGCTATCATTTTCAGCTTTCTTTTGATAATGTGAATTGATTTTTTTTTTTTTTTAAAAAAGAGCTCCAACAGCTAGGGCTTTGAAAGTCTCCCTCAAATAGGTCAGGGTCTTACTTCCCTGGTTGTGTCTTATAGCATGAAAGGCTGCCTGGGTTTTCTCAGGACTTTCCTCCTCAGGGGACCTCCTGTGGATCATTTCTCTCAGAAAAAAGGAATCCATTGACTGAGCCTATCCTAGAGCTAACACACTGAGCTTTCCACTGGGGAAACTGCAGCAAACTGAGTGCGGGTATTGACGAGCCTTCTGTAGTTAAAAATACAACACGCTCCACCTTGTCCAATTCACTCTTGAATTACTGGTCATTTTCCTGCTCTGCTGGCAGTACTGATGGGCTGATAACCTTTCAGGCAAGGAGAACAAAAATATTAACTGCTATTGTCTCTTAGGTTTTATAATGTGCCACACACACACTCAATCTGTCTGCCTGTCTGTCTGTCTGTCTGTCCATCCATCTATCCATCCATCCATCCATGCATGAATGCATGTATCTATCTTAGTCATGGGTAATACAAAACTTTCCTGATCATGTATTAAATATGTGTGTTCAGATATGTCTTCAAAAAGAAAGGTGCTTAAAATTCAATGGCTTAATTATACTAATAATAACCTAACATATTTATCTTTCTTTCAATCCAGGATAATTACTTAACAGGAAAAGATATGCCCTATTAAATGATATAATTAAACTATAAATTATTTTAAAATCACCCCAGACAAGCTATTTAGAAGTATTCAAAAATGGTTATGTCATTACATTTTTCTTTTAAAATTAAATACATGTAAAAATTATAAAAAACTAAAACATTCTTCCTTTTTTATTTTTAAAAATTTGTTTCTGTATACATAGATATATGCACCTATGAGTTCATATTTGTGTGCATGTGTTTGTGTGTAGTGTGTGTGTGGCTGATGTATGTGCTTGTGTGCTCTCAGAAGCCAGAAGAGGACATCAGATCCACGGAGGAAGAGTTAGAGGCATTCGTGGGTCATCTGGATGGTTAACAGATGCCAGAGGCCATGTCCTCATGACTCTGCAGTAACTGTTAGCTCTGAGGGCTCTATGCAGCCCCAATACAGAGCGGAAATCTGTTACCTAAAGGATAATGAGAGACATCTTACCAATGCGGGGGGGGTGCGGTCAGGGGGAGACAAACCCCTCTCTCCTGAAATTTAAGCAGTACTTGTGAAAACAAAGACAATAGAATAAAATTCCCTAATAAAAATATATTTATTGTGAGCTTAGTAATTTTCTTTGGTAAGGAGCATAATTTAAGAGTCATGTGTATGTATAAATGTGTGTATGTTCATGTGTGTGCGCACTAGAGGCTGTTGTTCGGTATCTTCCTCAGTCCCTGCTCATACTCTTTTTGGAAAGAAGATCTCTCACTGAGCCTGGAGTTCTTCAGCAGGGCCCAGGAATCTGCCTGTCTCTTCGTCCTTGGTGCTGAAAGTTACAGGTTCAAACCACCATAGCCCATGCTTGTCACAGGTGCTTTTAACTTATATCCTCATGCTTGCAGATCAAGCACCTTACCAACTAATTCATCTCAACTTAAACTTTTCTTCACCTAGAACTTGCTCTTTCCCAAGATTGTCCTAGAACTCAGGGATCTGTTTGGCGTTGTCTCCAGGGATTAAAGGTCTGTAGCACCATGCCTGGATCTAAACTTAGCTGTGCAAGACCTTGCCATAAAGTCCTACTCCCTTAATCTGTTATCTCCTAGAACATAGGATTTAGCTCCATATCACTTCCTGGTGCTTCTTTAATTTTTAAACCATATATTTTATATTTTTCCTCTCTAAGCTTGCTATGCTCATTCAAAATGCTCTTCATGAGACTTAACCAGGGAATGAAGTTTATGTTGGGCCTTTTTGAGACTTCCTTTGTCAATGCAATTAATATAAATCTCTTTACCTTAGCCTCAGGTAGACACTTCAGACAAGGGCAAAAAGAAGCCATATTCTTCATCAAAATACCACAAAACATTCCCCAGACCGCATACTGAAATTCTTTTCCATTGAACCCTCTTGAGACAAGTCTGCACAGTTCAAATCACTCTCAGTAACAAAGTCTTCTATATTCCTATTAGGATGCCCCAGTAAGCCCCACTTAAAGCATTCCACTGCTTTTCAAATCCAAAGTCTCCAAATGCACATCCTTCCAAACAAAAGTATGGTCAGGCCTATCACAGCAGTACCTAAGTCCCTGGTACCAACTTCTGTCTTAGGGTTTTACTGCTGTGAACACACACCATGACCAAGGCAATTCTTATAATGACAACATTTAATTGGGGCTGGCTTACAGGTTCAGAGGTTCAGTCCTTTATCATCAAGGTGGGAGCATGGCAGCATCCAGTCAGGTGTGGTACAGGAGGAGCTGAGAGTTCTACATCTTCATCTGAAGGCTGCTAGCAGAATATTGACTTCCAGGAAGCTAGGGTGAAGGTCTTAAAGCCCACACCCACAGTGACACACCTAGTTCAACAAGGCCACACCTCCGCATAGCACCACTCTCTGGGCCAAGCATATTTATACCATGACAGCATCCCTTAGCAGGGTGTCATAAGGAGTATCAACTGGACAACACATTGTATATATGTTCTTCTTGTAATGTGTGTAATGTTTGTGTTCTATATTCTGCGAGATGTATCTGGGACTGGTGGACGGTTCCCATGTGTAATTTCAGCACTTAGGATGTAGAGGCAGGAAGATTGTTGCAACTTTGTAGCCTAACTGCCCCCATACAGTGAAGTTCCACAGTGAACTAACAGGAAGACTTCAGAATGAAACTCTGTCTCAAACAAAACAAAGCAAAAAAAACAACAAAGCAAACTGAAACCTAGGTTTATAGCATGTGTTCCCAATCAGAGAATTAAATATTGAGTCACTGTATCTAAGACAACAACCTTCATGTTTTTGTATAAAACAACAACAACAACAACAACAATGTATGACATTAACCAGACCTCAGTTAAGACTTTGATATAGAATAGTTTAAAACTGCCCATGATCTTTTCTTCATTGTTCTATATATCAGACTGTTTCTTCAAGAGACACTTTAGGTTGTCACAACTAGAATATATCCTGTGGGCAGACGGTAGGACTATGTTATCAGTGCCAAGCTGGTTGGTTTAAAATAGAGGCATATTGGGACAGCAGTAGGTTTTAAAAACCTAATTTTCTCAAAACAGGATATATTCAGTCTAATTACCTGGACCATATTTGCATAAACAATACAGTTTAATGAGCACTGATTTTGGAAAGGAGAGTGAAAGCTTACTTTATTCATCTAGGATTAAGGAGTAGTAGTACAAATCCTGCTGAAGTGGCAGAGAGGAACATTTTAAAAGTATAACATTCCACAGATATTGTCAATGATCCTATTCAACTTATGAAACAGTTCTTAGAAAGACGGAATTAGTCATTACATACACTCTCCTTAGTAAGATATATAAAAACAGAACTAATATAAATGTTTATGCAAAACCAAGGGAGTTGTCATGCAAAGACTTGTATTGCAAAGCATGCTTTGTTACAGGCTGTGAACATGAGGGATTGTAGGGCGGTCTCTATCTGTAGGTTTGATAACAGGTTTCCAACAGGGGCAGGTTTTATCCTCATCCTCGGCCGGCTCACCACGGCTGTCAGTGTCGCCCCTATAAAGCAGCAAATTTGTCTCCAGCCCTTCTGGCCTGTCTGTGTAGGCACCCATCCCACGCACACATCATGGAGAACACATATAAATGCAGGCAAATACTCGTACACATGATAGAATTAAAATATACAGTAATTTTATGTAAATTATTGGCAATACACTTAAGACAAGTATCCTGCTCTCTTATTTTCATTAATAAAATAAAACTCATATGTTGAAAGAATCAGCTTGTAAGTTAATACTAAAATCTGGTGTATGTAGGCTGCATGCTATACATGACTGGGTAATAATTCAGACATGTCACACATAATTGAATGTTATTAATGCACTTAAGACATGAATGTAAGTAATTAATGTTAGAAGGTCTGATTGAAATTATTTTCTGGCTGGAACTTTAGAATGTGATCTTTGATAAGCAGACATGTTGGAATTTAGGAATCATACCTGTAAGTATTCACTTACACACTGACACGTTCACTAAAGGTTACTAACTTCACGGAGAGCTCTGTGGATGGCGATGATAGCAGCACTGGATAAACATTTCAGAGATTACACAGCACGGAGGAGTACAAACTAATTACCAACATTGGTTTGCATAGAAGTATCATTTCCTTGTCTAGTTATTGAAAAAATTCAGCATTGGCTGAGTCCTTGCAGTCTGTTATATGCACAGGACTGTAAAGTATACAAAAGCTTCTTTAAAAGTAGCTGCATGTGCCTACTTTGACTCTGCTAATGATGGTTTCTGAGTGGGAACCATGGGTGTCTTGGTGAGGGCAAATGAACATGTATTGTTCACAGTCTATAGTGATCTCCATAATAAGTGTTACTGCTCAATTTGGTTTTCGTCTTTAATTGGTTTTTTTTCTTATTACATTATCTAGGCAGGCATATTTAAAGCTCAAACTATATCTATTATCTCTTACCTGAAGAAAATTCACCTCTAGGAGATGCAGAGATGTCTCAGGAGGTAAAGAGCGTACTGAATCAACATGTGGACCCAGCTTGAACACCCTGAACTATAAAAGGCATGGTGGTGTGTGGCTAACAGGTAGATTCCTTAAAGCTTAGTGTAGGCAAAATGAAGAGTGTAGTTTCAGTGAGACCCTGTCTATAAAACTACAGTGGACTGTGGAAGAAGATGCAGGTCTACCTCTGCACATGCTTGTACAAGTGATTACAACTACACACACACACACACACACACACACACACACACACACACACACACACCTGCCTTAGAACAGATAACCATTTTTGTAAGACTCGAAACTCTGAAATTCTCAGAAGAAAGTATGAGGGGACACCTCCAGAGCTAGGCAAAAGCAGTGCACTGACCTGGACTCCTAGCCCAGATCTACAAGTGGGAAGCATCAAATGGAATCACATCAAATTACAAAGATTATAAAATATTTTAAAAATTATTGCTGGCATGAAGAAGAGACAAACTGCAGAATGGAGAAAGCACCTGCTGGCCTACAGAACCGAATCAAACTCACAAGAAGTAAAACTGTAACCAATGCAAGGCAAGTAACCCAGGCTGAGAGTGGGTCACGGAAACAAGAGACTTCAAATGCAGAAGCACAAGTGGCAACAAATGTGTATAAAAAACAGTGTTCTCTCTTTAGTCCTTAGGGAAATGCAAATCATAGCTACACCGGAGTTCCAAGTCCCCAGGGCAGAAAGGCAGCCTCAATGTAGCAACAAAGTAGCAAGTTCTGAAGATGGTACAGGGGAAAGGCAGTGCCTTTCACTCTCCTCAGACCAAAAAAAAAAAAAAAAATAGGTCTAGCCATTGTGGAAATCACTGAAACAGATTGATCTTGCCTTGTGAGTTGGGTGTTTGAATAAGATAGCCCCCCAAGAAGTCTTTGGCATTTGAATGCTTGCTACCCAGTATCTCTTTGGGAAGAATAAGGAATTGTGGCCTTGCTAGAAATGAGTCCCTTGGGGCTGCACTTGAGTTTTTCCAAGCCTCCTGCACTTCCTGGTGTTTTCCTTCCTCTTCCTCTATGTGGATGGGGTCCTGAGCTCTCAGCTGCTCCAAAGCCACTCCTTCCTGCCTGCTGTGCTGCTCACGGCTTTGATAGTGGTGGACTCCTATCAATATCTCTGAAAATGCAATCCCTGAATAAACCTTTCCTTCTCAGGATTCCCTCAGTCATGGTGTTCTATCACAGCAACAGAAAATAAGCAATGAGTCTATTCTTCAGTGAGTCCAAGTCAGCTTCCCTTACCACAGGGACAACTGCATAGTAGACTGTTTGTTGTGGTTGTTGTTGAGGCACACCTTCCATCTCTGACACTCATGTTTCCTTTTCAGTCCTACAAATAACTACAAAAGCCAAGCAGGAAACAGTCTTTTTTTTTTTCATTTTTAAAGAGTAGATATGTGCATATGTGTTTATACTTCCTTCTCTTTTAGTCAAATGACAATATACAATACATAATTTTCTTCAAATTGGTACTTCACCTAGTAATATCACTCAGGATCATTCCATAGCAAAACATGTCACTATTTACTTTCATAGCTGCAAAATAGAACTTTTTATCATATTTTTATTAGTTTATTCTCTCATATATTACTTCCCAACTGCAGTTTCCCCTCCCTCTTCATCCTCCCAGTCCACTCCCCTGCATTTTATAGTATTCACATCAATATTTAAACATGTCAAAAATGTTTGGGTTGTTTTCAGTCTCTAATATCTATGGTTGGTCTTGCTGCCTTGCCTGCCTCATGCATTTAGGACAGTGTCTGAGCTGAGTCTGTGGAACTTAAGAGCAACTGCAGATATAGACGGTAAAACACGACTTCACATCTCCAACGACATCAGAAAACATGTTTTCTTATAACCATGTTATTAGGCTATAGTATCAATTTCCCATTGCTATGGTAACAAATTGTCAAAAATTTAGTAGGTTGGAACAACAAAACACAGTTCTGGTATCAGATATTCAAGATGTGTCTCATTCAGACAAAAGAAAAACGCCAGCAGGGCTGTGTTTCTCCCAGAGGCCTGGGTACAAGCCGGTTTCCTCATCCTCTCCATCTTCAAGGCCTTTCCTCCTTAGCAGCCAGCAATCTCATCACCCTGCCTTCTGCTCTGCTGAATCTGCCATCTGTCTTCTATGACTCCACCCTCTGCTCCCATGACTCCACCCTCTGCTCCCCTGACTCCACCCTCTGCTCCATGACTCCGCCCTCTGCTCCCCTGACTCCACCCATATGCTTGACCCAAGGAGTAGCAGTATTTGGAGGTGTATTTGTTGGAGTAACTGTGTCACTGTGGGTGTGGGCTATAAGACCCTCCATCTAGCTGCCTGGAAGCCAGTCTTCTCCTAGCAGGGTTTAGATGAAGATGCGAAACTCTTAGCTTCTCCTGCTCCATGCCTGCCTGGATGTTGCTATGCTTCCACCTTGATGATAATGGACTGACCCTCTGAACTTGTAAGCCAGTCCCAATTAAACGTTGTCCTTATAAGAGTTGCCTTGGTCATGGTGTCTGTAAAACCCTAACCAAGACAACTGCCAAGCCCCTTTGGCCATGTGAAATCATGGGACTTATAACCAGACAATGCTGGGTATTGTTCTGCTTATTGCAAATAGGCTGTTAGAACTAGATTTTAAATAGTTTAATGACAAACAATAATTTCGACTTATCTTATTATTTTTATAATGAGGGAATTTGAGTTAATTTTTGTGTTTAGAGGCTTTTTGCACTTATGTGAACTGTCTATATATATTGACCATTTTTTTAGTTGTTTTAAAAATGTTTATTTTTAAAGTTCTTTATATTATAAGCTCTGCATCTATTTATAATTTCGTTACATAAGACTTGGAACAAATTCAGGTTTTTTTTTAATTTTGTTTTCCATATAGCTCTTTAGCCAACACAATTTCAGGAAAGAACAAGCTCATCTTTCCCTAACAGATTGATATGCCTATAGTTTCATTTACTATATTTCTATATAAAATTTGATCTAAATCTAGATTTTTAATTGTGCTTAAGTTTAGATATTTATCATAAACTACACTGTGACATAACTGCTTAGATGTGACAAACATTTAACTAATAATCTGTTAATTAAAATCAATAACTGAAATTAAGGTATTTTAATATATCATCCTTACTCGTATGAATTTGATGTTTATGTAATGTTTTATGCCCTTTTATTACCCAGTGTGCAGCACTGTGCACTGTTCCATGCACGACTAAGAACATCAGTACACAATGTTCTAAAAACGTAAATGCAAATGGCTGACAGTAGATCCGTGTCAGTAACTTTGTTTGGGACTTAGTGTGACAGCAACAGCCAATGAGAATGAAGGGTGTGGCACCGAGGTGCTGCTCCTTCCCAGGGGAAGCTCTGGAACACTGCCATTTCTGTTATAAGGCTGAGAGAAGTAGAACCGGAAGTGGAACCAGAACCGGAAGTGGAACCAGAACGGGAAATGGAACCAGAACCGGAAGTGCAGCCAGAACCGGATCTGGAGCCATGGTCTCTGACTTGACCTGGAGCCAGGGCCTCAGGCTTCAAGTTTAATGCGCTATGCGCTACAGAATAATGAAGTCACAGTTCTGGCCTTGATTTCACTTTTCTTTATGCTTTGACTTCCAAAATAATTTTATCTGAGGGATGTATACAGTAGTAAGATCTAAATATGACTCCCAGCAAATAAGTCGATGGTTCACTACCAACAGAATTCATGAAAACTAAAAGAACTATGAACGATCAGTTGTTGTAAACACAATTCTGAAGGTAATATTGATTACATGGTTGAGGTTAACAAAATTCAGTACAATACAGTGATATTATTTTTTAAAGGTATGCTTTATTTTTACAAAGGTGTGTGTCTGCTCGGGAATGTCACATGTGTGCAAGTGTCCACGGAGGCCACCAATGGGCATTGTACTGCTTGTAGCTGCTGGTTAAAAGCACTCTTGGGTTTTAGAAACCAAGCTTGGGTCCTCTAGACGAACAGCAAGTGCACTTAATCCCCCAAATACTGCTACTCCTTGGGTCAAGCTGTAAGGACCCAGAAAGAGGACCCCAACTCAAGTCCCAATTAGCGCG
>NW_021604568.1:17288380-17306782 GCF_004785775.1 Grammomys surdaster | reverse complement strand
AAGTTGTTTGTGGTCTCTGCTGAGCTGTTTTAATTTTTACCCTTACAAAGCATATGGGTGGAGTCAGGGGAGCAGAGGACGGAGTCAGTTAACTATATAAATTGTTATATATTGTTCAGTTAACTATATAAATGCCCTTTATCCATGTTCTTATTTTATTAATAACGGACTATGAAGATAACTTATGAAATAATATACAAAATTCTACCCAAAGAAGTCTGGGAAATGGCAACTCTCTCCAAGTACATTTAACAAAGGAAAAACGTTGGAGTTCTTGGTTTATCGTTTCTAATAACAAAGGAAGAAGAAAAACAAAATAAAAACAATACAGACATGATATCACTGTAACACAGTGGTTGAAATCCACTGGTTTACCTTTAAGAATATGAAGAGCTGGGCTGGTGAGATGGTTCTCTGGGCAAAGTATTTGTGGCGGGAACGTGTTGAAAATCTGAGTTTGTGTCCCCAGAATGTACATAAAACCAGATGTTGTACTACACGTCCTTAATTCTAGTATCTTACACTGAGATGGAAGACGGAGACAGGCAAACATCCAGAAATCTCCAGGCTAGGTAGCCTGGCACACAGGGCGGTGAGAATTAAAGATTTTGGCACAAACAACATGGAAGGTGGAGACTGAAATCTGGGCTTGTCATTGGACCACATGTGCACACACCGAAACACACACAGACACTCATAGGGGGAGGGAGAGGAAGAGAGGAACATACACGAGACACAAAAAGATAAGCAGAAATGGGTAAAAGGACGAAGATCTGCTGTATAAAGTTACTCTGATAGCCTGTTGTGTTTTGTTGTATCAGAAAACATAATAAACAATGAGCATCAATTTATACTTGAGCTCTATAGCTTGCACCGAAAATTTTCCCTTTAATATTTCTAATTTAAAGTTCGATCTCATTTGTGAATATAATTAAAACCACCACAGACTAATAAAATGCCTTCTATGGTTTATGGCTGTTCTATGGATCTGCTATTTATATAGACTTTATATAAGCTAAAAGCATCTGCACTTTATAGATGAACACTCTGAATCTGGATGGGATGCTCATTCCCAGAATTAAGGCTCCTAAGGGAGAAAGGGAAATTGCTGCCTGTGGAAGCTAAACATAATGCTGCGTAATCGATCGGCTGGCTCGGGCGTCAGCCCCGCTCCCACCGATGACAGATTAAGTAAATATAAGAGCAGACAACACAAACATTATGGGTATTATATTACATACTGCAGTAAAGGCTACGGAACTGGTCACGCTCCAGAGCAAGCAATACGGATAGCATGTTTTAGGAGAGATGTATTTATAAAGAAATTAAGGGATAGTGTACATATTAATTATACAAAGGCTGAATAAATAGTGATCTATAGGGTGGGATAAAACTAAAGTAGTCTTTAGGTTTTTCAGGAGCAGAGACGTGTCCCAGCCCCGTACAAAAGGAAAAACGAGAAAAATTCCTATTTAATGAGGAATAGAAAAGCCCTAAGCAAACAAGAAGAAACCTTAGTCCCTAACAGTTCACAAAACGGCGAAAAATAAAAGTAGGGTAGCTGGTCATGAGCGTTAGATGAATTATAGATGAGGTGAACAGGGTGCTTTCTTAGCCTCCTTAACTCTGTAACACAATCTGAGAGCATCAGAGTTCTCAAGGAAGAATTCTCAGGGACTCTGCCTCTGTGTGTGTGTGTGTTGTAGATGTGTATGCGTGCATGTGTGATCTGAGTATATGTGTATGTGTGTGTGTGGTCTGAGTATGTGTGTGTGGTATGTATGTCTGTGTGTTTGTGTGATCTGAATATATGTGTATATGTGCATGTGTGTGTGGTCTGAGTATGTGTACATATGTGTGTGTGTGTGTGTGTGTGGTGTATGAATGTGTATATGTGTGTTGGTATGTGTGGTATATGTGTGTATGTGTGTCTGTATGTGTAGTCTGAGTGTGTGTGTATGTGTGTGTGTGAATGTATGAATTCATGTCAGAAAACAGTTGTGAACACTACCTTGAAAAGAACTTAAAGGCTTCAAGAGGGGAGAACTGAACAGGGGCCTCACAGGAGTGGCTCCACATCAACAACTAACATAGAGCTTTGGTTGTGCTGTGTAGGTTTTTGTTTCATGAAATTTCCTATTTCAAAACCTTACTGTCGTCAACAGCTTAGTTTATTAATGTTAAGAGGTAAGACCTCAAGAAGATGGCCAGTGCTTTCACAGAAAGAGACACAGGGTTGCTCTTCTGGTCATGTGAGAGGAGAACACAGCCAAAGGCATCATTGACGAATTGAGCTGAGGGCCCTAACCAGACACCAGATTGCCTTGTTCCCATCTTTACCAGGTTCCAAAAAGGGCAAGAAATAATTTTTGTGTTTACAAGTCATCCAACCTATGGGATCTTTGTTACAGCCACCTCAGTGAACTAAGACAGCTCTCAGGAGCAATCTTTTGCTCCTGTGAAGTCTTGGCACTAGGAGTTCAGATGTATATGATCTGTAAATAAAAATAAGGCCAGGTATGCTGCAAGCACAAAGAAGGGCCAGACGGCTGGATCATATGTATTCTGCTTTTGTCTTAGTTAAAATCAGTTCTCGGATGAGCATTTATTGGTCCTTCAACTAATTTCCATCTATTCCCATGTAAACACCGAAGCTCATGACCCAGTTTTCTCTTCAAGATGGGTAAACCTGGTGATTCCCTTTCTTAACAAAGGGGTGACGAGCAAAGTAGGAAAGTAAGCCTTCAGCTCCTCACATGAGCGGCACACACAGCCAATCAAAGGTGTCCCGGCAGCAAGGGAAAGACAGGACCATTGTCCCATCAGCAGCAGCCTGGGAGAGTGTGCAGAAATGAATCTGAGCCCAAAGCTGTTATCAGTAGAGGCTGACAAGACACAACAGGAAAGGCCTTCGGCTATGTTTTGTTTCCTCTCTGACTATAACTATGTGCCTTATCCTATCGAGAATCCACTCCTGCCGCTCATTAAGGCTGTCATGTTCTTCCCAGTCTCATCTGCCTTATAATTGAAATTCTTATTTTAACAGCATTATGTTAATGTTATTGCTAGCTATGGAATGTCTTGTGAAGAGTGCAACATTAAAGTTAATTTAGCCCTACATCCTGGGTAATGGATACTGTCTGGAATATAATAAACCAGATACTCTGAGTTGGACTGAAATGTGTCAAGGTTACTTTCCCAATTAGAAGCAACCCCTGATGTGGCCAATGTCTCTCTCATCTCACTGATCACATGTTGCTTATAGACTTTCTGGTTGTGGTAGCAAAAAAATCGGAATTCCTAATGAAGTTGCCTGCTTTCCTTTCTTTTTTTTATTCTTAATTAAAACTGGTTCTGCACTTGAGTTGAGCTTCCTGGTGAGAAAAAATTAGATCAGTATTGTAATAAGAATTAAGGAAGTACTCGTCAATGTGCTATTTAAAAAATACAGTAAATTAAAAAAAAAAACAAAGTCTTCTGTTGCTAAATGGCAACTTCCATTCAGCAAAACCTGATGCTCCGGTAATTCAGTGTCTACACAGTGCTATTAATAAAGCGACAAATACAGTTTGCTGGTAAGTGCAACCCTCTTCCTTAATGAGCTTTGACTCATGTTTAGGTGTTGGGATTTCCCATTGTACACCCAGAGGATGCTGGGAACAATAAGCATGACAAGTATCTCACTTGCAGACAGGTCAAACTGAGGGGCCATAGGAATCGGAGAGAACAAAACTGGAAATTACAAGTTTAACTCTAAATACTTTTTAAAAAATTATTTTCAGTACTTTAACATGATAAATCAAGAACCCCAAGATTCAAATATAACTTAATATTTTGATGATATAACGAGGCTGGCTAAAGGTCTGGATTGTAGAAACAAGTGATACAGCTCACCTCTCTATTTCTATGTATGATAATTTTTAATTTAAAAAAGTTAATACATGATATTAATATTTTATTTCTTAATAAATGGAGTTACTTCACTGAAGAGAGCTCCATAGGCAGCTAGAAAAACTCATTTGTCTATTTTATGAAGTATTTTTTTGTACATTGTTGAGTTTTACAAAAATAGGCACATATAAAATGTCTCTCACTGTTACTGCTAAAATTTGGCATGAGTGTCCTCAAAGATCCAAGCTTGGTGTTCAAGATGGAAAAGATGGATCCTGAAGACTTGGGGCTGTAGGTCACAGAGGGGCACACTTGCCTGCCAGGAACATCTTACAGGCTCCTATGTGACCCTGTGAGTTTTCTATGGAAGGCTGGTTCAGGGCCCATCCATTCCCCTCTCTGTTCCTGTTGTGCTGTGGCCACTTGTTAACAGAAAGGTATGCTGCCAACCACTGCTGTCACCAAAGACCTAATTCAGTGACATCTGCCCAGTCCACAGACTGTGACTCTCCAAAACTGTGAGCCAACAACATTTGATCTCTGTAGCTATAAGCTTTGCCGTTTGCTGTTATAAAGCAAACATGGCAATACTATCTCTCTCTGTTTTAGCATATATATCAGTTAATATTCACGTACATGTCTAGGGAAAATGTAAAACTGTGTGGGTTTGTATGCCATACGCCTGACTACTGCCCCTTCTGGAAAGTAGTAAAGGTCTCCTCAAACACAAGAGCAACAGTGAAACTGTCCTCGCTGCATCAGAAGAATAAAATTATCAACAAGGCCTAGAGCTGAAGAGCACGCAGAGTCCTAAACCATACTTTGGAAAACTCTTAAAAGCTTTTAACATGTGACCAAGAAACACTGACAGGTTTTTAATCAAGAGTGATAAAAACTTGTGTCTGTGGGAAGTTGACTATGCAAACATTAATGGCACCTTTATTTATAATAGTTACAGATAAAAAAAAAAAAACACCATATACTGCTTTGTATAACCGGGTAACTGGACAGATTTTGGTGGCAGGATATCAGCAAGTAAAGATGCTCCTGAGGCAAGAAGTTAATTCCACGAGTGGAGCACACTGGAAGCACCACACAAAGTGAAAAATGCTATAAACAAAATGCATAATATATGCTCCAGCATACCCTTGTTTATATGGGATAAACTCCAAAGACGCAAGTCAGCTGAGTGAGTGCCACGGGCCTGGAGCGGGACGAGGGCAAGGAATGTCTATGGTAATCAGAACATTTTTCTCCGGAATGAATGGGTCACTAGGAGGGTGTGGAACTGATAAAATGTAGGCATGTTCATGGTTATCTTAGTTCTCTAGTCAGAGGTCTAAATTAGCCTTATTTAATAAGTAAGAAATGATTCTATGATACCTATATTGTCTTGATAAATCAAGGATACACAGGATAATAATAATAAGTGCAAAAATTACATTTTCTCTTCATAGTTAATGAGAACTATAAATGAAGCTGGGTATATGTAACTATGTACCTATCATATATATTTATGTATACATAGACGCAGACCTCATTCAATACACTGGAAGACTAGGTACTCAGTTAATTAAATGTGGTAGAAAGGGCTTATATTTTTCATAATTTCATTGATTAATAATTATGCCAAAATTAAACATTATTTACTGAATCAAATACTCTTGGGTCGTATGTTCTTCCAGGTTGCCATCATATGCATCATTTAGTACAGTGTACAGGAAGTGGGGACGGCTAGGATGAGGGAGATAAGTGGTGGCGGGTAAGGACGGGAGGCAGCTCATGTCAAGATGCCAAGATGCTGCAGGACACCAGCCGTGTTGGAACCCACTTCGCAATGTCTGGAATGTCATGGATATTACGGTATACATATTTTTAAATTATTGCCATCAATAAGTAGAGGTATCAAAATTTAGCATGCTTTAGATAAAATGTTATCAGAGGCTGCGAGGAACTAAGTATATAAGCAAAATTAGCCTATTAGCAAAGATACTTTCTAAAAATTCCCAATTTTCCAAAATGTATAGATGTTACAGTCTTATTTCAAAATAAGATCTGAGAAGCTACATGTGGACTTGCTCTGGAAGTCTGAAAGAGTAGCTGTTATGATAAAGAAGTTGTACGTTCAATCGTACTCAGCTCTACTCATGTCTAATCATATTGAGAACACATGAAGATATACAAGGTATATCTTCTATATACTAATGTGCATATATTCACTGTGTTAAAGAAGACATAAAAATTGAGCCTCTTAGGACAGCAGCATATCTAACTGATGAGGCATGATGATTAGTTTCTTTCTCAACTCGACACAAGCTAAATAGAATCATCTGAGATAAGGGAACTGGCGCTCCCTCCCTCTCACTGCCTGTGGGCATATCTGTGGGTTTATCTGTGGACCTATCTGTGGGCATATCTGAGGGCATATCTGTTGGCATATCTGTGGGCATACATGTAGATATATCTGTGGACATATCTGTGAGCATATCTGTGGGCATATCTGTTGGCATATCTGTGGACATATCTGTGGACCAATCTGTGGGCATATCTGAGAGCATATCTGTTGGCATATCTGTGGGCATATCTGTGGATATATCTGTGGACTTATCTGTGAGCATATCTGTGGATATATCTGTGGACATATCTGTGGGTATGTCTGTGCGCATTTCTGTGGGTATATCTCTGGGCATTTCTGTGGGCATATCTGTGAACATATCTGTGGGCATATCTGTGGGCATATCTGTGGGCATATCTGTGGACATATCTGTGGGTGTTCTCTTGAGTTTCTTAATGACTGAGGTGACAGGGCCAGTCTATGGATGGTAGCAATACTGTAAAGTTGCTCCTAGGGGTAGGTACATGTTGAGGAAACTGGTAAGCAGCACTCTTCCATGGTCTTTGCTTCTGTTTCTGCTTCCAGGTTCCTACCTTGGTTGTCCTCAGTGTTGAACCATAATGTGGAAGCACAAGGCACATCAAGGCTTTCCTTCTTTCCCACTGCTTCTGGTCATGTGCATCATCATAGCAACAGAAAGCAGACTAGGACATAGGTCAAAGCAGGCAAATCTAACAGCTTTGTGTCTCAAATCTGTATTTCTTCTTAAATTGCTAAATAAACTGATACTGAGAACAGTAGGGACTAAGAATCTATTCTGGTTTCTGTGTCCCCGGTGCTCGGTATAAGGAAGGACATGATAAAGAGTGTATTGGTAAGTGACTAAAGAATCGGCTAACTTAAATTCTCTTTCCAGGATTAAACTGTTAGCAACAGACAGTTGTCTACACTCTCAACCTTCTACCTACCAGCTAGCTATCAAGAGGATCTTGTAGTGGTAAATCTCCAACCCAGAAAAGACATTATTGTTCTAAAATCTTTCATTAGCTTGATTTTTTTTCAGCCTGCCAATACCCAATGCTATGTAATCCAGTCTGTTTTTCCCAGGTCTGACAGTTCCCAGTTTGAAAACTATTATAAGACAACAGAATTCTCTGTTCACCAGACTTCTTTGTGACTTCAGTATTATACAGAAATCCCTCTGTCACCTTAAATTAATGTTCCACTTTGGTTCTCCTCCTGGGTCATTCAGTCACTGTGTTCTGACCTGAGGAGTAACAATTCTAGCACACAGGAAAGTCCTTGTCAATCAAGGAAGTCACAGAGAGCAAAGAGTCGAGTGCAGAGACCGGGCTGTGTTAGCTGGGGTAAGTGGTGTTAGTCTCCTCTTCCTCACTATGAAAAACCAGCCCTGACAAGCTGCCTACAGGAGGAATGGACTTTGCCTCTTGCTTTCAGAGAGTCCAGACCATGGCTGCATGGGTACAGGATGCAGAGCACCACAGAGAACAAGGCTGCTTACCTCAGGGAGAAAGAGAAAAGAAAGCATAGTATGAGAAGCATCAAAGCCTTTGACCCATAGGAGCTGATTCTTGAGAGGGTTAGTGACGTGGGCAAAATTCCGTTCCTTTCCAGATTTTAAGGTTCTAGTTTTTAAAGAACCATTTTATTGGATAATTGTTCTGCTTCCAACATGTGGTCATTATAAAAGTTTAAAAAACCAGCAGAGTATACATATGTGGATTATCCCTCCGCTTTCAGTTTTGGTACTGTATTATGTAATCCTGGATGACAACGCCATGCTGTCTTCATTACTATGACCCTACAGCATGGTGTAAGGTCAGGTGCTGTGGTGCCTACAGCTTTGGTGTTTGCTCAATATTCAGTTAGCGTTTTAACTAACCATTTAGCTATTTAACTTCCATATCTGCCTTCAGCTGTTCGTTTTATTCCTCCAAAATGATAGTTAGGACTTTGGTGGGACTTCATTGAATGTGTAAATCACTTTGTATGATGTGGATGTGTTTAACAATGGTGATTTTTCTATGGACAGAGAAGGTTTTCTCATGTTCGTGCCTCTTGGTTTTCAATAGTGTTTTCTGACTTTCACTGTACATGTCTTTTGTTTTCTTAGTTAAATGTATCCCTGGGTATTGCTTGTTGTTAGTCATTTTTGTCTTTATTTGGTTTTCAACAATTCAGCATTGGTACACAGAAGTGATACTTAATTTTGTACCTTATTTTATACTCTGTAACTTTAATTAATTTAGGTATCAGTTCTAATTGTCTACTGGCCTGTATCTGTGTCAATAAGACTGGCCTAAGGCTTTTAAATGATATTGGGACGGTTTATGAATAAAGTTTAAAAAATACCATTTTAAACTCAAAATATTTCATCTTTATATGACCTGAGAAGATCAAAGGTGGGTTTCTTGCCTTGGCATGCACATGTATGTATGTGTACACACACACACACACACACACACACACACACACCCCACATTTATATTACCTAGACTGCCCTCTAGGCAGGGTTAGTATACACCTAAGTACTAATCTTTGACAACAAACACTGATGGCCCTCAGGAGGTGAGTCAGTCATTGTGTGAAAGGTCACAGGGCTATCATAGTCTATGTGGAGTCACCAGACTCTGCCTCCTAGAAAGTGTGGTTGGAAACACTAACTTTGAAGAAGCAGTAATACTTTGAGCACTGAACAGATGTGAAGTCAACTTTAGTAAGAGAAGAAGGACCCAGTTTTTGTACTTTCATTTCCTTGCTACTTTTGTAATTTTCCTTGTTAAAATTAGTATATACATGATTATGGAAAGGCTTATATAAATATGTATAAGGAATAATTCAAACATATCACCTTATAAATTAGCCAACATATCTTTTAAGGTTGGTCATTAGTGTCATTAAAGTGAATTCGAGTTTGCTAGTGCTATAACAAGAGTGAGAACATTTGGATAAAACAATTAGAATTAAACATAAAAAGAAAGGATGTCATCCTAGAGAAATTGTCAGTGACACATAAGGATTCATATACTGCGATTGGACTGTCAGCTACCTCCCATTGTACACCACTCAAAAAGTGTATGTGGGGGGTGAAGAGATGCTCAGTTGCTCTTCCAGAGAACTAGGGTTCAATTCCCAGCACCTACATGGTGGCTCACAATCATCTATAATGCCAGGCTCAGGGGACCCAATACCTTTTCTGGACTCCCTAGTCACCAAGCAGGTACGTGATGCAGTCATTCAAACAGGCAAAACACACATAGATATACAATAAATTAATTAAAAAAATAAGTAAACGGGGAAATTATATTTGACATAAATCATTTCAACTTACTAGCTATGAATTACTTGTTTATGTCAAAATATTGCATTTCTACTATGATACCAACTCTAAAAAGAAAGAGGAATATGAACAAGAATGAAGGAAGAGAAACAAAATTTGTCTAAGCGCTTTCCTGCCATTTATGAGAATTGTGTACTGAGTTACTTGTGAGCAGCACAGGGAAGCCGTACTTCCCGAGTGGTGACACACAGGTAAGGAGAGCAGCACCATGCACACAGCTGTCTCAGGCCACCAGGACCCAACACAGAGCTGAGCCATCACACTCATGGTAACTACTTTGGCCCAGGGTCTGACCACACTGCACAACTTGCCCTGCCACCACCCTGGTTTTGCTTCCACCAGCTGGCGCCTGAGGTGCTACAGAAGTCTAAGAACTTGAGCTGTTCCTGCCCTCACCCCAACATGCAGGACTGAGCTGCTTTGCACCTCAGGCTTCTAATAGCCTAAAGCCATTTCCTCACCTGAGGCTTCTGCCTGCTGCAAAAGAGCGCCACCCTTCAGTTGGTAACTCTGGAGACAGAGCACAGTCCATCAACTGTCATCTAAATATCAAGTGTGACACCTGGTTTTTCTGGCTTCCAACGTCTGCGGCGTTGACTCTGACTGCCCACGGCATGATTACTGGCCCCTCTCTGTCATCTTTCTACTTTCCTTCCCAGCTAATTCTTCAGTCTGAGAGGAGCTTCAGTTTTGGTGTTTGCTAACCAGGAGCTTCACAGTCAGCCAGCCCTCTTCAGACTTCTCAGTGCATGGGGCAGAGATCACCTAAAATACCCAGCACACTTCATTCTCCACCTCGCTCACACTGGCTCTTGCAGGCTCTTGATTCCTTGCAGCATCAACATGACATCTTTAAATGGCGTGCAGGATGCTCGGTCCTAGGCCTCCTCTGGATTCCTCAGGGCTGCTTAGGCTTGCTAGGCATTCTGCCTGAGGGCTCTACTCTGACCACTCTCTTCCACTGCAACAGTCCTTGCCAGATCACACCAGTTACACTGTTACCTCAACAGTCCTTGCCAGATCACACCAGTTACACTGTTACCTCAACAGTCCTTGCCAGATCACACCAGTCACACTGTTACCTCAACAGTCCTTGCCAGATCACACCAGTTACACTGTTACCTCCTCCAAGTGTTGCTCATTTTCTCTTCCCCATTAGCTGGTTCCCATGGTAACTATCTAACAGTGCATCCTCCACCCTGCAGAGATTCAAAGCTACCTGCTTCATTCTGCTTCATCCTGCTTCATCTCGCTTCATCCTGCTTCATCCTGCTTCTCCCTTTTGCATTGTGTGTGCCACCCATTGCCTCATTAAAAGACTTACATTCTCCTCCTAGAATACGGGCTCCATAAGGACAAGTTCTTTATTGAATTCCCTAAGTTCCTCAAGTGCTCAGACAGTGCCTGGCACAGACGAAGCAGTCCATAAAAATCTGCTGTATAGTCACTGGAACATTTTTTGTTGTCAAAGGAAGAAATCAGCCCAGAGCTGCTGAGACTCAACTCAGACTTTTACTTTAACAGAGAGAAGCAAACAACCAACTTAAGCTCTAAGATATCTACTGAACAGCAACCTTACAAATCAAATTTATTTTTAAAACTTCTAAGGTGCCATTTAACTGACATCATTGGACATATACAGTCATAAGAACTTTTTAAATATCGGGAGTCACAATTACTTGCCAATGTGTGGAAGAAAAATAACAAATATATCCCACATATCAAACAGCTACCACAAAAATAATCCGTTATCTGTGAAACCAGTCCACAGACTGTGTTGATAGGTTAAATTCATAGTCTAGAGGTATTTATTCGATTTGAATAGTAGGTATTCATTTTCTAAATAATATAAGCCTATGATTCAAATTTGCTAATCATTAATTTGGAGTGGTTATTTATAGGATATATTTTGTCTTTTGATCAAAAGGCTTTGAACTACTAAAGTCCATTAAAGATTCAGTATTCAAGTAACAAACTGTGTGAGCTCATTTCCTTCACAGAGCTGAAGGCTGGCGAACAGGAGTGCAGCAACCCAGAGGTCTGAGCAGCAGTGCACACTGCCCACAGGTATGAACAGGAGTGCAGTTATCCACAGAAAGCCGCTGTATATGAGATAACCATCTCCTACTTTACCTAACATCCTCTGCCTTACATTTTCCTGACCATACAGGTGTGAATCTCAACAGCACACATAGGATTCACATTTAATTTAAGAAAAAAATCATTGTTTAACTAACCACATTATGATTAGTCAATAATTTTTTGTATCATACCAATAGCCTGCTGACCTGTGGCAT
Source organism: Grammomys surdaster (assembly GCF_004785775.1). NCBI lineage: Eukaryota > Metazoa > Chordata > Mammalia > Rodentia > Muridae > Grammomys > Grammomys surdaster. The sequence continues at coordinate 17,294,898 of NW_021604568.1, read as the reverse complement.
TGTGTTAGATTTTAGTACTGAACTTTAAGGAAAAACCTATCATAGGAACTTTGAAGCTTTGATTTTTCAGATTTATAGAAAACATTTAATGTGATTCCAGAATTGCCCCAGGTGTCAAAATTAGCTGTGGAAGCAAATCAATAAGCTACATCATGCTGTTATATATATATTCTTAAAAAATGGGAGGGGGGATTTGAAACACTTTTTAGTATTCTGCAGTAATGATGAATAAGCCACAGCTAGGAAGCTTCAAATTAGAAGAAAGCAAATTAGCGGCAGAGCAACAGGACGTAAAATGTAATTTTAAAACTCTACGTCTACTTCTTATCTTCTGAAGAAACAAATTAGCGCTGAGCTGCTGAGCTGCTGAGCTGCACCTCGGAGGTTTACTTTCAACGGCAAGAGCAAACAAACAATTTAAGCTCTAAAAATGTCTACTGAACAACAATGTTTTTCAGCGGAAAATAAAATCTGATCCTAAAAATCATGTGGAATTTCAAGGTAAAGAATAGCCAAGGTAATTTTATAAAGAGCAGAGTTGGGGGACTTGCCTTTCCTGCTTCAAACATAGTGCAGAGCTACAATACTCAAAACAGTGTGGCATTGCCATAGAAATAGACATAAATCAGGAGAATGAGCCAGAAAGAAACTCTCCATTTATGGTCAATGATCTTCCAAAGTACAACTATATACACCTAGTCTTTTCAACAGCTTATAAAAACATCAACGTCCAGTAATTCCAGTCTTGGACTTGGCAAATATAAACTCTACCTGACACCCTACTTATGACAGTTTCATTAAGACTATTCCTAATTAGAAACAGTCCGAATGTCTACTAGCTGAGGAACTTTATTAACGAGCGGAGGGCGGCTAGGCACGGTGGTGCACACCTGTATCCTCAGCAGGCAGGAAGCTCAGGCAACAGGATTGAATGTTCCGGCCTGAACTGCACAGCAAATCTGTCTTAAACAGTCAAAAGTACAGTATCTGTGCATAGCATAACATAACTCTATAACAAAACAGAACCTGGTACTAACAGTTGACAGTATACAAGGATTCCCAAATTGTAAGCAAAATATGGTAATCAGAAAACCTATATTTTTTTATTCTGTTTACACAAATTGTCTCAAATAGAAACAGATTAGCAGTTGCCAAGTCTGGAGGGAAGTGTTGGCGAGTGCAGATTGGAACACTAAATTAATCTGGGAAAAGATTATGCAATTCAATATTGATACTAAAAAACAACAGTATATACTTCAAATACTGCATATTTTATGAAATATAGTTTTATAGGCTTTGAAGATTCTACACTTCTATAAATAAAAGTCAACCCCAGATAAAACAGACTTTGCTGAATGGGAGTTAGCATGTAATTATTTTCCCCTATACTTGAAGTTAAAGTTCTGAAGAGAAATGCCGTAAAACACATAAGGACATCCAGCTTATTCGGAGAATGGAGCAATAATGCAGGAAAGAAAAGCGAGAATCCCAGTGCTAGCATAACAGAGGACGCAGAATATACTTTTACCAGCGTTCTTGAGGAGCACAAGGTAGCCGAGCAGTCTCTTGTCTCCCCAGACTTTAACTATAAAGATTAGATGTTTGAGGGAGGAAAACTGGTGAGTCTGAGAGACACTTTCAGTAATTCTGCCAAAGTCTTCCAGAACGTGAAGGAAGCAGGCAAGAGAGTGGGCCACTAGGAGGAAGAAATGGAAGCCTGTGCAGGAGCAGGCATTCGTCACTTGGTCTGAGGTCACCGATATTCCAGCAGCACCAGGGAAGCAGGAGAGCTGCAGCAGCAGTCTGGTCCCAGGCCTGCAGAGGAGCCTAGAGCTGAGCATAGGTAGGCAGGACTCTCTCACAGCCATGCATGAAGCATTCACTTCTGTGCACCACAACTGCTGACTCACCAAACACAGCAACTCATTTGCATCTCTTTTGTGACTTGGGGAGCCATCGGAAACACAAGCAAAGAGTAATCTGTGTTTGCTGTTACTGAAACGGGCATAAGGACATTCATTTGCGATACCTGTATCAAAATTTCCACTTAGTTTAATATTTGGAAGCAGAAAGCAAGTATCATATAAATGACTGTATTAATTTTGCTTGAGATGAGCTTTTCATGAACTAACAAGGGTTAGAATTACAGGCGGGGTCATTGGTAAGTAGTGGATATGAAGAGAAACAGAGAAGAGAAACACAATACTCACAAGTGAGGAAATGAGTCACTAGGAAGAAAGCACTCTATCTCTCCATCTCTGTTTCTATCTGTGCCTCTGTCTGTCTCTGTCTGTCTCTCTGTGTATGTCTCTGTCTGTCTGTCTGTCTCTCCCCCCCCCCGCCCACTTCCTCACACACACTGGAGTAGCTAAAGCAAGCCTTATGGAACAGAAGCCTTGTGGAACACTGTTTTATGTTTTTTTTTCCTTCTCGTTTTCAGCGTAAGCATCCATGAAAACACAGTCTGGGAGTGGGTTGAAGAACAGACTCAAACAACCTGTTTCACAAGAACTGAAATAAGGGTACAGAGAAACTTCGATCCAGGAGTGATGGAGGGCCTACCAGGAAAATCTCACCTAAGGACACAAACTAGGATGAAATAACGCTACACATGCGTTAAACTGTACAAAGTATAATTTAAAGTTAAGAAAAATAAAGTGTAGATGGAAGAAACATTTGGGAGGAAAGCCCCGCAGATGATGATAAATTCATGTGTACATGTGCACCTAGCAGTAAAGTCCTGCACAGTCAGGGAGCCACTGAGACGGTCCTGTGAGGGAGCGGCACTGGACGCCGCTCGTCCTCCCTGTGTTCTCTTCCAGGCTCCCTTCGGCATGACCTATGTACAGATGCCCTACACTGATTTCTTCTATGACCTGAACATGAAACACTGCAGAGAACAGAGGTTATTCTCATATTCTAGATTGTCTACTTATTTTTATAGTCTTTAGAATAATATTATTTGAAACAGAGGGCTAAAATGAAATTAGAGCAATCACAGTACATTTCATTCATACAGCCTGCCTTTTAAGTCCTCTCCTGGCAATGGAGGAAGAGATACACTTACTCTTTCTACGGCGCTAATCTTCCATGGCAACTTGTGACCTAGAGCAGGGAAAAAGTCAAGTATACAGAAGCAGCACGCTGACCTCTCGCCCCACCCTCATACACATCACATACACCACACATATCACATACAAGCACCACACATGCACACTCACACACACTCTCATACATCATACACACACACAACTCACACACACATCACACACACTCTCACACATATCACCTACACATATCACACACACATCAATATACACACACCCATATATATACACTCATACACATCACACACGTATATATTACATACACACATCACATACATGCACACTCACACACACATACACACACACAAACATGTTTCAGTCCATTCAAAAACAAGTGTTTTCCATTTTATTCATGAGGTATACTTTAGACTTAATTTTTAACAACAACAAAAATTCTACAAACAAATCCAAATATATTTGTATCTAGATTTTAGGATTAGTCTATTTTTGCAGTCCTTACTTTCGTTGGGGGGGGGAATCTAGTGATAACACATTATTAGTAAAATAGTGGCATTTCTTTTAAAAAATGAGGACAAAATATGCCAGTTCTAGAGTGTTCTATGCTCCTGTTTTCAATATTGCAGACACCATGAGTAAACTGATCAGCATACAATTAAATCTGAGGGCCTAAGACAGCTTTGGAAGGTCATCCTTCACAGTCTGAATTTTTCCTTTGGGAGGCTGATTTCACACTTTACCTGAGATTCCAGCATTACAGTCAAATGCAGCTGACATTTTCCACCCCTATTTCTGCACATGCAACAAAGTAGCAGGTTCATCAACTTTTGCCACAAAATACCCAGTATAGTTGACACTCCAATCTAAAATTGTGGTATGTGATTAACGGGCAGCTCATCCCCACAAGCCTTTTGCAGTAAAACTTTAGGGACGAAGATGGACGTGAACTGTTAGGTGAGCGCTCTGAGGACTAAAAATGGCATTCAGAGTCTTCCCATCGTAACTATACCTCAAATTCCTTCGGCTCCTATCTGTCAGGCAAAGGCTGCCAGGTGAGCAGTCTGTCACTCTTGCCTGGGCTAATAGATTCTCCAGTGGCCTTTGTTGTAGCTCGTGCCTTCCCATTAAATCTATGTGCCTTGAAAAGTACCATAGCATATGTGGCTGCCTCTTGTCAGCCTCAGACAATCAGACTCTGTGTGGCTTTGCAAGCAGATGCAGATTAGAGAGGCAATATCAATATGCAAATCACGCTGGTCCCCTCTGCACCACTGTTCCTACCTCTAATGGCCCTCGCAGAAAGTCTGTCTGTTCCGCTCCCACTTCCAGGGCTAGATCAACTGAAGCAAAGGGACGGCTGGCCATCTGCTGTCGTTCTCGAAGCAGTTGCTGGAGGGGGTTAAGAAGGATCAAGTTTTAAAATAGGCTTAAAAGCACATCAAATGCAACAGTGTCTGGTTTCAGTTCTGAACAAATGGCATTGAAAATTTAGCAATTACTTCATAGACATATACATCTAGAAGCTAAAGACGAAAATTACCTTCTCCCCAGGTCCTGGTTCAACTTCACTGACGCATGAAATGTTTAGTGTTACAGATAACCTTTCTCCTGACTTCTGTCCATAGGACTAACAAGATGTACTCAAAGGCACTTGGAAAGCCTCAGGTGCAAGGGACTACTTAAATAAACACTATTATGACAAGAGCTGTGGTCAGGCTCCCACTCAAAATAACCCAGGCATTTGTTTGTCTTCACAGAAAGGAAAATATTATTGAAAATGTTTTAAGGAATGAAAATGAAAGTTTTCAAAATACATCAAAAGGGATCGAGGAACACATGCCTGCTAAGACTGAGTTTTGTAAGTTTTGAACATCCTCTGTCAGCTGCTGGGGAACCAGCAGCAGCTCTGACTGAGCATCTTGAAAACTTTACCCAAAGCCTGTGTCTACCACTTAAAGTGAGGAATGACAGTTAAAATTCAGGGAAGTCTGTGTGAGGGTCTCCAGGCCACCACCAAAGGATATTTTTGTCTTTTTGGGTTTGCCTACTAAGCTGGCAAGCCCCATACAGCTGCTAAGTTAATTCATATTCCTGCCTTTCCTTGTAATTATAATATTCATTAAGTCATGATAAGAAAAAAAAGATGACCAGCACCAGATACCACAGATCTTGTCCCTCTCTTCCTATACAGCTAATAAATTTATTATTAAATATTAAAGAGGACAGGCACTGCAATTAAACACTCTTTCAAACAAGAGGAGAAATCCCCCTCAGTGAGGAAAGCCGCATCCGTGAACACAATGAATGGCTTCATTATTTATGGAGATCTTCAAGATTCTCGGGCATTGGTTGGAAGCATTAACTACCAGTCTCTGAAAGTAAATGCCTGAAGGCCAGTGATGCATCATTCATAAAAACCCCTTTGCAGACAAGGAAGGAACGCAATGAAGAGAGGCAATCCATTATCTAGCATTTGCACAATAACACATATGACATGGGGCATAAATAGAACGTAAGGCTTTGCTTTCTTATTATTAAGAGAGCATCTATCTACCTGAAGATATTATATGGACTGGGGAAACTGTTAACAAGTAATAATTTAACTGTTATATTCACAAGCAATGAATTCATAATAAAAAGGTATAGAAATTAGAGATCACGTGCTCTAAGGAGATTCCACCGTTGTGTTATTAAATGTGGCGGATAACAAGTAGAACTTGGCTGGTACCTCTCCCCTTAGAGTGGCTGAGAACATCTATGTGGCACGTGAACACGGTGTCATTTCCAAGCAAGCCATACGAAGGGCAGGAGGTAGTATGCACTTGTATGTTCTTGGTAGAATGTTACAGAAGCTAACTTGCACATGTAACCCGACAACATAGCTGTGCAATCTACTCTTCCAAGAGTAAACACAAGAAGCCTTGAGAGGATGTAAATTCAAGGTTATGTTCAAACAGGATCCTCTAGGATTTAGAGTGTCATCCATTTATCTATCTCTCCTTGGCTTATAAATGATACTTCCTATCATGGAGATTTTTAATGATGAAAGCTGTCTTCTTACACACCCTTTGCTGGACCTCAAGAATCTACAACATATAATTAAAAAATATTCATGGCCGCAAATTGGGATTGCTTAGATAAGTGGTCCAAGTGTACATCTCTGGCCAAGACTGAGCATCCCAAAGTGTAGTGTATCATGGTGACACCGATACTCACAAACACGGAGAGAAAATGCGTTTTCCCATATTTTATTTGTAAAATGCAAAGCCTTTCTTAAGACTCAGAATTGCTCTGTGGGCTTTCAGTTTCTTTGCTTTTAAAGAACTGAATGAATTTAACTTGGGCCAGAGAGCGGGACTGAAGGTCTTGTTAAGAGACTAACAGAGCGAGAGGTTCTGGCTGAGAGAGAGAGAGAGAGAGAGAGAGAGAGAGAGAGAGAGAGAGAGAGAGAGA
>NW_021604568.1:17285285-17288370 GCF_004785775.1 Grammomys surdaster | reverse complement strand
AGAGAGAGAGAGAGAGAGAGAGAGAGAGAGAGAGAGAGAGAGAGAGAACTGCATGCTCAGGACATACTCTGCTTTGGGCTGATGCTGTAAAGGAACCATGAAGATGACACTGTAATAATCTTCCCCACTAATCTGTGGTTCTCCACTTTGTCCTTGCCAATTAGTAGCTGGATGCCTTACTTTCTCAATTTTGTCAGGATAAATACCATGGACAAACTGTGCTAACACCTTAAGTTTTGAAAAAGCTTGTCTCAGTACTGACAAGCAGCCCAGCCTCTGGCATCGGAAGGTACTGCATCTTCATGCTACTCTCTCCTGTATTTTTCCCAGATCTTTCATTTATTAATTAATTTGTTTATTTACATTCCAAATGTTGCCCTTCTCCTTGAAAAGTTTCTTCCCCCACTCCCCTCCCCTTCACCTTCAGAGGGCAGCTCCCCGCCCCCCATATCCCTGACCTCTATCCAGTGTTTGTCTTTGGGTATCTGCATCTGTCTCAGTCAGCTGCTTTAGCCAAAAGGTTCAGAATAGCCATGATACACCCTACAGACCTGAGGAAGTTAAACAAGAAGGAAGACCCAAGTGAGGATGCTTGAATCCCACTTAGAAGGGGAACAAAATAGTCATGGGAGGCAGAGGAAGTGGGGGACCTGGGTGGGAGAGGGCGGGGTTAGGGGAATAGAGGGGCAGGATCAGGTATGAGGGAGAGACAGGAGAGAGTCCCAGAGGGCCAGGAGAATGAATGACACTATGCAGCTGCTTGGGGGGTAGAGGGTGGAGGGATTCTCTAAGAAGTCCCAGAGACCCAGGATTAGAGAGGCTCCCAGGAGTCAATGCAGGTTGACCTTAGCTGAAACACCCAACAGTGGGGATATGAAACCTGAAGAGACCACCTCTAGTAGTCAGGACCCCTAGGGGAGGGATGGTGACACCAACCCACCTACAAAACTTTTGACCCAAATTCCTCCTGTGTAAAAGAAATGCAGAGACAAAGATGGAACGGAGTCTGAAGGAATGGCTGACCCATTTTGAGACCCATCCCATGGACAGGCACCAATCCCTCACACTATTAACGATGCCATGTTGTGCTTGCAGACAGGAGCCTGGCATACCAGCCCTCTGAGAGGCTCCACCCAGCAGCTCTCCCCAGTCTTAGCTGTTTGACTACAACAGTAGGAGGAGTCAGGCCTCACGAATTCTTGATGTTTCTCCTCTGTGAAGCCTGGGTGATGGGTGCTAAACTTCCCTCAGGGGTCCTGTTCCCAACCCCAGCGTCTCTGTTCACACTCTACTGGACAAGGACCACATCATCTAGCCTTTCAAACAACTGCAGTAACTATCATCTTCAGGTTGTGAGCCGGGGACAAAGGATGGTCACAGACAGCTCGGCCCAGAGCCTGGCTGGCCCTGAGGGCTTGGAGATGGTTGGAGGGTGCAGTCATTGCTCTGAACTCGTGGCACTAATTTCCTATTTGAAGACGGCACACTAATTACTGCAGCCCATGTTCCCCAGCACTGGTGACACATTTGGCTCTTCTAGCCTGCCTTCTACCAAATGTTATATGATGAGACAGTTAGAAATGTCGTTATTGAGCTACACTTGGAACGGCTCTCCACCATTCGTGACGAAGAATGATAAAGCCCAACCAGAAAATCCAGGGGGAAAATATAAGATGGTTTCTTAAGACATTTCATAAATTATTTTCCATGAATCCGGGTTTGTGTGGCAGTTTGGCGTTTGTACATCTATAGGAATACTGGTGGCAGATGTATCAGTTTTATACATGATCTGCTGCTGCCAATTATGCAGCACAGAACAATAAAAATCACATCACAGTAGATGGTAATCGTGTTGCTACAAATGTTGCTGATAAGAACGTTTAAAAATTAAATAGATGTCTTTGGATCACTGCTTTGTCCAAAGTAATTCTTCTAGTATTGAATAACTGCTACAAAGTACACCATGAATTAAAAATTAATATAAAAACCCAGACCTAAATGTGACAGCTTTTTACACTGACTCTCTCAGATGTAGATGAGGGTAGCTAATTCTACCTACTACTAGTAGTTCGAATGCTGTGTCATCCCCCCAGATCCTATTAGCTCCTTTTCAAATATTGCAAGGCATATGGCCATAATAAACTTTAGGATATTACACTTTAAAAAAACACAATGTAAGAAACACGACTGTAGCTCATTTAGCCCCCAACTCTCCTCAAAGCTCCTACCTCTTTCTGTCAGGTTCAAGCTCCAGAGATAACCTTCCTATTGCATCTAAAATCTGTCTATTCTACTCCAAGTTGGAAATAATTACATCCCACCTGCCTCTCTCCTTCCCTCTCTTATGTGTTGGTTTTGAGAAAGAACTAATACCCTGAAGCCAGGCTGGCCAGGAACTCATTATGTAACCAAAGCTCAGCAGTCACCTGCCTCAGCCTCCCAAGTATACTGGGATCGAGGACGTGGTCGATCACGCCTGGAACACAATCACTGTGAACCACTTATACATCAGTACGGCACTGATTACATGTCCTTACTATTACTAGAATCATCTTTAAGGCAAAAGAAAATGTATTTTTAGCTAATTCCCATTCCCCCAAACACTTATTTTGTATTACATTTCATTTGTTAAATAAACAGTGAACTTGAAAATAATGTAAAACATCTAAATTTGTTTCCTATGAACGTGAGTAAAGAAAAGTTATAATTAAATGATTGTGATTATGATTAGTCATTTAAAGTTATGATGAGTCCTTTGGTAGTTATATAGATGAATTGTTGTTTGTTTTGAATGGGAAGTTCTGAAGGCTGAATTTCAAATCCACATAACGTTTCATATTGTCCATCATCTACCTTCCTGCAACAGTACAAAGATGACGGGAGGGATTTCGTAAAGTCATCACGACGTATTAATATCTCTAAGATTTTTGAAAAAATAAGAAAGTAATCAAAAAGATTTTATATTGGTCTAGCCTTTGCCAGTTCAGATGAGCAAAGTGTCTGAATTCAGTCTAATTCACTAAACACAGTCTGAGAGGTGGTGCTGTATATTGGTGTGAACATGCTGACCACGGATGTGAGATGG
>NW_021604568.1:17211284-17285275 GCF_004785775.1 Grammomys surdaster | reverse complement strand
GCTGTATATTGGTGTGAACATGCTGACCACGGATGTGAGATGGAGCTGTATATTGGTGTGAACATGCTGACCATGGATGAGACAACACAAGTATGGCAGTGATTCTGTCCTCTTGGTGTTACCATGACAGACAAACAGTGACGCTGTCATTCGGTTCCACTGGATTAAGGACAGGGTGATCTACCACGCTCTAGCACTAAGTCTGCAGGGCCCACTGTTCAGACTCTGTGTTGGCCCATGCATCCCCCTGTTTGTGCGTCTCAAGTCTGAAGCTGGTTGTCTGGACTGATGCTACTAGTGCTCATGGGACTACCCCAGCAGACAACCCTCAGTCAGCCTGACTGAATTACTCTTTTCTGTGCTTCAACAGTCTTCAAACTATGTGATACGTTTATATTACTGATATATTTTTTGAAAAGAAAAATGTCTGATAGTTGCCTAGCTCATTAACTTTAGTAAAACTATATAAAAAACTTTCACTGCCATCTTAAAATTAACTCAATATTTACTTATTATTTGAACAAAAAAGTGATGTCCTGTCTTGGCAATACCAGAGTGTAGATTTTCCAGGCATATTCCTCTGGCACACAGAAGCTCAGGGTATGCCTCCTGTACCACCATGAGCTTGCTATGAGATGAAAGAAAAACAAGAAAAGAATAAGGATTGTTTGTTTCTACATCTGCCCTAACATAACAAACTAAAATGATAATCACTTATGTCAGCTAGCGCACACATGCACACATACAGATATGTTATGGGAACACGTCAGAAGTGTGAGAGTAAAGGATCATGAATGTGCGTGTGAGTTAAGGTCAAGGCACAATGGACGTGCACTATAACTCAAGCTTCACACTTAAGGACACGTGAATCTCCATGAGACAGGGGAAGAGAATAGATTTCACAGGTGGACTGGGGGCGAATGGAAACTGAAACAGGAAAATCAGATGGGGAGGAGGGATAGGGATGAAGGAGGGAATACAAGGAGAAGCAGCTGTAATTGACGGGTAGAGGAGTGGAATGTAAACCCAGTAAAGTATATGGAGGCGATCCCAGTGAGGTATTCTAGTAATGGGGGGTATGGAGTCACAAATGGACATCTCTTATCACCAAGACTTCCAGTGGCAGGACTGAGTAGTATTCAATTGAGTTGTTGGCCAATGGAGACCCATGGAAATCCTCAAACAACCTAGGCTGTTGCTAAGACAAAAGGGTGCTCTCTAGAAAGTGGCAGTGGGGCCCCACTGCTGAAGACAACAGCCATACAACTCATTGGACATGAAGAAGCCAAGCTGGTACCTATATGGAGCCCTCATCCGTACTTTATAATCTCTTTGGTACAGGAAAGTACTCTGCAAGTTACTGAAAGAGATTTATGGACACCAACCCAGCCATAAAACCTGTCCTGTCTGCATAATATGCTAAGGTAATGGTGACACAGAACTTGGGAGAGCAGCAAAGCAATGTCTGATTTGACTTAAGACCCAGTCCGCAAGAGGGAATCCACAACCATCACTGCTTAGGTGATCAAGAACCAGAGACTGGATGGCCCAGAGACTTAGGGTAAAACCAAACACTACTAATCTTAGAAAACAAACAAACAAGAACAATGAAACGGTTCCTGATGATACTCTGCTTCACTCATACATCAGTGCCTTATCCAGTCATCATCAGAGAGGCTTCACCTGGGCAGCAGAGGGAACAGATGCAGAGACCCACAGCCAGATATTAGAGAGAGAGAGAGACAGAGAGAGAGAGAGAGAGAGAGAGAGAGAGAGAGAGAGAGAGAGTAACAGAGAGAGAGAGAGAGAGAGAAACAGAGAGAGAGAGACAGAAACAGAGAGAGAGAGAGACAGAGACAGAGACAGAAAGAGACAGAGACAGAGAGAGAGACAGAGACAGAGAGAGACAGAGAGAGAGAGAGAGAGAGAAACAGAGACAGAGAGAGACAGACAGAGACAAAGAGACAGAGAGACAGACAAAGACAGAGAGACAGGCTTTTGAACACACAGCTCTAAATGGGATATATCCATCAAATCCCTCAGAGCTCAGGGAACCACACAGAAGTAAGGGAAGAAAGATTTCAAGAGCCAGTGGGGATGGAGGATGCAGGAGAACAAGACCTTCTGAATCAACTAAGCAAGGTTCATAGGACCTCACAGAGACTGAAGCAGCAAGCACGGGGCCTACACAGGTCTGCACCAGGCCCTCTGTGAATATATTACAACTTTCAGCTTAGTGTTTTCATAGGATTCCTGAGTGTGTGTCTCTGACTCTTGCGCCTCCTCCTGAGACTCTTTTCCTTCGGTAGAGCAGCCATGTCCAGCTCCGATGTGATGATTTTTTTGCTTTATCTTATATTTTATTGTCTTGTTTGGGCACTATCTCTTAGATGCCTGCTCTTTTCTAATAAGAAACAAGGAGAAGGATTGGAAGGGTGTGGAGGAGTAGAGAGAGGGAAAACTATAATCAGAAAGAATTGTATGAGAAAATAATCTATTCTCAATAAAAGAAAAAAATGAAAAAAAAACTTAAGATGCCAAATAAAGGTTAAAAAAATGTTAGTCAGTGGAAGTTTTTGTTACCATTTGGATAGCAGGGATCATTCAGTTGGTATTAGCAAAAATGCTACTTAAGTTTCGTTTCTGTTGCTGTCATGAAAGGGTGGTGGGGGTGTAAGAGCAGCCCGAGCTTAGGAAAGTGGGTCACACTGCTGCATCCCTACTCAAGGAGAGAGTGCGTGGGCTCAGCACCACCTCCTTCATGGTCACATCCATGGCCAACTTAACCTACACAGTGCTTCCCTGAGACTGTCAAACCCGCAGCTGAAGTTAACCAGCATCTCCCTAAGTTACCATCTGTTCTATAGAATTGGAATGAATATACAGATATCTCTTACTATGCTTCCAGGTCGATTAGAAAAGAATAGGTTTTGAAAGAACCAGGAGTTTTGTCACCTGACAGGTTCTATCATAGCCAGTTTCTATTCTTCCTTTATTGAGTGCGGTACAGATTTCATTCATAAAGAAAGCCAGAGTGTGAGCCATCCATCGAAATAAATAATTTGCCCTTTCGTTAGCAGTGAGGCTAACTTCCCGTGTAAAACTCTGATTGTGTAGATGGTGTGCCTGTGAGTGTTTTTCTTCTGTGCCAGGCAGCACCGTTTCTTCTGTCCATGAATAATAAAAGAAAGCTGTGCATCACACCTGAGTAACAAGATGCCCGTATGCATTAACGGGAAGGCAAGTCTCAACTCCTGCTTCCTTCTCGAGAGATCTCACCAAGGAATGGAGGCAGACAGCATTCTCCCTCACTTGTAAAGGACGATACTGAGAAGATCAGATGGAAGCGAGAGCAGAATTATGTTCCTTCCTCTTCTCCAATAAAAGTCTCCCCTTCCATGATAAACACATCCACATTTGAGCTTACTTGACAATTGCTTGTTTCTGCAATTGTTCATTAATTAAACGTATCATGTATGATCTATGATGGACCAGCTCCTGTTCCTGGAGTTGATGTGGGAGGTGATCTTGCTCTGTCCATCAACATTCCCCATACCTGCTAAGAATGGTAGAGACGTTTCCTGGGCACCTGTGGATGGTGGAGGCGGGGCAGTGGCAGCACAGATGGTAATCTGCTTCCTGTGCTGCTTCTGCAGGAATTACTTCCATGCTCTAAAGCTACCAACAAAGATTTCAGAGGAATCTCAGTAAACGATAGACCACCTTCATGGAACACTCTGTAGCTTTGCACTCACCTCTCCCTCACACCCCCTACCTCCTCCCTCATACCCCCTACCTCCTCCCTCACAGCCCCTACCTCCTCCCTCACACCCCCTACCTCCTCCCTCACACCCCTCACCTCCTCCCTCACACACCCTACCTCCTCCCTCACACACCCTACCGCCTCCCTCACACCCCACACCCCTCACCTCCCTTACATCCCCTACCTCCTTCCACACCCCCCACATACCTCTCACCTCCTCCCTAACTCCCAACCCCTACCCTGTCATGCCATTTTTAGCTCTCAGGGCTGAAGGCTGAACCCAGGTCCTTGGGCGTTCTAAGGAGCCTATAGAAATCTTGTGATGGTTTCTTCATGTAATTGGTTACTTTGTATAATTTCAAAATTAAAACATGGATTTAAAGTCCTATCTTTGTTGACATAGGTGGTGTCACTGACAGAACTGCCAACGATGATCTCATTTCAGGATAAAAGAGTTCGCACAGTAAGATGACACTTTGAGAAGAGCTAATAAGTCTGAGTTGCCTCAGAAAAGCATCCTAGGAACAGCAGGAAGTACAAGAAAAGTTCTGAAAAATGGTATTTTTGACTTTTTTTGTAAAGTAAAAACAAAACGCATATTGCTGATTTTAAAAGTTGTTGGTACTTAAAAATCACATGTGATGTCCTATACAGGTTGTGGCTATTCAACTTGGCTTATAAAAACAAAATATGTGATCGACTATTGTGACTAAGAACATAAAATGGTTGGGCAAATAGAAAGGGGTGAGAGATGTTCCAGAGAGAAAGAAAATGGGAGCCTAATATAGAAAGACCTGACACGCTCACACGTCCTCCCCACAGCAGGCAAGCACGCGGAGCATGGGAGTTCATTGATTAAAAGTGGGTTTCAATCACACAAACCTGAGGTTCTAAGTCCCTATGCAGTAAAACTCCAGTGTCCTTCATGTCTGCAAACTCCAGGCAGCTTCGCTCCTGCCTTGGCAGTAAGGGGCATGAACTGCACAAAGGCCACGCCCACTGCTTTCCAGAAATAGCCATACAGTATAATTCATTGACCCGAACCCATGAAATACAGAAGAGCAAATGGAATACCAGGCTAATATAACAAAGGAAGCCAGAAAAGGACACTTTTCATCATTAGCAGCCAGTGTGGAGCTGGCCACGCAAGCTTGAGCTTCAGATGCAAGAAATGGGAAGTCTTCAGAACCTGGAAGGCAAAGAGTGGACTGTTTGGACCGTAACCAAATGTTTATGAACGTGAAGAGAAATCAAGATGATGTCTTTAAATCCTCAGGAGCAGGAGCAAAACAAAATGGATACATTGTTTTTTAACACAAAGGTTTTCCTTAAATTACTCAAGAAAGACCAATACTATGGAGTAAGAAGCAGTGTGAAACCAAACGGGGCATGAAATATGTCTACAATCCTCAAATAAAGTAGCGTAATGTATCAGAAGGAAACAGTAACAGCAGTTAATCTAAAATACAATGAATCTCTCTCTCCTAGTAAGTAGCAAAAGGTCAGTTTTGTATGCAGCTTTCTTTAATACAAAAGGCCAGGTGGTTGTAATTTATCTGAACAAATCAAATTGAGCAGAGGGACGATCTCGGGAAAGGTCATTTAAAAGCTACGTCCTCAGAATGGATGTGTAATGCGCATGACTCGGCAAAGGCAAAAATGAGAGTCTGGATAATGTGACTTTTGAAACCTGAACTTGAGAGGGGAAACGTCACAAGAGCAGTGTAGGGTCCGACCAACACTCCCCTTTGTAAGCATGTACCTCGTGGGAGAACCTAGGAGGCGTGCCATGTGACACAGTTAACCTTGAGGAGCATAGGGAACAAGTGTTGCTCACAGTACAAGCCACCCAGGAACTTGTGCTTCTGTCCCAGTAACTTAGGCCTGGACATGTCTGAGGAAGAGCCTTCCACCAATCTTCCAGGCACCCTCTCTCGACAGACATAATCTGCAAAACAAGGTCCCTCCTTTCTGGGAGTTAACTCTCAATGTTGAAGATTCATTCTGACCCATAACATGTTCACTTTCTGGGTTAAGGAATCCTAATACACGACACAGTGCAGCTTGCTTTGTCCTGAGGTATACAGGCACTCTGTCTGCCAATTGTCATGGTGGCTTGTGTGGCAAGTGGAACTCTGTCACCAGACAAAAACTGGGAAGGTTGAGCTGATTCAGAAACCAGTGAATTCCCATCTCTGAGAGCGGTAGGTGTTTCATCTACTCCCGACCCGCTTCCTGTCCCTGGAACATGTGACCGCAACACGCCATGGAGAGGATTGTGACAGTCACTTAGGGACAATACCCAAAGCCCCTCCACATGCAGATGAGGCATCCCTAACATCTCATACCAAGCCAATAGAAAGCATCTGCCTCTAGATCCCACCCCACCCCCAAATGTATATAAGACCCTATGCACAAGGAATAAAGCACACAAAGAGATCATCTAGGAGCGTCTGCCTTACGGAGCGGTAACACCTTGGGGAAGAGAATGCTCTCCAGAAGCTTTCTTCCTGGAAGCTGTTCAACCCTACTGCAGTCTACAATCACTTCCCAGGAGCTCAGTGGCCCTGACCTTAGCTCCAAGCCACCCACTAAGTGGCAGCCACAGAAGAGAGCCAGAAGCCCACCTTGACCCACTTCTCTTTGGAGAGCACAACTCTTTATCTGCTCTGGCCAGGCCAGAGCCCCACAGATCTCCATGGCTAGCCTGGTACACAGACCCTCATCTTGGCTGTCTGTGATTATAACATCATAGCTCTGTGAGTGCTGCTTAGATCTCCAAAGGCAGAGACATGTTCCAAATACTGATAATTTCCTCATAGTCAATATGCTAAATATTTGTTCTTTTAAAGGAAATGTATTATTTTGTTATTAATTAATGGAGTTGCTCTTAATTCAGTATTAGAGAACTTTAAAAATGTTAAAATATTTCTTTATCAAGTCATCTGCTAATTATCATTTAAAATGTCTCCACCGGGAGATATTCAGGATGTTCACTGACTTATTGTGGTGATATATGAACACACAGTTTTGCTTTTAATATTTTGTGAAAGGAACCATGATTTACTTTTAAAGGCAACTAATTTTTGTTTATTAACTTTAAATGTGAAGGATAGTTTGGTAGAGAAGGATTATTTCACCTGGTGTAAACTGCCTCCTTTAATGTATTTGGAACACCATTCAATGCACGAACATCAGCATATATGAGAGGCAGGGTCACACCAGACTCATGGCAATAGTTCATTTTTAAAGTTAAAGGGATTCTAGAGGTTACTTTGTCCAATAGGGCAGCATGGTGAAACCATTCTGGTTCTCTGGCAGATGGTCACCGGGCATGAAATCACCCATTGATAAGGGTCCAGAATTACTATTTCTTAGCAAGCCTCCTCATACACACTGTTGGTTTCTCACACTTAACAATAAATGCCTATTTTTTTCCCTTGTGATCTTTTTGGAACATTAAAATTAATAAAGATACTTCAAACTTAATTTACAAAAATGTCTTCAAGTACACATTAAGCATTTGAACAATTTCTCACACCTTCAACTCAAACAGATGGACGACTATTGTAACATTTTCATTCATTCTTTATGCAACAGAAATCTGTGAAATACTCTCTGCTCTGGGAAAAGAGCCAGGCATGTGGTCTTGCCCTCAAGGGGCTTACTCTGTTTCATGAGTAGGGCAAACGTGTTTCTAGTGGAAGTGCTGGTTTCTATAAAGAGCACACACACCACACAAGTGTGGTCAGACTTATTAAGAATGTGATAGAACATTTCTCACGATCCAGATACATTTGGATTCTTTTCTAAGACAAGGTGACAAGGTGGATTTTATTTTGCTTTTAAATTTATTCTTCTGTTGCTAGCTCTAAGTTGAAGCCCCAGGTTTCTCTTATACAAATGATTAAGACCAGTATTCCCTAGTTAGCACTGGTGTGAGGTGTGATATTCTTAAAATAAAGTCAGATCTTCATATTGGCATTTAAAAGTTTTAACTCTAAATAGGAGTTAAAGGACAGAAAGAGCTGAGGGGGTTTGCAACCCATAGGAAGAACAACAATATCAACCAACCAGACCCCCAGAGCTCCCAGGGACTAAACCACCAACCAAAGAGTACACATGGAGGGACCCATGGCTCCAACTGCGTATGTAGCAGAGGATGGCCTTGTCAAACATCAATGGGAGAAGAGGCCCCAGGTCCTGGGAAGGCTCAATGCCCCAGTGTAGGAGAATGCCAGGGTGGGGAGAAGGAAGTGGGTGGGTGGGTGAACACCCTCATAGAAGCAGGAGGAGGGAGGATGGAATAGGGAGGTTCTGGAGGGGACAAGGGGAAAGGATAACATCTGAAATGTAAATAAAGAAAATATCCAATAAAAAAGTATCTCTACGGCCCTTTGTATTGACCTCCTATTTCATTCCCTGGATCAGACAAGCAGAGAACCATCAAGACTGCCAAACTACTGGTGACCCGAAGCAAATTCTAAATGCCACTCATTGGTTGACACAGGCTTCTTCATCTGGCAGGTAACCTTCCCCGTGGTGAGTGGTGATGGAGACAGAGTGGGAAAGCTGTATGGATTTAAGAACACAGAGCTTAAGGCCACTCAGGAGTCAAGAGCAGACCCAGGGAACAACGAAGTCCCCATGTGAGAAAACTCGGTACACTTTCCTTTGTTTTTAACCCTGTGGAATTACACTTTATCCATTGCTGTACACACAGTGTACGAGGAGTCAGGCTCCAGCGACATTTAGGAGGTGGCTCGACTTCACCTTGGTCAGTGGCTTTGATTCAGCCTCCCTGTTCAAGGTTTCTCTACACAGTTTTGTAGCACCTCTTCACTGCTTTATCTATTAACTGGTGTCTTCCCTGAACTAAATGTGTTATGGCATTTTTTTCAATCATCAAATATTTATGATCACGTAACAATTAACATACGATTTCTCTCTATTCTTATACAATATATTTCTGTTTTACCAATTTGCACCCCTCCCCCAACTTGAAACTTTTATAACCGAGACATTTACTTCTTAGTTGATGAAAACTTTAAATGGATCAAGGAAAAGAAATGAATCCTTTATTACCCTATTAGAGTCCTCTCTCTGGAACTGGTCATCTACTAAAAACCAATAATGAGCTACCGAAGTATTGAGGTCCCTGCCTAGAATCCTGAACAAGTTGAAAGAGAGAAAGTAAAATTATAGGGATAGTATCTTTACTAAAGGCACCAAATGCTGTGTCTATATTTGCAAATTAGTTAAATTACTTTACTTTCTTGAGTAAAGTTGCACCTTGCAACAATGAAGGTCACTGGCTTCACTCATGACTAGAGTTGTAAGGGTGACTGTTTACCAAGAAGTAACAGCAGAAACAGCAGGGATAATTACTTAATTATATGAGAAAGAACAGTCTAAAACTCCTTAAGACCAGTCTTTCCCACTATTAAGCTATGAAGGCAGTAAGCATACATGCACTATAAAACTTCAGTTGGCTTCAGATAGCCTTTGCTTTAAGGTTAGGCAGCCATGGATGTTCCTTTATCTACAGTTTCATTCTTCCCTGATGATTCCATTTAAACTCTCTAAGTCACAGTCACAAACACAGACTGAACACACACAAACCCTGTGTGTCATTTTCTCTCTTCTCTCTTGCTTTTCTCTGTTGTATTAGCTACTCGAGGGCATGCAATATATTTTGCTTATTACCTGTTTAGAATCTGTCTTTCTAATATCAGCAGAGATTTAAAAAATCTCTCTATATAGTAGATATTTATGGTAAAATATAAACATCTAAAAAGTATCTGGCACACGTCATGTTTTTAATGGATAATTGTTGAGTTGAATAATTCACTTAGGACCAAGACAAACCTTAGAAATATGTAGTCTGAACCCAGACTATGACTCTACCATGTGGACTGAAGTTGTCTGCGAGTCTCTAATAACACGAGAGGCAATGTTTCCTGGGCAGTACAGTGTGATTAAGGACACGCAATGCTAACAAACACATAAAGACAGACTTGCCTGATGTCAGTCACAAATTCATGTGGGTCCTATTCATAAAATATGGTCACTCTTTAATTTTCTGTATTGAGTGAACAGGCATTAAACACTGTTGGTTCTGTGTACAATATAGGGGAACAAACACATCTGACTAATATGTCTGAACTGACTCTATGACAAAAAACTAAACTGTGCAAGATGGCAGCAGGAACTCTCCTGTACAGATAATCCCATGATTCACTACTTGTTCCCAATCCTTGGCCATCAGCTTTGGATATTTTATATAAAGTGAAAGCTACTCTGGAATAATTTAATACAAAGTGTTTTAGTCCACTCTCGTCCCTCACTGTTGGGTGAGGTTCCTGGCCTCAATGAGAACTAGGTTTAAGACATCTAATTGTGTTCGAGGTAACTTCATTAGGGGCATCACTTGCTATGGGCCCGTCCTGGTCATTAAACATGATAGACAGGGTATCAGTGATACAGATATTTTTCTGTGTTATTAATGATATGTACGCCTTCCCTCCTACTGGGCTACCTTATCCAGAGCCCTGATATAAGGGTTTGTGCTTAGTCTTATTGTAACTTGCTCTGCTGTGTTTGGTTGATAGCCCTGAGGTGCCTGCTCTTCTCTGAAGAGAAACAAAGGAAGAGTGGATCTGGAGGAAGGGGAGCAGAACTAGGAAGAGAAGAGGGAGGGAAAACTACATTCAGGGTGTAATGTATGAGAGAAGAATTAAAAACAACCAACCAACAACAACAAAAATACCTCGAAATATTTGCTATTGAAGTAACATAACTGAACTGAGTCTTTAGAAGTTTTGTCCAATCTAGTGTCTAGGGAATATTTTTGGTTAAGACTAAAGCCAACTAAAAACAATGAAGGCTGGTTTGGGGAATTTATCTGAAGTGTCTTTAGCTTGCAAATGTAAAATGATTGCATATTTGGATGTAGAACTATGATTTTTAAAAAGATGTGATCTTTAAACCAGAATATGGTAAAGGGAGGAGACATCATTGCGCTATAGACATCACTCTGTTAGTGGGATGGTTTTTCATTCAGGTGTCTTTCTACATTTTTAATAAAAGTTACATAACAAGGGCATTTATTGGACATTATAACCTGTTTTGAAATATTTTAGAAACTTCAGTGTACAAAATCCAAATTGCCTACCACAAGGCTAAGGAGAATGCCCAAGGACTCATCAACACTGTTCCCTTTTCCCTGCTTTAATAGACAGTGGCTCCATTCTCCAGTCTCTATTCTCAAGCATGTAACCAAGTCCAGCCCCTGGTGACCTTTACCAGGGAGAGGGAGAACAGGCAAGTAAAGTTAGAGTGGAAACTTTTTCATGTGTATTTATTTACTTATTGTAAGGCAAGGTCTCACTATGTAGCATTCCCTAGTTTGAAATTGCCCAAGCACAGTTCATCATTGAGAGATGTCAGGGCAGGAACTCAAGCTGGAAGAGAGACAGAAACAATGATGTCTAGACAGAGTGACAAATCAGAGAAAGATTTGACAGAATGAGTCAGAGATAGGATATGCCCAACTCTCTCACTGCTCTCTATTTAAGAGCAGTGCAGAGAGCATGATGGGAGTCCAGTTAGCTCAGTCAGTTGGGAATCAGTGCAGTGCAGTGGAATTGAGTTTGTTCATGAGTTCATGCAGTTCAGTACAGGTCAGTAGATGCAGCTGAAGCCAGAGAATAAAGAGCCAGAAGATTAGAACAGAATTCCAGAGTTAGTGTGAAGCCAAGCAGAGCAATTCAGTGAGAAGCTGGGGGAAGTCAGACTGATTCAGTCAGCTGGGTGAAGAGTTTCAACACTGACTTGAACCAGCCAGCCAGAGTTCAGAAAGAGCTAAAAATGGTGAGCTGATATACAGCAGCAAGCCTCCAAGATGACAATTACATTTGGTGAATAAAAGATACTTTTACACTGAAGTTAAAAATGTACATTCATCTCAGGCTTTTATATGGATGTTGAAGATCTGCCTTCAGCCCCTCTTAATTGTGGGGTAAGCACATCTATTCATTGAACCATTTCACCAGCCCTGAAATAAATATATCTAACTACATATAAACCTCCAATATATGTATTCCTTTCCCTTAATATTAGGTAATATGACACCTTAAAGCCACCTTCGCACAGGACTTGTACACCCTCAATCCGGCTCACCATTTCTCTAAGTATTGTCTATATTATGAAAGTTGAAAGTGTAAATGGATTACATCTTTGGCTTTAAGAGGAATGTCCAGTTTCTGTTTCTCTACAATTACTCTATCTTAGGAGCATGACTGGAACACAGTTGTAGGAGAACACAATTTATCACAATACATGTAATCATGGCTACACACATTTCTCAGGTCAAGGGGATTTTGAAATTAATTCAAGTGTCATACTCATTGGCACCATCTCTTAAATATAATTCAAAATATAAATTAGATAAAATATATGACTTTTTTATAGTCAGAAAACTATAGCTAGGCTCAGAAGCACAGATATTGTCTTATTTAGGAGTACTACTGCGATGACAAAACACCATGACCAAAGAAGTTGTGGGGGGATGGTTTATTTCACGCATAGCTCCATAAAGTAATTCATTATTAAAAGCAGCAAGGGTAGGCACTCAAGCAAGGCAGGACCCGAGAAGCAGGAGCTGAAGCAGAGGCCATGGAGGGATGCTGCTTGCACGTTTGCTCCTCATGGCTTGCTCAGCCTGCTTCCTCATAGAACTCAGGACTGCCAGCCCAGGGATAGCAACACCCACAACATCTGGCCCCTCTCCCATTGATCACTAATTAAGAAAATGCCTTACAGCTGGATCTTAGGAAGGCATTTTTCTTAGTTGAGGTCCCCTCATGTCTGATGACTCTGTGTCAAGTTGACAGAGAACTAGCAAGTAGTTCTTTTTTGTGTCAGGAACATCACATGATAAAATAAAATAACTTATTACAATCCTTCCAAATTTGAAATGTATAGTGCACGTTTACTTCTTCTTTTGCTATAGTATGAATAACTGCCTTTAGTGAAGAGTTCTATCTATTTAACTCCATCAGTCATTAGATAATCAAAAGCTGCCACAGTCCATGATGGGTCGCTAAGGCTGTAAATACTAGCAAGAAATAGAATGAAATGCTTGCCTTCGGATTTATGTTCTACCTATAAAAATGAGATTTAAAGCCCAAATATTAATTTATAGAAGAAGAGTTTAATGACTTCTCAAGCAAGTGGCAGTGATAGTCAGACTGGAGCCCAAGATGTGTGGACTTGAGGAACCGTGGTCTGATAACAAACTGATAATTTTGTCCAGAAAAACGTATTACTTGATTGCTTAACTCTGTGGGACTGATAACATGCTTCTTCCCACAACACATACTTGATATCACTTCTGCTCATTCGTCACTCTATCTCTTGCTTTGCTCTCCTTGTCAAATATCTCAGCTTCTCTCTGAGTCCTCTAAACTTCTCTTGTCCTTTTATGATACCCTAAACATGGAAGTAAGTTTTGGTTCCTGCACATTAGAAAAGGTTTATGAGCACTTAAAACAACTACATTTCCATCGATGTGTTATTTGACATAAGCCTTGCTCACAACACACTGCCAGATATAAATGTTGGATATGCAAGGTCCTAGAATGTGTGGTGTTGCAACCTTAATAATGTAGTGGTGAGGACTTTGGATTTTCTTAGTTATTATTCTTGCTAATTTGAAAGCCAGTAAAGTTAAATAAATACATGAGCTATTAGAAGATGAAAGATTTTTAGAAATACTGTTGAAATATTTCTGAAATTTTAAGTGTTCTTTGGTTGCTTTTTTTCCACTATTGCTTTGCATTGTTAATAAAAGTAACAGACAAGGCACACATGACCAATCTATTAACTGAATGCCATGGTCCTCACAAAGCATGTGGATACGTTTCCTGAGCCTCCTTAAAAACTTATTTTCCCAATTCATCTCTAATTTGCTCCAAAAAGGTGAGGTGATAAACCAAGCAAACTTAATTTAACATAAATGTTATCTTGAAAGTAAACCAAATCTACAATTGAACTGGAGTCAGAAGTTGCTTTGAACCTTATCGGCCTAAGCGGCATGTACCAGAGACATTAAAAAAATACACAGAACAGTAAGAATCTAAACACTACACTGTAGCAATATGGGACAGTAAGAGTCTAAATGCTACTCTGTAGCAACTCTCCTGGTAACATTTGTGTTTGAACTTACAGTAACAGTTGTGATAATTTACTGTATCCTGCTGACTTGAAACACCTAATTGGAAGTGATGCAAACACACTTTTAGAGAATAATAAACACCAGACTTGGCAAGGCTTTCTCTAGCAGGAGGCACATCCCTGCATTACTGTGGAGAATGAGGCTTTCTTCAGTTATAGACACATCTTAACGCCTTCAAAGAAATGGCATCTAGAAGGGAAACCTGGTTTTGTGGATTTTTCAGACATATGGTGGATTATTGATCTTATAGCTTTCTGATAAAGAGATAAATCTCTTTGGGAAGACCATACTTTGGAAGGGACTAGATCTTCCCCAAAAGCCCACTGCAGGCTCCAGTTTTCCAGGAACGTAGTCACAGAGCCAACGCTGACCAGGGAAGGGCTGATGGGCTGAAGCAGCTCTGTTTAATCCCTGTGATCTTCTCAAAACAAGAATCTAGAAAACAGTAGAGTCATAGCTCATAATCCCTGCTTCCTTCAGAAATCGCATTTTCTTCCTGAACATTTCCTCTCTCAATATTGTGACCGGTATGAATGATTTAATAAAAAATTTATCACACATGTAACCTAATAATGTAGAAAGAAAGATTCATAACACAATTTAGTAAACATGAGCGGATCAAGAAATATTTTTACCCGACTGACATAATCAAAGTAATGAAGTACTTATGTGCAAATGTTCAAGAGAATGAAACTAATCTGGCCTCAAATGTAGGGGAAGTTATTCTTTAAATGTATAGGGAACCTAAAAAGTGCACACACCTTTATTTATTGCAATAATCCCACTGCTCAGATTCTATGTTAATTAAGCAGTGATGGAGAAATTTATTAATCGCAACAAAAATATCATTCATTATAGTGAAAATCTTAAGTCAATTTGGCTATTAAACATGTAAATGATTATTAATTACTTTTTGCAAAATTTTAGTGACAATACAAAGTATCAAAGAGGTAATTATACAAAAGGGAAAATAATACATACTTTCATATGCAAATATAAATATGGATAAATTCATATGTAAGATTAAAATAAGATTTGGGATGAATCTTACTCTTAGGGGATACAATGGAGGAGAATAAAGTTTCATGAGGCTCAAGAGATAAAACATCCTTGTAGGGAATGATCCCATTAATTCATGTGTATCAACTACAGTAACATCTGTCCCTGTAGTTTTATGTTTGGAGAAAGATTACTACTAGTGCATGAATTTGAATTCACTTTTATCTATATTTTTCCAACTTTTCTCTAACAGGGAAAACAAGGATATCACCAACTACCCTGATGCTCTAAATTATTGACATGTTTATCATAGAATATATAATTTGGGAAAATAAAAAGAACTGAATAATAAATTACTGATTTTTGAGACTTCAGGAAAGTGGAAAATCTGTGTCCATTGTTTAAATTACAGCTTGCATGACTCTACAATGTGAACATGGGTGAGATTAGCACCTGGCTAAGACAGTACAAGACAAATCTGGAAAGGTAACTGCAACTGACGAGAGTTACCTGCCACACTCAGTATGACTTGGGAATGGAGGAGTTTCTAAAGTGACAGGAGAATGAAGCACTGGATGGCTCCTCTGTGCAGCAGACAGGACTGTGGATCTTAGAGACAGACACGACCCTTATCTTTACCAGAGGCCATTTAAGGCATTCCAGAGCAACCTGTAAAGTCTGACTCTCCTTGTTCTCAGAGAAAGTGATCTGGCACTGAAAACTCAGCTGACTCCAAGGGGACTTTAAGTGGGCACATGAAACCATTTAGGCTGTCAAATTAACCTGGGTTATGACTAAGAATACAGTGATGAAGTTTGCCATCTGGTGGTCAGAGAGACACGCAGATGCCTTCACATGCTAATTACGTTTGAGTTTTGCAATGTGTATAAACTATAAAGTCAAGTATCTGTATTTGATAAATTCAAGGATAAAATAGAAGGAGCAAAACAGTATACTAAGTAATCTGGGTCGGCCGAGCAGTGCTTGCCGAGGATATCCAGGCATCTATCCCAAGGTCCTAATAATCTCTCGCGGCCAAAGGGATTCTACAAATACAATTATTAAGGGTCACAAAATAGGGAGTTCTTCCTGGATTCCCTGGATGAACCCTATATGTAAACACATGTTCTAACAGACAGTGGAAAGGGAGATCTGATGTAGCTCAGAGTATTCACAATGTCTTCTGTATTATTTGCTTGTGAGTTTTAAGGAATTCTTTTGGGGGCAAAATAGTCTATGGACTAATCCTGATGATAAAGATTCTCCCTCTCTCTCTGTCTCTCTCTGTCTCTCTGTCTCTCTGTCTCTCTATCTCTCTCTGTCTCTCTGTCTCTCTCTCTCTCTCTCTCTCTCTCTCTCTCTCTCTCTCTCTCTGTGTGTGTGTGTGTGTGAGTGCCTCTGTGCTGTCTCTTTTTCTCTGTCTCTCTCTGTCTCTCCATATATATTTTTTTTTCAAGTCTCTTCTTCTACTCACAGTGAAACCGGACTGGACCCTGCCTTGGTTGGACGTTTCTGTATGTGCTAACAGTCATTCTGCCTCACATTTCCTATGCACAGCCAACTGTTTCCCATCGCTGATCAAATATCTCATTCTCTTCTCGCTGATAAACAAATAAAGTTCCCATGTAATTAACATGGCTTCTACTTTCTTCACCGTCTACTAAGTTTTAGGAGTTGGACAATGAACCAACAAGAATAAACATAGAGACTGCAGAACCACTGATAAGAAGTTATAGATCCTGGAGGAAGGAGGTTGTCCAACACTAAGCATTCAACACAACTGACATCCTTCTGGTCTGTGTGTGACTCAATCTTAGTGCTTCGCTGCCCCTCCCAGTTTTGTCCTTTCCTTGGAGTGACAGGCAATCTTTGGTGTCAGCTTGAGTGGATCTAGAGTCACTCGTGAGATTGGACAGCAGCTCTAGGCGACTCTGAGAGGACATTTCAGAGGATTGACTGAGGAGGAAAGCATCCTCCTGCATATGTGTTGCACCATCCCAAGTCTGTGTGGTGGACAGAATAAAGGGTGGGGGTGCAGTGAACATCCTGCTCTGCAGGACATAGCTGGCTACCTGGTGATCTGGTGCTATGGCAAGGAGCCACTCCCACAGCCCCAACCCTGCCTTCTTCACTTGGATAGACTACATCTTCAAACTGGGCATTGAAATGAATCCCGAATTCGTTAAGAACCGTGTGGCTACATACTGAGAGAAGTCATTGGCATAGCCTTCCTATTATGCACCTGCTTTATTGACTTTTGTCCAACGCTGTTTTTGTTCTGTGTTTGGAAATACGTTTCTGTATCTTAGAGGTTATTCTGTAATTTGTCTCAGTATTTTGGCCTCAAACTGTTTTCATAATCCTAACAGCATATACATGTTTGCTAGGAAGGCGTTAGTTCTCTTGGTAATTCTGAATTTGACTAAGCTGGAGGAGAAATCCGTGTTCTTCCTAGCATCTGAGCAGCACTTAGTGGCTCACGACCTCCAGGACCCTGCATTTTACCCGTGTGCTTTGAGCCAATATACTTTTTTGCGTTATAAACAAAAAGGAATATTAACAAGCCAATGTCAACAACAACATGTGGTCTGAGGCGAGTTTACAGTTCTCTTCATACTGGGCAGCTATGCAGTGGTTTGGTGCTTAGGTTGAAACTGTGTTTTCCTAACTTGTCACTCACTGAATATAAGTCATTAGGGGGACAGTAATGCAACTGTGAATACAGACTGCAGGATAACACTAGCATCTCAATTAGGATGTCTATGGAATATCAAAGTTAAGGCCGTGTACCACGAGTCTAACCATTTTAAATGTTTCTGTATTTTCATACACTCATGTGATGAGTTACAGCCATTCACAGCCCATTCCTTCAGCTCTTCCCCTGTCTTGCTTCCCCATGTCCTTTCCTACTCACGGCTTCCCTTTGTACCACCAGGTGAATTCAACTAGGGTTTCCTGGTTGAGCCTGCATAGCATATATTGACTTGAGCAAAGGCAACTCAACAGTGACCGCAGTAGTGAAGGAGATGACATCCACTTCCTCCAACAACCATTAACTGCTGCCAATGGTTTCTCAACGCGAGGAAGGCCCTCAGGGGCCTGTCCTTCATCCGTGCTGAATGCCCAATCAAGCACAGAGGGCACCAGAGAGCAATGGTCATGCCAGTCCACAAAGACATCCTTTTGTTACACAGCTCCCCACGGTTGGTCTTACATTCTTTCTCCACAGTGGTCAGTGATGTTGCCTGAGCCTTGGAGGGGAAAGCATGGCTGCTACATTTGGGGCCTAGAGACCTGCCCTCTCCTGTCTTGCCCTTTTGGTTCAGTTATGGATTTCTGTATCAACTGCCATCCACTGCACAGGGGGGTTTCTCAGATAGAGGCTTGTGTAGCATTAATCTCAGGGAGAGAGAGGGAAAGGGTGGGAGAGGGAGACACAGACAGACAGACAGACAGACAGACAGACAGAAAAACAAAGAGACAGACAGAGAGACAGAGAGAAAGAGATAGAGGGGGAAGGGAAGGTTGAAGAGGGAAGGAGGGAGAGAGGGAGATGGAGATGAGCGAGACAGACAGACAGACACAGACAAAGGGAAAGACACACACAGAGACAGACAGACAGAAATGGAGACAGAGGGAGAAAGAGAAACAGAGAGAGAGACAGAGACAGAGAGACAGACAGAGACAGACACAGAGAGAGATAGAGAGGGGGAAGAGAAGGACAAAGAGGAAAGGAGGGAGGGAGATAGGGAGATGAGACAAAGACAGACAGAGACAGACAGAGAGGTAAAGACACACAGAGATAGAGACAAAGAGGGAAAAAGAGAGAGACAGAGAGATAGAGACAAAGAGAGAGAGGGAGAGGGGGAGAGAGACAGAGAAAGAGACAGAGACAGAGAGACAGAGAGAGAATTGTGATAATCCTCAACTCCTACACCAAAACATGTGTGACAACAGGGCTTGAAAAGAAAATAGTCCTAATATTTTTCTTGTTTCTCTTTGTTCTCAAGCTATCCCAAGGGGGCTATAGAGATGGTTCAACAGTTAAGGGCAGTTGTTGCTCTAGAAATGGACCTTGGTTCATTATCAGGTCCCACATACCATCATCCATAAAACCATCCATAACCCCAGTGTCAGGGGACATGACGGTCATTTCTGCTCTCCGTGGGCACAGGCACCAAGTGGCGCACAAACATACATGAAGGCAAAACACTCACACACATAAAATAAATACAACTTTAAAAAATTAAAAAGCTATTCTGAAAAGATTATATGAACATGAATCACAATTCTGTGCATAAACAGTGTTTACAATCTTTTTCTAATTAACTAATGGAAAGGGCACTAAAGACAATACTTCCAGTTATGGCAATTTTCACTAACTGCCATTTTGTTTTGATACTTATCTTCCATGTTTGAATAGACTCTCAGTGTTCCGGCTGCCTAAAAGCCATCACAATGAGGACGTCCAGGGTCCCTTCTTTCCTTTTTGGGTACATCTGGGCATGTGCTGCAGTTCAAAATAATTCAGATTCCCAAAGCCCATCAAAACCATGGAGATGAATATCCAGCAATACATATGGACCTGTCAATGGATTTTTCCCTTTAGAGTGGTTTGTTTTTGTGTCATTTAAAGGCCGAATGAGGATCAAGCTTTAAGCCTGCTGATCACTACTTCATCTTACATTCATTTCTGTTTTGTGTGTGTGCTCTGCTATTATATGCTAGCACAGCCCATTTCTTTGGCTATATAAGTCAAGTTACACAGCCAAATATTTTTAAAAATGTAACAGTCTCCATACGTATTCAATTCCAATTTCTCTATCACTACAATGAATTTTTTCAGTAACAATGTAACAAAGAGTCTAAGTCAAAATGCTCTGTCTGGTAGTTTGGACTCTACTCAGTGTGTTTCATTGGGGAAGAGGGGACAATTTAAAGTTCATCAATTGTATCACATTAAATTAGCTTCCATCATTGACTTGGCTTGACATCCTTCATCTATTTTAATTTACAACAAAAAGGACAGCCAAGAACAGAACAGTAGCAATAGCACAGTTGGAAAGAGGCTCTGCCTTCTTAGTTACACACACCCACACATACACACACTGCTTCTGTCATCCTAACATGGCACTACTATAAAGACTTATAACTCAAAAAGTTTCACACTATTGTATATCTCATGATGCTTTCAATAAAAGAATTCTGCGCACAAAGTAATTTTTCCTGACTTAAACAAATATGTGATATATTTACATTATTAAGCACAGCTTGTGACTATGACATTGTATTTGCTAGAGAAAAAAATGCTCAGTTTGCGACATTTCAGTATTTTAGGTGTTTGTGCATTAGCATGTGTTACATCATTACTAGATGGAAGATCAATCCACCCATGACCCTGAACAAGGAGACTAAAGTGTTTCCAGTCCCCTTTACAGGAAGGGAGACAAATGTAAGCAGTAACCAGGACCGGTGAGGCCAAGCTGTTAGGGGCAGACTGTCAAAGGCAGGTTGAGCAGGAGCGGCTGCCATATTCATTGACAACTCCCCAAGGCAAAATCCCAAAACAAACCATGTTGTGTCAGAGTTAGTATTCTACAATAGATAGTTGAAAGCAAGAATATTCCAGAAAGGGTTAGCATAATCCTAACAGTAACACAAGGCGATAACCCTTATCACACTTAAGAACTGATGTAGTAAGCATTGGTCCACCTGTGACATAGGATGGAAGACATTGCATAGATTTTCCTTTCATGCTGAAGCTTAATAAAGAATTCTCCATGTTCCACATGAAATCTTTCTATGTCTCCACAGTCTTACGGCAACGCATAGTGAAACGTTCACTTTCTAAGCTTTATTAATAAGAACTTTTACTAATGGATGCAGGTAAATATGAAATCACATTCAATGGATTAAAATTCCTAACAAGACAAATTCTTCTAGTTTTCCACAATAGATTTTTCTCAGAAGTATATTATTTCTTGTAGACAATCCTAAAATACCTAAATAACCTCTTTGGCTCTAAAGACAGCGATAAAATGGCCATCCTTATCATCAATGCCACATTGTGCCCATAGAGTTGGCTTCACTGTTTTTCTCTTAGAAGCTTTATATTCCTTCTCTGATAAACTCAGTTCTCACATTTTTTAGGAACATCATCTGGGAACCTAGCTTGTCTGTGCTCACTATGATGCACACAGAGATGCTAATCCTAAATTCCAAAACTTTGTGTGTGTGTGTGTGTGTGTGTGTGTGTGTGTGTGTGTGAGAGAGAGAGAGAGAGAGAGAGAGAGAGAGAGAGAGAGAATCTCATCCCTTAGCAAGACTTAGACTATACATGCCATCCACTAAGACATTAAGTGGGATCCCATGACTAGTTCCACACAACTAACATATATCACACTCAGACTTCCACCAACTTTATCTCTTTATTCATTGGCTATAAGGAACCACAGAATGGAACAGGTGACTTGGAGAGACTATGGGATTGCTGAGCTCTGGATGAAAGAGCCAGATACGCAGTCATACACCACTGTGGCTCCTGCCACTGAGCCTGTGTCCTGGGTTACATCCCAGAACCGTGGCATTGCTTTCTACAGAGGCATCCTCATTTGGACCTGTTTCCAACGCCCATTCTGAGCTTGGCTAATGACTGAGCACATGAGGTGTAACTTTAGGTGGAACTGACTTCTATACAAGGAGTAAACCTAAAAAAAGTGGCCTGAATTGTAAGTTTTAAATATAAACTTGCAAACAATGGTGATTTGGGAGAAGAAGAAAAACTACCAACATATTGCGTCATTAATACTTCAACTACTATGATGATGTAACATGGTTAAGAATACTTCACGAATTATTGACATAACATGGTTAAGAAAACTTCATGAATCACTTTACTACTTTATGATCTTATTATCTAGTGATAGACACAATTGTTCTTTATCTAACTTATTACCATTAACATTTTTGTTTTATATTTAAAAATATACATTGTGGATCTACAATCTATCACAAGAACACGACTGTCGGCAGTATGATTGTGTACCATAGGACATTTCTTATGAAAATACAGATCACACTTCTTCTCTGTGGGTTTCAAATGTCATTCAGTTATATTTCAAATACTGATGTCTTGATAGGGACAGAATAATTCAAATATGAATGGTACTCCCTCCACATTCTCTCTTCTCTAAAAAGGAACTTTGGGCTATTATTTAGAAATACTTTAAACTTTCCAGAATAAGTGTATTATAAAAAAATAAGCTGTGTTATTACAGCATTGAATTGCAGGAATCGTTTACATATCTATCTGACTTTGATAATGGTCTCCTGACTGTAGATCTGATAGATTAGCATTAAAATCTATCCTAAGGTAGAATCTGGAAAGGATAGGTCCTTTTCTAAACTAAGAGTTGGACCAGCATTATTATTTTTCCTTTAAAAACTACAATAGAGGCCAGTTTGTCTCAAAGTACTCTTTTACAAAATTTTTTAAATCGTGTTTGTGTGTGCATGTGTGTGTAATCATATGCACATGTGAGTGCAGTTGTCCCCAAGGCATCCAGTCCCCTGCATCTGGAGTTCCAAGCAGTAATTGAGCTGCTTGACTAGGGTAGTGGGAAATGAACTCTGGTCCTCTGCAAGAGCATCAGGAGCTGTTAACCTCTCAGCCGTCCCTCTGGCCCTGAACGCATACCTTTAAAAGCATTACCTTTTAAGTCCATCAAGATCAATAGCCTTCAAATATTTAGCCCATGTTAGTCATGTTGTCTCTAAGGCCTCACGTCAGACAGACTAAGAGTCTTAAGTTTATAGAGTCTTAAGTTTATGTGCCGTGGTGTTCATTTTGTAACGAGATGGAAAGTGAAATGTATCCAGTCATTCTGACCCTCTGTTTCTACTGTTTACTCTCCCTCCCCCCCAAAAAAACAAAATGAATCTACTCAAGGAACATGTATCTATATCCAGGGACCTTTTGGAAGAACGTAGCCTATTTTAAGTAGCATTTCCCTGTGCCACTCAAGTTCGATGTGCTCGAAATTAAATAATGCTTAAGTAAACCCTGGTGCTCCTCCAAACATCATTTGTTTAATAAGAAGAATTTGAAGGAATGTCAGGAATGGTGTTCAGTGCATACAAAATGGATATAATAGCATCAATTTAGCTGGAAATGCATTTTGTATAGTAAAATCAAAAGCCAGGGCTCTGAACAGCTGTTGCGATGTGAAAAACCATTCTGCTGTACCTCCACTAGTGAATTTTACTTTAACCAAGAAATCTACAGAGCATATACTTTCCTAAAATACGTCATTTGTTTAACAATACTAAGGCACTCAACGTGCATCCGTAATTAACAGAATCCATCTAGTACACAATTTTACATATTAAGCATTTTTCCCTCAATCTAGTACACGCACATCTGTAAGAAATTTATTATTATAAACAAGACAACTACTGATGAGACAAACCTAGTTTTATACCCTAGTGAGGAAGCCATGGCAACCTCTCCATCAGAGGGTGAGGTTCAGTTTGCTACACTGTAGCCAAGTCACCTCTCAGAGCTGGTCCCATTAATTGAAAGGCTCTGTAGAACAAAAGAGCTACCGCAATTTCCCAGCTTAATCCAAGTTAGCAGAAGAAAGAATAATGAACATCCTGTTATTTAGTGACAGGTATTTATTTATTGTTAAAAACTTCCTTCTTCAGTTGGGTGTGGTGACACGCGCCTTTAGTTTCAGGACTAAGGAGACAGAGGCAGATGGAGTTTGAGGCTATCCTGATCTACAGATCAAGTACCAGGACAGCCAAGGCTAAACAGAGAGAGACCCTGTCTAAACCCCCCACCCCCCAAATTAAATAAATATAAAAAAATCCTGCCTTATTCATCATTTAAAATTATATTGTATATCAGTTGTAGTTTGGTCCCTATGTTTTTGGAATTCTAATAAGGTATAATCCTTATCTAAGATACTGTCATTAGAAGACAGCTATCCAATTATATTAATGAATATATTTACTTAATTGAAGTTATTGATAGAGTTCAAAGAAACTGAATTCTTTTGCTATGCAGCTAATTATTAATACTGGGATGAAAAGGAACATGTGTGTGCTGTCCAGAAGTGGGTAACAGACACGTCTCTGGGAGTGGACTCTGCTGAGAGAGGAACCCGTGAAACAATATTGGTGCTAAGATCTGAAACTCTTGATTCCATCTTTCCCACCCCACGACTTGTTTAAGAAACTGGCAATGGTCATGAGTGAGAGACGTCTCTGTGTGTGCAGCTTCATAGACTGCAGGGAGCGGGCAGTGGGGACAGGAGAGGAAGTGACATCATAAATGAGAACTGTCAAAAAGAGAAGGTGTGGAGGGGAGGCCCGGACGAGGGCTGGGGGGTGGAGGGAAGAGGCCTGAGCAGGGGTGGGGCAGGACGAGGGCTGAGCAGGGGTATGATCAGGCACCATATACACTGCTGTCTGGTCTTGTGAATACAGACAGCCTATACAGAGCATCGTTTGAATTACTGTTAGGTTTTTTTTGTTCAATTACCCTCTTAAAATATGAGCTCTGGTACTGGAGCTATGGGAAAAATAGGAGGATAAGACAGGGCATGGAGACGGCCACGCCTCCCATTTTAATTATAGCATTTTTGTTTGCTTTACATTTATGTTTGTGAGTGCCATGGCGAAACAAAAGGTACTGAAGTTAACAAATGTCTGAAAACCGATGCTCTACTTAAAACAGCGTAAAGCAGGTATTAGAGAAATCGATGTGTCTGGTACAATAGCTTGGGTAAAGCTCAACTCACGTTTGTTTACATGAAATAGTGATCCATTTAGGGTTATTAGAATATTATAACAACTTCGATTTAAGGCCCGTCTCACTCTTACCCATAATAGGATATTTAAAAAGAAATATATGTAAAACATTTTAAAATAAGCACTTACCTCTCAGCCATTTAAATAGCCACAAAACTATTACCGTACATCACAAAGGAAAGGCTGGCAAGATGCCCTTATTTGAATAAAACTTTCCCTTTTTATTCTGCTACAAGTTAAAACCTCGACTAATCTGAAGAAGACTTTTCCATGGACATTGCTTATCAGCAATAAACACATCAGATTTCCAGGGTTTGCTGAGTGTATTCTAAGGAGCACAGGTACTCGGAAGCAACACTGCCCACATCTAAAGACAGACGCTGTGTTCTAAAGAGGCGATGGGAAACAAGAACTCTGCCTGACTCATAGGTTACATTTATGGCCAATGATAATAGCACACATGGAGCAGTAAGTTAAAAATACTGATCTAAAATATTAACCGATTATAAACCTACTTGTTACCCGGACAACTCTTTCCTACGCGTTATTTCTGGTATGCTTGTTAAGTGGAAAATCGAGATTCGGAGTAAGTGAGTGTCAACAATACATCGTCTAAATTCTTTCTGGAGCTATTTTCGGAGTGCTCAGACCACCTCACGTCAGTTGTCAATTGACACACGCTCACCTCATCACCGTCTTCTGTGCACTGTACAGTAGTGTGGCCTTCACCTGTAACACAGGTGGAGCCTGCACTGGGGTTCCCAGACCTGACTGAATCTTTATACACTGCCACTGCTGCATGGCAATGTATCCTGCAAGCCCCTGTGCTGTCCTTCATGCTGACAAGTACCTTGAATGTTCAACCTCACAAGTCCAGTAATGGAAGAACAGCTGCTTTTACAATGAGATTTTTAAAGGAGTAATAACTCGTGGGGGAGGGGTGCCCATCCCCCTTATTATTAACCGGTGTTCAGTTTGTTAATGGCCAAAACAGCCTGGCTGTGGGTGAGGAAGGTGTGCTTTCCCTCAACTGCTCGGGAGCTAGGAAATTTATTCAAATTATTTTATTCTGCTCCAGGGAAGACTCTCAGAACATTACTGAGTCCACAATGTATCAGTCACGAAGCTGAGAATCTAATATTTGTTTTGGAATATCTTTTTTGGAATATAAAATGTCAACAAAGGCAAAAACAAGGTAGTTGTAATTACCTCCAACTACAAATCTCCTGCCCAGCAAAGTAAACAATAAACAGAATTAAAAGCCAGTGTTCAGAGCACAACACATTTTCTAACCACAGACCTGATAGGAAACCCTACGTGCAAGATAAATTCAAAGTTCTACAGTAGAAAAACAAACAAACAAACAAACAAACAAACACGACCTTATAAAAAGTGAGAAAGAAATTAACAAGGATTTACAAGAGAAAGACTTTTCTTAAAAAATTCAAAAGGTGTATGGTGACTGTTCCAAAGTTCTTTTTTATTATTATTAATTAATTATTTTATTTATTTACATCTCAAATGTTCCCCCCTCCTGGTCTCCCCTTCCAGAGCAGAGTTCTGCCATTTTCCCTCCCCTTCCCCTCTGAGCAGGTACACCCCCAGTCCTGCAACCCCTTCCCTGGGGCATCAGGTCTCTACAGGATTGGGCTCATCCTCTCCCACTGAGGCCAGACAGGGCAGTCCTCTACCACATACGTGCAGGGGAGGGGATGGAGGTGGGTTTCAGAGGACCCACGTATGTTCTTCGGTTGGTGGCTCAGTCTCTGGTAGTTCCCAGGGTTCTAGGTTAGTTGACATTTGTTCTTCCTATGGGTCACTCTCCCCTTCAGTCCCTTCAATCCTTCCCCTAACTCTTCCATAGGGGTTCCGGACCAGTCCCATAGTTCTCATCAGCAGGAAAATTACCCTTTGACACACAATGAGTGCCAAAAGTGCAGATCATAAAAATGGAACAGATGCTGTCCGGGGCAGAGAGCAGTTATATAAACAGGGGAATTTTGAAAGCAGCAAAGGTTGCTGGTGTTTTTTTAAAGTCACCATTTGATCCAGCCATTCCGTTTTAGGCATGTTTAAAGTCACAGAAAGGTGTAGCTACACTCTTGCTTTAACTCATGTACATAGCAAGATATGGAGGGAACCTAGACGCCAACGGATAAAAAGATAAATACAATGAAGTATAAGCATGAGGTGAGCCGCCCTTCTAAGAGGACAGACTCTTGCCAACTGCAGCAGCATGTGCATACTTGGATGGAATTGTGCTCCCCGCACAAAGAGGAGAACGAGGACACTTTATACAAAGCAAATTAATCCTGGAGACATCCCCACAGCATAATTCCTGTGGTAAAACACTTGAATAACACAGTTACAATCTTGCTAAGAGGATAGATCTGCTATTACATGTTCTTCAAGTTAAGAGAAAAACTCACTGAGGCAATGCCAGGGCTTACACAGTGATGGTGCCAGGGCTTCCATGGGCTACCCCTATCTGATAGAATTCCAAGTTCATGCTACAGAGGCAAGAGTTTTTAAAATACCATTTTAAATATTATCTTATGAAAGGTCTCTAATACACAATACAATTAGAAAGAATGAAATAATTAATTAGATTATGGTTTCATAAAAAAATTTTCTGTTGTTTTTTGTTTTTGTTTGATTTTCTTTGTTTTTTTACCAGTCTCAATAAACTTTCTGAGCGGTGACTGGTGAAGCTCTGCGGCCTGGGGTTCGACGCACAGCATGCTAATCATTAACTCAGTCCTCCTGTCTCTGCTTCCTCAGTGCTAGGAGTACTGTGTGCCACTCTATCACGGCTATTATCTTCGTTCCTATTATAAAGTGAAAATATGGTCTTAGACCCACATACAACCACTGCCAATTATTAAATGAGAAATATTGTTTGACAATATGCTGTGTTGTAGTGAGAGAGAAAAATATACCTGCTGGAAATTGAGGACAGAGATGAAGACTGGTTAAGTTCTCTCACACACTGGGAACAAAATACACAATCTCTGACTCAACCCACAAACTCTGGGATGAATACATCAACACGAAGATTTTATAACAAAGACACCGAGGTCCAGGGAAGCTGCACAGCTATCACAAGTTCACTGCTGGAGCACACAGTGGAGACGTCTGCGAAGGCTTTACTTGAAGTGATATTTTAAGTTCTACTTGATTCTAGAAAAAGGTCCAGTAATACTGTCTTTGTTATAAATATAACATCTCAAAAGGTTTTTATAATCTCAGAGATGAGAGATCAGCACAAATACTGTCAAGTTTTAAAGTACTGGCAAGAATATTATACACACAGAAACCTCTAATGTGAGCA
The DNA here is from genome assembly GCF_004785775.1 of Grammomys surdaster. Taxonomy (NCBI): domain Eukaryota; kingdom Metazoa; phylum Chordata; class Mammalia; order Rodentia; family Muridae; genus Grammomys; species Grammomys surdaster. Next base: position 17,257,129 of record NW_021604568.1, on the reverse strand, counting down.
ACTACAAATATAGCCCTGCTGGGCTTTACATTAGGGTATATATCATCCTTTAGTGCACTAATTTTAGCAGTGCTGAGATAATTTTCTTAGAAGTGTCTTATCAAGTACACAAATATACAGAATAATATGCCAATTAAATGGAGAAAGACATCTAGATTATTATATCAAGATTTAAATAGACTAAGATATGACACCACGTTCTATAAAAAAATACTTAAGCCAAAACAATCAATAAGAGATACATATATACACATTTTTACACCTACCTAATAACAATAAAGATCATTGCAAATGTTTTAAAAGTACTTTACTTGCCAAACCTTAACGTAGGAATTTTATCTTTATTGTTTTACACTTGTCCAGGACACCTTTGAATTTTCCATCTCTGGAGTTTTGGATGTAAATTTGGGTCTAATTCCTGGGGCTATAATGTATTTATTATATGACGCTTGACAGGGCATTTTATTGGTAAGTTATTTTATCAGCGAAATGAAAAGCACAGATCAAAAGCTGTTTAATATATTCATTAGTGAAGAAAAGTGAATTCTGTTCTTCTCACACCTTTTGTCTTATGATTTAGCAGAGAAGCCCGTTTCATTGCTAAAGGGATGAACAAACACACACACACACACACACACACACACAGAGAGAGAGAGAGAGAGAGAGAGAGAGAGAGAGAGAGAGAGATCCATAGGTACAGAATAGAGATAAGTAATTTCACTATAGGAAATGAAATAACTGATTACCAGCAATGAAGTCAGTATGAGAAAAGCTTCATCACCACACAGATTTAAAAGCACCAGAGTCTTTCCTCTTCAGGAGGCTTAGAGTCAACTGTGCCGGTTAACTTAGTATGTGTGTTGGCCCAGAATGTCAGGAAATAATAGAAAACATATTTCTTGTTGAGAGAAATTATGTATGGGTAGACAAGGCCTAAAACTTTGCTGTCAATATAATCAGTGTTTTATTAATGCTGATGAGCCCCTAACAATCACTATCTGTGAAGAAGTGTGGTTGTTCTCCTGCCCGCTGCACACAGAGGAGGGGGCTTCTGAGACAATGAGGAAGTCGGGGGCTTCTGAGACAATGAGGAAGCCGTGTAACTATTGAGAGATGGAGTTGGGCTAGAAACTAAGGTCAAGTCAATGAAGGGGCTAAGCTTTTCGTCTCTTTTCTAAAATGGCTTATCCCCCTTAGTGAAAGGGGGAAAAGTAACTGCCTAAACAGTTACTTAAGGAACTATGTCAGAAGTTCTCAAGCCCAGTTCGGTGTTATAGCAGGAGATGCCAGCAGGGAGGCACGAGAACACAAAGCCAAGGGATGAGCTAGACCTGCACACAACAGCCATCTTCTCCACCATGCCTGGTTTGACATATGGCCATTCACTGTAAACAGAGCACTCCCAAGCAGCTTACAAACACCGAGTTTTCCCAAACATAAGACATATAGGATTTTTTTTCTTACTTAACAGATCATGCAATAAACATACAGAATTGTAAAGTGTCTTGCCTATGTTCACAGAGTGCTACTGTGGAGACAGAATGTGAGCCCAGTGGCACAGAGCTTTATCCATGTGAACAACCAAAGGAACAGAAAGAGCCATTTAAGCTCACAGCTAGATTAGGGAGCACGACTAGAACACAGAGCACTTGGAGACACAAAATCTCTCCATTTAAAACCCAGTTACCAGGAGAGTCTTCATGCCCTGGTGACCCACACATCCTTCACTCTTAACCACTGCGTTACATTAAAGGAGGAATGTTTGATAAATTTGTGCAATACATGACAAAAAATTAAAACCAAAGCCTCTCAAAGAAACAAGCACAGTGGAAACAAGAACTTGTTTGCTGAGATTCAGTTTGGCAGAGGGAAACCAGCACAATGTAGGGACTAGGAGTGTGGTCTCTTAGACTACAGAACTTTGAAAAGCCAAACAATTTCGCTCTGTTACATAAGTTCACATCAGCTGAACCACTGGTCCCCAGAATGCCACCTTCAAAATGGAGATAACTTTGTTGTCTTACAGAATCAAATAAAATGTTGCATATAAAGTCCATTGGATGGCGCTTCCTTAAAATTATTCTCCCATCCAATATTTATTTTGTACTAATTTTTAATCTATTAATTTATATGGTCTATGCTTATAATAAAAAATAACAGAAGATCAAATAAATCATCAATGGACTTATCAATTAATGCTCAAAATCACATCTGAATGTGAGAAAAGCAGATTATCTTAATTCTTCATTTAATAATTTAGGGATTACATCACAGGCTCTACTAGGTATCTAGAAGCCTCTTAACTTTATATACTTTGTTTCATTTTTTTTCTTTCAAGTTTAGAAACAATGTTGTTTTGCAGTCTCACCCTCCTGGTATATGCGATCTGCTACATCTGGCTTCTGCATTTTGTTTTCTTTATGGGAGAAACTGTGATACTTACCCAATATTTTATACAGTCCCTTATGTTATTCAGCAGCATACAGTTAGGATGGACCACGTTTTAAAGTCTGTAACAGGCTGTGAGCCTCGGTTGCCTCTATTTCTTTGGGTCACAGAAGCACATTTGCCTTGCTGAGGAATGGGAGTTTAGGTGAGGACCTGCTAGCTTCCATCTCCAAATGTGGGTAAGAAGGCATTGGCTGACCAGTGTCAGACATGCCATAGTGTAAGAAACTCATCCTCAATAGACCAAGTCATTAGAATTAAAAGGTTAACTCACAGCATTTAAAAAGCCTACCATGATCATTCAGAAGCTAGCCAGGGGCAAGGTGCTACTGGAACATGAACTACATGCCACTGACTTCTGTTAAGGTGGCTACTGGAAACAGGACAGAAGCAATCCATAATACATACTAGATAAAAAAAATTGTATAAAGGGTTATACAAAGTAGTAAGAAAGACTTCAGAAAATAGCCTGCAATGAGCTATTAAATAGAATGGGTAAACTATAATACAAGACAAAACAAAAGCCAAACAAACAAACAAACAACAAAAAACATGCAGCTCTGTAATATTAAAGAATTTGCTATAGACCCTAAACAATTAAAAAAATAAAACCAAAGGTGAAAAAGTCACACTAAAATCTGATCTGTTTCAAAATGTTGAAGATGCATTGTTAACTTGTATTTTTTAAAAGCACTGTACAATATGGGGTCTTAGACAAATGTCAAATTAAGAATCTGGTACAATAAAATATTTATAAACTAAATGAAATAGTTAAGAACAAAGGTCAGACAGGAAGTGTTCCTGTCTACGGATCTCAAAGTCTCTCAATGAATCTCCCATCGAGCTTAGCTTGAGAACTGAGGTGAGAGTCTGAGGATTAGATCCCGAGAAGTGTGAGCATGTGGGACCCACTGTAACTGAACAGATAGGAAAACAACGAGCTTCTGAAGACATACAACCCTGTCCAGTGCTTGGGCTGTCATCGTTTTTTGCGGCAGAAAGTAAGAAAAGCACACTGCATAGCACCCATAAGGAAAATTCCAGCCAGCTACTTTGCACACAGCCATGAGAGACAACGAAAAGGACCTGCCTTGGCCAGAGTGAGTCCAGGGATCTCAGAGATAACACATGAGAAGCTTCCCGCACACACCAGGACTCCTCACTCCCGAGATCACAGCGTATCTGCTCTACCTTCCACTTGTGAGGGTGTCTACACTCGGCTCATCCAGTGCTTTCATGTCTGTCTGTCACAGATGAAGAGAGCACAGACATTCTTCATGCAGTCCAGAAGCTTCATGCTGAGCAAAGCATGTAAACTCTATTGTAGAGAACACTTCATATCCCCAAACATCTACACCCAAGAAAGACGGGCACTGAGATGAAACAGGACTTTGGGGTGGCCCTCATGTGCAGGTATCAGACAGATATACTAAGCAGGTACATTCCTGGTGTTTAATGTAAGATGTAACATCCTTTGGGGAGAAGATGGAGATAACAGAGGTATAAATTCATATCCACATGCTGATATTCATCCAATATCATAAGCATCATTATCTCTGTGTAAACATTAGTTAGCATAATTAAAAACTATATGTTTACTAACATAAGCCAGACTAATTTTTCTAATGAGAGAAGTAGTAATTTAGGAAAATATAAAAATGATTTATTTTTCTTCAGAGTTTTAATTCATTTTTAGCTGGCCATATAATATTCTATACACTATACTAACAAAAGTGAGATAGTTTATTTCATAATCAATTTTATAGATCTGTAGCTTATTTCTTAGTCTATAGAGATTGATATTTATTGTTCAGTTATGCATTTATTGAAACTCAAACAACAGAAATGATCCTTAATTTATGTACACTGCAGCATGGTAGACATGTAACGGCGTATAATACAATGTTCTAGTCGGTATGCCCGAAGAAACTGATATAAAATATTACTCAGTGAAAACCAATAAAGCTGCTCTTCCTCTCCTTTGAAGGTGATCATTATGAGTGAGCTGGCCATGGTCGCTATGTTGGTATCTAGCTTGCTGCTGTTTCACAGAACGCAGAGGAGAGTAGCACCTCAGGACTGAGCATATATTTTCACATTCTAACTGTTTGAACATAGCCTCAAATAAACCTGTTTTAGCTGCTCATGAATGGCCTACTAAGCATATCCAGGAGTCTCTGTATATTTGCCAGCCCTATGCTGTAGAAAAGCCCCAGGATATAACTACCTCAAACCACTGATACCTTAGGAACATTCTTCTGGGAGTGCCCTCACCAGCCTCCTTCTCTGAACAGTGGCTCCCATGGGGGTAGCTTTTGGACCATTCCATGCTATAAAGGACTTCTTCACACAAGCCTTTCAAACTATCACCTCAATAAACTTATGCTCGATCCTGCCATCTTGTGGTCATAACTTTCCTTCTCCAGACCTCAAATTCCCAGAGCCTATTATTAACCTCTTACCCATCAGACTAGATGTATTTATCAGTAATACATTATCAACTTACTTTCTTTCATTTATACATACACACATTAATTTGCAGTGTTGGAATTGAATCAGGGATTTACACATGCTAGACATATGCTCTACCACTGAGCTAATCCCCAGAAAACCTTCCCCCATCACCTTTCGATTAACTTATTTCTTAATTAATTTTTTCAAACAATACATTTTGATTAAGCTTTACCCCTCTTGAAAATCCTCCCAGATCCTCCCCACCTGGCTACCCATGAAAGATGTTTCTCTATCCTTACCCTCTCTTTCAAAACAAAACAAAAGCAAGAGACAAAACCAGCAAACAGGCAAATCCCCACAGAAACAGAAAAACAAAGATAGGCAAGTAAGACAAAAAAAACCCAAACAAACAAACAACAAAAAAAACCAAGCAAAACAAAGCAAAAAGTTCATGTTCTATGCATGCCAGTGCTCCTGACCATGGGGCCTCTCCTGGAGTATGGTTGTCAGACCCAGTGACACATCATTGGAGAAAACTGATTTCCCCTTTAGCAGCAGGTATCAGCTGCTGTGTGTCAGTCCTGTTGTTGAGACAGGCTTACACTTTGTGGCCTAGGATAGTCTGTAATTCATTACATAGTGTAGGCTGACTTATAGATCTACTTGCCTTTGCCCCTGGAGGGCAGGGATGACTGGCATGTAATATCTTACCTGCATCCACATATTTGTCTTACTAAGTCGATATTATAACCAAAGGCCTTGAATGTAACATACTACACAGGGTTCTAAGAAACGGAAGATAACGTGACTATGATTGGTCATCTAAGAGGCCTACAGTTCATGTTTCTTTGTGGTTTTGTTTTCTGAAGTATCAATTACCTGTGATCTTAATTACGTATAGTTAACCACCTACAGATACTAACTGGAAAAAATACACAACTCATAAGCTTTAAGCTGCACGTCATTCTAGGTAGTATGAAGTCCTGTGTCTTCCTGCTCCATTAACATATAAGATGTGAAACTCTGATGTCAGCCATGTGTCCACGGTGTCTACTCCATCCACCTGCTGGTCACTTAGCACTCATTTCAGTTAGCAAACTGAAATCAAAATATTAAAGAATTTCTGTTCAAGCAGCCATTATTTTACTTAATAAAAGGACTCAAAGTACACAGAAAATTATACTGGCAATATTTTTATGTTATTTTTATAATTTTGTGTTATTAGTTTTCCTGTGAATAATTTATGAGTTTAATTTTACATGTAAAGTAGAAACTATCTTATATGGAGAGTAGACTCCACCCACACCCATGTAACAACAGCTCCAGAAGAGCATGGTGTGTTGCTATTGTTGCAGACAGACCAACTCATTTTCTACTTCTTTAAACTGAGGCAAAGGTCATGAGTATAGTAAGGAAAATGGGAATCCAGAAATCAGTGAAATGTTTATACATGTTAGACAATGGTTTGGCTGCTGGCTTTGAGTTTCTCTATCCAGTAGGTTCAACTATTTAAAAAGTTGTTTTATTAAATTCATGATCACTGAAACATGAGCAAAGATAGCACAGATGTAGATACAAATTATGTACATATGTATCTATCACTAACCAAGTCTATGTCATATACAGCTGCTATGACATAGACACAGATACAAACTATGCAAATATGTATCTATCTATCACCCATTCTATGTCATATAGAGTCACCCTGAAGTGGACACAGATACAAATTATGTATATATGTATCTATAACGCATGCATTCTACATCATATACAGTTGCTCTATTATTCTTTTACTCATCTACAGAGTAAAGCGTCTTAGGTATCAGGATAACTTAGATGGCTGCGTAAATATTTCCACTGAACTCTGCACATAACAAGTACTTTACAAGATTATCCCAATAAATATTAACACATACAGAACATCTTGTGTAACATCTTAAACAGCTAAAACTGTTTTATCCTTATCAATGTGCAAAGTTTGTATGAAACAGTTCCTCATGGTCGGAGGCATACAGTTTTAAAATTTGCAGACAGTGATGGTTAATATTATCACCTTAACAGGACCCGAGCTCCCCCAACAGACCAACTGTAGAGCATTTTTGGGAGGAGATATCAAGATTAGGTTAGCTTTGGGCATCCCTATGAGGAAGCATCTAAGTTATGTAAACTGTGAACAGCATTACCATATGGGCTGGGGTCTGGGACTGACTAAACCTTGAAGCAAGCACCCTCAGCAGTAACAGGCATCACACTGCTAGCTGACTGCAGAGAAAATCTCATCCTCATTTCTCCTGTCATGAGCCACCTGACAGGATGGGCTACATGCTCTGGAAGTGTAGGGCAAAGTCCACTCCTTCTCCCTTAAGTTTCTTCTCAGATGCTTTATCATGGCCACAGGAAAAGCACTGATGGGCTCTTCCTGGTGTACCCGACTGAAGGTTTTACACATCACAACATCTTTCCCTTATTATCACATCACCACACTTGGCTTCACATTATTTTGGAAAACAACAATTAAACGGACCTTCAGTTTTCATTATTGAAGAAGAGTCATGGCAGAGACTTGGAGTTTTTCCTGGAAGGACTGATTTGCAAAGTTTTTCCCCACGTTATGTAGGAACAGCTACGTGGGCATTAGAGGTCCTTAGGCACTGTCCCAGTGCTGCTCTGGAGACCCAGCTGGAACCTTGGGCCTCTTGCTCGCTGTTGCTAATTTTCCACCTTGGCCAAAATATTTATCCTTAAAAATTATGTCAAACACTCTTCATGTATGAAGCAAGAATACTACTTCTCATCTCTTAAGGTTGCTGACATGAGACTAGAACTAAAAACCATGCAAGAAGGCACATAGTACATAATCATTGTTGTTAGCTGGTATACTATTAATGACATCCATCCAGGTATGCAATCAGAGTGGAAACAGGAGTAGAAATCCTATGACCTTCTTCATTTCCTCATTGCTATATAGTGTAAGTTAAAAAAAAAAAACAGACTAACTGTGGGCTGGGCATGAGGTACTTGTCTGTAGTCTTAGTTGTTTAGAAATCTGATAGAAGATCACTGGAGCCTAAGAGGTGGAGGCCAGCCTTAAGCAACACAGTAACACCAAGAAAATAAATACCTTTTTCCAGGATGAATGTATAGGCTAGCGAGATGGATCTGTGGATAATCACACACACATACTTGGTGCAGAAGCCTGATGACCTGAGTTTGACTCCCAGGACCCAAATAAAGACAGAAGGAGAAGCCAGAAGCCAGAGTTGTCTACTATCTGTCACATAGAAGGAGACATGACTACCCAAGTTACCTTCTGGTAACCAAATACACATGAATAAAGGTAATAAAATGCTTTAAGCCTATGAACTAGAAACTTTTAAGTCTTGAATTATATTTGGTTTATACTAAATGCATTAGCATTTTATTTTAATTTTCAAGATTTATTGGTTTTTAAAATAAGAATGAATAATTTACATAGCTAAGTTCATCTTTCTTCTTACCCTGTAATAATCTATGTACCTGGAGGTTAAACTTGTTGATTTCCAACCATCATTAATGTGAAATCAATAAATAATTGACCACCATTATAAAGGCAACTTAGACTCATAAAGGTTAAATAGCACGGCATTATTGTGTTATTAAACCATGTCCATGTTTAAATCTGTTTTTACTCCGTATTTGAGTAACTGTCTTGATACTGCCTTCCCTTCACAACAGCAATGTCAGATGACTGTAGAGGGAAGCCATTCTTAGATGTTCATGCTGTGTCATTGTGTCCTATAGTGTTTAAGTCCATGATACAATCATGGAGAGATAAAATGTATTGCGTTCAAAGAGTCATGCTCCGCTGTGTGGAGTTCTATAGATATCTGCTGAGTGCTCACTGTAGGGCAGACTACGTTCTAGATGATGTGGGGAATATAGAAGAGATCAGCAGGCCCAGATCTTTCGAAATTTGGTGCATAGTGGAAGAATACAGATAAAGGAACACAAACTACCACTGAAATTCTGCAAGAGAAAGGACCCGTGTAGCGCTGTCAGGAAACATTGCATAGCAAGGTGGTGTACAAACTGAATGAAATGGTGGGGAGTGAGTTGAAATTTGATGAACAAAAATATTTTAGGTTATGTTTGGCAAAGTCACTAGTATATGAAAATATTACAACAGTTTGGAAGCATGTAGTATTCTCTTTTTTTTTTTTTAAAGAAAACGGAGAATCTGGGCTATTTCAAGCTATAATATCTGAACTTTAACTGCTTCACAGTATTTCATCTTCTCTGCTGGAGGAAAGGACTGATACTGACCACACATTCCATAGTATAGTCTTCAGGAGTCAGGACTTGGCCCCTACAGACTGCAAACAGCCTGAGAAATGTGGAGAAGCAAGCAGAGTGAGGGGTGAGCCTAACCATTTCTACCACAGCACCATACTATGGTCAGCTGTAAAGGGATTTCAATTCACAAACATGTCTGCTCTGTCAAGGGATCATATCCAAAGATATGATCCGCCTGGAATGCAGACACATTCTGGATTGCAGTATATGAACTGGCTGAAATACAGACACTCCGTTAGTACACATCCTTAACCTTTAACAATGAAGGTAAGATTAGTTTTAGAAGGAAGCGGTCATGTTTGAAAGTGATGTCTAATGGAGGGGAAGACAAAGTGACGAATCAGAGAAAGATCCGACAGAATGAGTTGAAGAGAGACTATGTCCAGTTCACATGAGAACAGCAGAGAGAAAGAGGCTGCTTAGGAGCAGAGGGTGAAAGGTAGCGTGGTGTCAAGTGGGGTGAGGTGAGATGAAGTGTGTGTGCGTGTGTGTGTGTCTGTGTGTGTGTGTCTGTGTCTGTGTGTGTGTGTCTGTGTGTGTGTGTCTGTGTGTGTGTGTGTCTGTGTCTGTACATGGCAGTTTCACTGGGACAGTTTTACAGAGACAGGTTGCAGAGAAAACAGGCTAGACACAGGTGAAGACAAAACAAGCCAGGGAATGTGAAGGAGCCAGAAGATTAGAACAGATTGCCACAGTTATTATGAGGACAGGCAGAGCATTCAGTCAGAAGCAAAGAAAAGCTGCACTGAGTCAGTCCGGTTGGAAGATTAAAGTGTACTGGAGCTAGAAACATCCAGGCCTAGGCCTGGGGGTAGTTAGAAGAGAGAAACTCTCTGAGTTCAGCCTAAGTTGTCAGTGGTAGTACTATTGTGTATTGTGAATACACAGCTTGGGTACGGCTATCGTCTCACCACTTCATCTGAGGAAATAAAAGTGTCATTTACAGTCAGCAAAGGGCTATTTGCTTTTCCTTTATATTTATATTTACTTATTTCCTTTATATTTATTTGCATATATATGTGCATATATATGTATATGTATGTATGTATATACATACATGAATCATACTGAAAAAGAACATGTAGGATGGCTGATATTGCAGTCTTTGCTGGGAAAGAGAACCTGTCACAGACGCTGATATGGATTATGTTACTCTGTCTCACTTTTATTGTGAATAATCTTTGCATATAAATCTTAGTCTCAATAGATCAACAGAACTTAAGAAGCACTGGTGCATTTCAATAGCTCCTCCCGTCATTTGAATAACCCAACCAGGAATTTGAATAGCCCCTCCCATCATCTGAGTACTGCCACCCAACATTTGAATAGCCCCTCCCATCATTTGAGTACTGCCACCCAACATTTGAATAGCCCCTCCCATATCCACAGCCACTTTAGCCCTGGGAGTACTGTTATTTTCTAGATGTAGCTGCAGTTGAGCAATGTTTGCAGGTCAGCCATTGCTGCCTCTGAGGTTTATTTGCAAGAACGCACAAGGGACCAAGAATGTCCCAACTCTATTTATATTAGAGCAAAGAAGTAAAGATTTTATATATTCTGACTTGAACTCTGATGTGTATTTTCCAGGGATTGTTAAGAATCTAGAATCACTAGCAGTATATTTTAAAGTTACTATAAATTGTTTATAAAAACTGTTAATTATTATTGTATTCCTAAGAACTACTTGAAACCTGTTACATTATAGGCTTAAAAATACATATGTTAGATTGAATTATTTTTGTCAATGAACTCATTATATGAAACAATATATTTATACTGTATGTAAAAAGTTTGAAGAAATTATAATTTTTTACAATACTCATAGTAACTGTCTTACATAATACATATTTTTATTAACTGAAATTATAAAATACTTCAGATATGATCTTGTCATAAATGTATACAAGGAAGGATTAAAAATTAACTCCTGTATTCCCTCAGAGGAAGGAAAAACAACTACATTTAAGGTGGGAATGTAAATTCAAGGAGTTATAGTAACAGTTTGGGTCAGATCACAAGGAAGATCAACCCTTTAAAAATCCAGTAACATACGCGCTGGGGGCTTGGTTCTGGCCAGAGTGGGTAGATACCCAGAGGACCACACCCTCTCAGAGGAGAGGGGGAGGGGAGGGGAAGGTGGGACCAGGAAGGGGAGCAGCATTTGGGATGTAAATAAATTAAAAAGAAATTTTAAAAATCCAGTAACAAATTTATCATCTAGCTTAATTCAAAATAGTTTACTGTGCAAGCCATGATACTCAAGCGGGAAAAGCATCTCTCTCCATAGACCAAGCCAGGGTTCAGGTCTGAGCACTTGGGGGAAGGGAGGCGGGAGGTGTGTGCTATTCTCTACCCTTGTCCTGCACCCATTATCTGTAAGTGTTTCAGTTTCCAGCACTTGTTGAAATTTTAATTATACTCATACAATTTGGGCAGGAAATTAAAAACCTCAGCATTATAAGTTTTTATCAGTAAATTAGATCTAACTTTGACAAGATGGTTAACAATGCTACAACTGTCAGTTCAATTGTTTTCTCTCTGGAAGAATCACGCCCCTTTCATTCAGCATTATCCCTTTTAATTCCTTCTGTCTAGACATTACTCAATGGCGAGCATGGAATCAGAGGTCCAAATGGATTGGCTGAGTGAGACACTAATGTATATCCACACGGACAAACACATGCATTTCAAGTAAAGGCTTAGGACCTTATACATGGAACTCTTCATGTCATTTACGGAGGGAGATTTATGTGTAACTAAGCTACAGAACATATATGCAAAGTTTTATAAAGGTTATGATGGGACAACTACAAAGAGAATTTAAAATTTACTGATCATTGTATATGATCAAAATATATACAAACGTTCTGAAGGATATTTTGTCATGGGGGAAATGAGAAACAAAATAGCAAGTAACTAAATCATACAGAAAGTCTGATCGCACATTTCTTAGGTAGTGCATTCTAGAAACATCAAGTCCATTGATGGAAAGAAAACAAAATGAACCTACAAAAATATGATGTGCATGCAAAATATACATATTCATACATTTGCTGTTATAAATGGTTTGGTGTTAATTTATGTGATATTAGAATAAAGTAATGAAAATATATACCATTATTCTCTCAGCACGGGCATCCATACGATGCCACCACTCTAGCTACACACCGCACAAGGAACAGTAGAAGCTGGTTTAAGCAGGCCAGCGTGGTGTGCAGCTCTAATCTCAGCACTTCCCAGGCATCGGGATGAAGGACAGTGTTTCAAGTTCACCTTCAGCTGCACGGCGAGTTCAAGGCCAGGGTATGTCTCAAAACATTAGGAGTAAAACAGCGTATAACAATATTATATCATTGACACTAGCAATTGGGATGGCACAGGGGACGAATGCACTCCCATTCTTTCAGTGGTGATGATCGCAAGGCCACGGTTTATGACACCACAGTCGCCGGTTCACATTCGTAGCTATCCTAATTTCCAAGCTTCACAACAATGTTATGAAGCACTATTACGTCCAGCTATATACGGCTATTCCCATTCCACAGATGAATGTGCTGACGTACAGGGAGAGTGAACATCTGCAAACTTAAGAACACGGATAGGATTCAGTTGAGATTAACTTTCCAGACTGGCTTGAATCTGAATTCCTCCTCCTCCTCCTCCTCCTCCTCCTCCTCCTCCTCCTCCTCTTCTTCTTCTTCTTCTTTTTTAAGATTTACTTTTATGTTTCTGTGTATGAATGTTTGCCTGCCTGTATGTATATACACCACATGTGTGCACTGCTGACAGAGACCAGGAAAGGGCATGTGATCACCTGGACCTGAAATTATGAACAATTTTAAGCTGGCAAGTGTATGCTGGAAACGGAACCCTGATCCTCTGACAGACTGAAAACTGTTTTAAACTGCTGAGGTACTTATCCAGGTACAAGTCTAAATTCTCAACCATTATGAAAATACATTTCTTTTCAAATCATTCTATTTTTAAATATATCGAATGCTGAAAATTTCAACACATTTCTAAGTCAAAGAAAAGGGAAATGACAGGCCATGAAACTAGAGAGCTGTTAAAACCGCTCCAGTAATAACACCTCTTCTTGTATTGAGTTCTTATATTCATCTCTGAACTAGGGAAAAGAATGTAACAATGTATATGAAATTCAGAAACATTATTACACATGAGAGCTAAATACTGAAATTTGCCAGAGATGTAGAAGAAAACGTATGTTTAAACAAAATCTCCACACAAGTGTATCAACTTCACCTGGTTTATCACAGAAATATTTCTGTCCTCCAGTGAATGTACTGAAGACTGATTGCTTGGAGCAACATCCCTGGCCTACTGTTATGCAGCAAAGCTTTGTTGAGAGGACTCTGTACTTATTTTATATCAGTAAAGAAGTCACTGCAGTTCACGAGGAAGAGACTCCCTCATGAAAGGAGCTGATGAGACCGTGCTGGGGACACGATGACCCTAAGCATAGAGCTCCAGCTACAGACGGTGACGCATGCTGCAAAGCCAGCTCTTACCTTACAGTAAGTCATACAAATTCCCAGTAGCTCCAATGAACTATCCCAGTGATGTGATATCAGTACGGGAATCTGGCATTTCGACACTTAGGGGCACTCCAGTTTTAATACAGTAATGGTCTATGTCTGCTAAACTGTTATTTATAGATATTACATTTCCTTTAACCCAGTATCAGTGTATCAGAAATATGAGTATAGAGCGAAAATGCAGGATTTCAATGATATAACATAAATATCTGTTAAAATGTTTAATACAAGTATTCACCTAAGTTTGAGGGCAATGGCTTACTTCAAGTAAATCATTTGTTTGAGGTTTTTATTTCCATTCTTTTTTAAAAAAAAAAAAACCAAAGTAATTTAGTATGTCATCAGGAACTTATAAATAAAGCAACCGCTTAGTAATTAGTGTGCACTTAAATGCAAAGGGGCAAGGCATTCTTTTTAAAATGGGAACATCATTCTCTCAATCTACCCTTTCAGAGCCTAAAAAAGCCGCAGAATTAAACCAAGCAATCAGTCTGTCTTGTGAGAAATGCTGAAGTGAGTTTTGAAAATGCTGCAACACTCCAGTAGTGATGTGTCGAGCCTGACAGCCCCTCAGTTTGCAGTAGAAATTAGTGAGTGAATGTGGAACCAAGAGACCTGAGGACTGTCAAGGGTGTGGGGGACTGGAAACAGGAGACACAGGAAAAGCAAGAACAAAATATGTTAATTACTTAAGGCACAAAAACAAAACATGGAATTGTAAAAGGAAGGGAAGATTTAACGTAGTGAAATCAACTAAGCACAGAAATGAAGCATGCAGTTAGAGAGGGTCAGTGTGGCCCTGGCGGCTGATCCTAAATAGTAGAAGACTACAAAATGTTCCAGGACATAGTAATTGAACTCAATATCCATTCCCAAACAAAATTGCCAAATAATGAGGATGACAGAGTTCCAACTGGCTATCTTGTTACCATATGAAACTTCCAGTCCTGTGACTGGATTACCTCTAACCCAGTTAAATGGCTCTTAATGGGGGAGTGGAACTGTGGTTCTGACCCTTATGACAATGTCAGGTTACTTTTGATTTTCACAGCCTGACCCTATGAAGTGTAGTACACAGAGGAAGGGGTTGCTCCTTACTCTCATAGTGTAGGAGGGGGTTCCCCTCACCCTGGTAAAATCTGGTGTCATCTGACTCGAAGATGCCAGCCATGTTATTTTGAGAAGTCATTTGAGAAACTTGGCAGCTGAGAGTTTAAAAGTCTAACTAATTGGGTGTCTTTGACTAACTACTACTTCCCTTCACACTAAATGTGAACAGGGAAAGCTGAAATGTTGGACTTGTCAATTTGATACCACAGCCAAAATAATACTTGCTTGAATAGACTTATTGTTGGTAGCTTTTAGTTTACAGGATGTTTTGAAGTTTCCACCTCAATGCTACATTTGTGACCATGACAGAGGAGAACTGAACATTCGAGAGACCCTAGCTCCAGGCTTCACTTGGATGGTCTCATTTTCTCTCCATTATGTCCCCATGAAATTTAGACCTGATGCTGCTTAGGTGACCAAAAACCTGAGACTAGATAGTCCATGGACCCAGGGTAAAGATAAATACCATTTAAAAAACAAAACAAAAACAAAACCAGAACATAGCAATAAATAACTCCAGAAGACGCTCCGCTATATTCACACATCAGCACCCTGCCCAGCCACTATCAGAGAAGCTTCTTCCTGCAGCAGATGGGAACAAATAAAAAGACTCACAACCAGACTCACAGTGCAGAAAGTGGGAACACTATGGAAGAGAAGGCAGAAAGAGTCTAAGAGCACAGAGGGGAAGGAGGACACCAAGAAAACAAGGCTGTCTAGATCAACATGAACAAAGCTCACATGACCTCACAGAGATGAAGACAGCATACACAGGTCCTGCATGGCTCGGTTCCAGTTCCTCTGTGTATATACTATGGCTTCCAGCTGTATGTTTTTAGGGGATTTCTGAGTATGAACGAGTGTGTCTCTCATTCTTATCACATCTCTTGGGCTCTTCTCCTTCTGTCTGCTTTGTCCAATTCCAGTGTAATAGTTTTTGTTTTATCGTGTCATATTATGATTATATTATATAACCCTATAGTATATTATCATCGCTTAGAACCGTGGTTCTCAACCTTCCTAAGCCCGCAACCTTTCCACACAGCTCCGCGTGCTGTGCTGACCCCCAACCGTAACATTATTTGCAACGCTGCTTCGTAACTGTAATTGTGCTACTGTTATGAATAGTACCGTGAGTATCTGATAGGAAGATTATCTGATGCGTGACCCACAGGTTGAGAATCTGTGCCTCAGAAGCTTGTTTGTTTTCTCATGAGACAGAATGGGACTGGATCCACGTGAGAGCCATGACGCAGAGGAACTGAGAGGAGCAGAGGGTGGGAAACCACAATCAGGATACGTTACGTAATAAAGAAAAACTGTATTTTCAGAATGGAAAAAAAAATTAGCAATGGCACAAAACTACGTATAGGCTATATAAAACACTGGGAGCAAAGTTATTTTCGCCCAAACATGTTGATCTCATAGTGGTAACGTGACATGAGGTAAGAGCTATACAGAACTCTGCTTCCTTATGCGTTTCCTCATAGAATGACTAGCATTGTGAGGTTAGACAAATGCCGCCAAAAGAAGACGACTTGGGCATCTTGACTCAAATTTTACAATATGAAATTAAAATGCTAGTCCAGGAGTGTGGCTTGTTGGTCTAGCACTCGTTCAGAAAGTGTCAGGCCTGGGATCTAGTCCCAACCATAATGAATAAACACATAATAATTTTTAATAATAAAATCCAATTACATGCATTCAAACTTTGAAGTGAATGTGATTTCTATAGTAAAGATAACAATGTTGACACACCCTTGAGTAGTTTTTCTAAAATGTCAGTTCATATGGAAGCCTGTGTATATTTGTAATTTTTAAAGCCAAACGAAAGCTTGTGGAGTCGTGGGGGTGGGGTTCTAGCCACTGTGCATTACTGTCTGGATTATACTATGCACATCGTTTATTTTCAGTGTGCCTCAGCTTCCCTTAGAAGAGGGCTATAGGCTCTTCAGTATCATCACAGTGCTCATAGCCAGTGAGCAGTGTGAAATCCCACCTCCCCACTCTACACCCACTCCTCCTCAGCAGCTGCTTCCAGATGACATCTGCTGGAACACTAGACATGGCTCCAGCACCTTGCCCCTTTGAGAACTGGATTCAGGAGGGACTATGAGATGTTTTACCATCTGGCCTTCAGTTTTAGTAGCCAAACGGCCAAGTACGATTTTGGAATAACATGTCTACGCGGCCATCAATTTATCTGTGGCCTTAAACTTAAACAAAATTCAGAATTTAGAATCTGGTGACATAGATTCTTTAAACACAGAATAACGTGACACAGAGCAAGGTGACCTGAATCTTTTAGACTTAACCACCGGGTAAAATGACAGGTAAATTAAAAAGTGCGCAGAAAGAGAAAATACCCTCAAGTGCTTTTGATTCAAATTCTAAAAGAGGAAAGGGAGGGAAAATTCTAGTATTTTCCTACATCCAAAAAATAAACTTTGAAATGTAAGGAGATGATACTTTTCTATAAAATCACTTGCAAGTTGACTTTTCAGTACTAGAAAGTAACTGTAAACTTTGAAGTTAAAAAAAAAATACTAACACAAAACCCACAACACTATCTTATGTTTTAATTTTATTACTGTACTATTAAACATTAAATTGTATCAAAGTGGTATGTTTAGCTATAAATAGCGAGAGTGCACAAAGTTAATAATCAAAATAATGACTCACTACATTGAGCTGAAACGTTTTCTTTTTATTTATGTATTAGTCACAACAATTAGAAATACAAATTATTGAAAAGGTTTACAGTATCCTCATGAAATATTACTGCTCGTGAATCACAGCAGAGCCAGAGAAAAGGCATTTCCACTGGCAACCCGAGCCGTTAGCTGCTTTTTCCTATAACACGGTCAAACTCTGCCTCCTCTTGAATCCTGGATACCTGCCCGCCAGGGTACCACAGAACAAGGAGATTGTGAGGTTTCCTTAAGGACTCCACAGGGATTCAGCTATGCTGGAGCACACAGTTAGCCATGGCAGCTTGCAGGGCTGAAGTCCTCTGTATGAGGAACATCGGCAAGGCATGGGTAGTGGCCTCCGTGAGACCAGGAAGTAGCAGAGGAAGTTACTGTACAAACACTGCTTTCCTGGGTAACATGGAGGAGCCTCTAGGATGAAAGCCAGCTAAGGAGAAGCTGTAGAGAAACGGGAGGAACCAAGAAAGGGCAGTGCCGGTGCCAAGATGGGGCGCCGAGAATCCAAATGAAGAGCCTTGTCTGTGTCAGGGTGACATGCATTACCCAGAGCATGAACACTCACGACTTCAGGACGCTAAAAATCACTTCAGACCTGGAAAACACGTGCCCACGGCCTGATCCAGTTAAGGAGGAAACACAGAGACTTCTTAGGTCTCTGCTGTCTTCAATTCCTCTCTAAGATTTGTCACTTCTCAGCCTTTAAGTTTATCCCACTAACAAAGCTCAGCGCTCCATAATGAAGGGTGTCTAGAGGGAACGTTTTCCTAATTTTTTTAAATTTAAAACATTTTTCTCATACAGCATGTTCTTCCCCGTGCCTCCCAGATCACCTCTACCTCCTCCCCCATCCAAATCCACATCCCTCCCATCTCTCCTTAGAAAACAAACAGGCATCTAGAAATAATAAAATAAAAACAAACAACAAACAGGGAAAGGAAGAGCCAAAGAAAAAGCAGGAGAAACTCATCGACGCAGAGACACATGTTATGACGCACGGAAATCTCATAAAAACCATAATACATATGGAAAGATCTGTGAGGTTTATATAAATAAAAAGTGTTGACGAAGCATTATGAGACACAGAATCTCTAAGATGCCACTGGGTTCTCTTGTGTCCGCCATCCATAAAGGCCAGGGGGTCCGCGCTTAACGGTTGTGAAAACCCTGTAATCCTCCACTGCGGGAAAACAAACTTTCCTTTGCTAGGGTTTCTCAGTTAGAGATAGATACTGGGTTAGGAATGAGGGCTTTTGTCTGTGTCCCCTTACATTTCTGGGACCCCATTTTCAAACCACCATAGGGTATTTCTATCTCTACCAAACAAGAATCTTCACACCACAGCAGTAGAAGTTGCTTTCTAAGAGGTATCTGGATGACAAGCCTCCGCCAGGAGGCTTCCTCCAGACAGATGGAAGTTGACTGAGAGCACAGAGCATGGAGGTTTGTAACTCAGAATGTCGACTGCTAACGCGATCATAATAGGTCTACATGCTTTTAAGTCATTTAAGAGTTGTAAGCTGAGGCTGCAAGGAGAGGTCGTTGTTAACATGCTTACTGCGCAAGTCTGAGGACCTGCGCTGGGATTCCGTGTGTACTGCGCATGTGTAAAGCCTCGGGGTAGCAATGCCTCTGGAATCCTAGTGCTAGAGGCTGAAGCAGGAGGATCCCAGGGCCGGAGAGCCTCGCCCCATCTGAGAGCTTCAGGTTCAGTGACAGACCATCTCAACAAAACATACAGAAAACATCCGACCTCAGCTTCTGGGCTCCTACACAAGCACATGCATGTTTGTAGGTGCTCCCCTACGAAGGTAAAGGCACACGCATCACAGGCACATGTGCGGGTGCACACAAATACATGAGCCAATACAATCACTTGTATTATGAACACACAAGTGCGAACTTCTATGATACACGTCACAGTGATACAGATGGCTCGGGCTGTAGCAAACAAGGTGTTCTGCAAGTCAGACACGTTTGGGTTCAAATGCTTGCCCTGCTCCCTGCCACTGGGGACCACATCAAGCTCCCTGGACTTGCTGCACCTCATTGTACTTCCCAGTGGGTTGGAAGCAATGAAAACCATGACTCGGCAGACCTACTGGGCAGATTGACTCGGCAGACCGACAGAAAATTATGCATTTGAAGGGTGTAGAAAAGGCATCACTACAAACTACGTTATCAAAGAATAGCTATTAAAAAACTGTACTTAAATGTAATCACTTCAGATGAGGTAACAGTGTGTGTGTCTTCACGCTTATAGTTCATGTTTTTGAAATCACTTACCTTAAATGATAGTACCAATGTTTCTGATTTTTATAAGTAAATAATAAAGATATCGGCTGTTTCTTTCTCACCCTGACTATTTTGAATGCAGAAAGCCAATGGTCAAATATAGTATTTTTATGTTCATTTGGAGCACCGGGTTTGGGATGTATGAAAGTCAAATTGCTATCAAGTTAATAACGCTGCTTTGGAATGATTAGCTACAATTTGTCATCTATTATTAAAACAGTACTTTCAACATATTAAAGAATTTTAGCATAAAGGTTATCATTGTAAGGTTCGAATCATTTGCTGTTACTAAACCAGAGTTTTACCAAAAATCCTCAAATAATGGAGAAAATTATGATCGCTTAGTAAGCTGCAGAAGGAAGTATTCCAAACAGGCCTCACACCGTTGGTCTGAGTTCTCAGCTCACTACACCAAAAAGAGATTTAGTTTAATGGAAGGATCCTGGCCAAGCCCGACACACACTCCAACTCCCTCCTCCAGGTCTACACTACTTCTAATCAGTCATTAAATTCAGAACTTCAGTCTGACAGAGGCCATGTGGCTGGCACAGAGGATAATCCAATAGAGGGGACTTGATACTTCTGAAATAGGATCAATCAATAACAAAGAACAGGTGACACACAGGATCACGGAAGCACGAGCTTTCTACGTATCAGGGCCCACTCTACTTCTAGAAGCTAGCTATGTGAGGGGCCTCAGTCCTACACATTGATATGATCGTGGAGATAGCGCAGGCCCTTCAGTTCGTGTTTTATTGAATTTAAACATATTGACCTAAATCACTTCTCACATTTCTCACTTTCTCTTTTCATTCAGGACATATTGGAAGAGCAGTAAAGCGATACGTTTAGTACTAACTCAAAATTATTAACACTGTTATTTAATGTCCAAGATGCATCATTTTAAAAGCATTTTTATAGACAAAATAAATTTGGGAGTACGTGGTTGACAGTTGTTGGATGTGGAATATAATGTAAATACTGGCCAAGGATCCTGGGACACTGAGATAAATCCAGTATTTAATCTAGTTCCCTTTCAACAGTATGTGTTCCCATCCACCAAAATACAGAACCTCTCATTGTTCTCTTAGCCGTGTCACGGGTGCTGAGGATGCACACACACTCGCACACATGTGTGCACAGGGCTCAGAGCAGAAGCCAGAACAAACTGTTAACAGTGACGTATGGCTTTACTCCCTTCCCTAGACCCCAGTCAGCTACTGTGCTGGCTCTTCTCTGTTGCCTTTGATCCTCACCGCATAACTATCTCCATTCAAGTTTCCTCAGTATAGACCACCATCACAGCTGCATGCATGTGCATGCATGTAGTTACTGTGTAGCAAAGGCGTGTGAGCTATGGGTCTTGTGGAGCCACCGATACCTCTGCGTGAACCATAATTGCAGGTTCTGGCTGAGAGCAAAATGTTCCAGTCATTGTCAGCCTGTCTTATCTGATCCTCAGTCCTCCCTCTCCTGACTGATCCTCAGTCCTCCCTCTCTGAACTGATCCTCAGTCCTCCCTCTCCTGACTGATCCTCAGTCCTCCCTCTCCTGACTGATCCTCAGTCCTCCCTCTCCTGACTGATCTTCAGTCCTCCCTCTCCTGACTGATCTTCAGTCCTCCCTCTCCTGACTGATCCTCAGTCCACACTCTCCTGACAGATCCTCAGTCCATACTCTCCTGACAGATCCTCAGTCCTCCCTCTCTTAACTGATCCTCAGTCCTCCCTCTCCGGACTGATCCTCAGTCCTCCCTCTCTGGAGTGATCCTCAGTAATCCACACTTTCTGTCTGATCGTCTCAGATCCAAGACCTCCAGCTTCTGCTCCCCACACAACAATCTCAAGCAGTTCCCTGTCCATTGCTTGGCCTCTGCCCTTCCAGTCTCTGTTTGACATCTTGAAAAACTCAGCAAGTGTTCTCTTCCTGTGACAGGATAATGATCTTCAGAGTTATCTCCCAGCTGCCCCGTCTTCATCTGAAAACCTCCCCAAGTAACCAGCAACCTTCTCTCCCCTAACCACCCCAGTCAGGCATCTTTGTTTAGATTTACCTCAGCAAACGTAGCACTAGTGACTTCTCTTCCAGATCCTGCTCACAGTCTAAGCCTCTACACCTTGTTGGATGTCACTGTGGCCCCTGGTCACAGATTTGAAGGTCTGTCCTGTTCTGACACACTGCAATTAGAGATGCACTCCCCAAATTCCCATAAGCCACTTCTCTCTGATGCTATCTTCTATAAGTCTCCTTCTTCCCCACAGTCCGCACATGCTGTTCCAACACAGCGTCAGGGTCCTAGCCATGTATGGGGGCATTCTTTTACCTTCATCTCCTCCTCCTCACTGTCCATAGGAGCACAGGCTAGCTCAGGTGTGTGTAATCTGAGCCACCCTCCACAGGAGCACAGGCTAGCTTAGGTGTGTGTAATCTGAGCTACCCTCCACAGGAGCACAGGTTAGCTCAAGTGTGTGTAACCTGAGCCACCCTCCACAGGAGCACAGGTTAGCTCAAGTGTGTGTAACCTGAGCCACCCTCCACAGGAGCACAGGCTAGCTCAGGTGTGTGTAATCTGAGCCACCCTCCACAGGAGCATAGGCTAGCTTAGGTCTGTATGATCTGAGGCACGGTCATCGGCAGGCAGTCTTCACACACATCCTCACTCACTGCAAACACTATTATTCTACTCTCCAGAAAGCAGTGTCAATCTCCTGAACCTGTGCGCTCCGCTCTGACTGAAGAACAAACTCCCTCCTCACCTTGAGCTCCTTGGACAGGACTAACGCTCACAAGTTTCTGACTTCGGCTTACAGTTCACACTCTCTGAGGGGGGGCAGCTCCCCCAGTGTTCCTGTGCATCTGTAGATGTCACTCTACAACACCATGGGCTTTTTAGTGCTCACGATTTCTTACAGAACAGCTATCTATTGCACAGCACGTAACTACTTACACACGCTAGGGTAAATTCGGTAGTTAGACACCTGTTTTATGTGGGCCCAAAAGACTGTCCATCAGTTAGTGGACAGATAATAAATACACACAGCATTCTCTAATAAATAAATGAATAGAGGAGCAGTGTGTACAATGTCAGGGAAGCGTTAACTGTGCCGGGGGCCTTGCTAGGCAGGATCCTGAGAGGAAACAGAGGCCACAGTCTCATTAGGATAATCTGAAGAAGGCTTACAAGGGATGATTTATAAAAGGGTGATTTGTGGAAGTGAGTAGACTGTTGGGAAACCATGACCCTGAGTTGTAGCTGAAGGAGAGGAGAAGAGGAGGGAGGATATGGGAAACACAAGAGGGGAGGCTATGGGAAACCAGAGACCAGAGCTGTGTCAGGAGGGCGTGAGAGAACCATCTGGCAAAGGATGTGGCCAGCTAGGGACAGCTTTACAAGAAGAGGTTGAAGGAAAAAAATGGCATAATATCACAAGCGATTCTGTGTTGTAACCTGGAACTCCTGTCCGGAGGTATTATACAAGCCTCTGGCCTCCTGGATATTCTCCCATCCTTTGGTGACTGATGCTCTAATTGGAAATAAATTGATTACATTTTATCTAATTATTTCTCTCATATGAACTATGCTGAAACATGCTGGAGTTCTAATTTCCCAGTGAAGGGTGGTTAGTTGGATGCTCAGTATTTCTGATAACAAAGAAAACAGTAGCATGTGTATTTACCTAGAGACCACTACATAGAAAGGAAAAATGAAATCAATCAAGCAAACAAAAGGCTTTTCTTGTATTGCTACAAACATTGTAGATGCCAACACAAAGGAACGGAGGGAAGTCCAGAGCTGGGAATGAACGGGTGCATGGTTCATGAGCAACATTAACAGACAACACTGATAAATGATATGGCGTGATATGTGTGCCTTCAAACCTGCTGTACAGAGCCCATCGGGCGAGGGTCGTGTGTTTCTGTTTAGTGGTACAGGTTATGTATGCTACCCCAGGCCAGTGGGGAAGAGTGCTGTCAGCAAGACACTGTGCACAGACAGAGAAGATGAGAAGAAAAAGGAAGCTTAACAGAGGTTTTTAGTAGGGGTGTTCTGCACACACCAGGCGCCATCGAACTTTACTGAGTATCAGTTGGTGAGTAAGTGTGTGCTGTGAGTGTGAGCTGTGAGTGTGAGCTATCAGTGTGGGCTGTGAGTATGTGCTGTGAGTGTGAGCTGTGAGTCTGGGCTGTGAGTGTGAGCTGTGAATGTGTGCTGTCAGTGTGTGCTGGGAATGTATGCTGTAAGTGTGAGCTGAGTGTGTGCTGTGAGTGTGAGCTGTGAGTGAGTGCTGTAAGTGTGAGCTGTGAGTGTATGCTGTAGTGAGTGTATGCTGTGAGTGTGTGCTGTGTGAGCTGTGAGTGTGGGCTAAGTGAGTGAGGTCTCGTGAATATGGAATGGGAAGGCACCTTGTCTGACATCTCACAGGCCAAAGCCATGGATTCCAAAGTTTCTGCCCGCCCCTGCCCCGCCCCCACTCCCATGGACAATCCTGATTCCTGCAACTTCTTCACACAGGCTTCCAGGAATGCACAACCAGCTACAGGGACGGTTGGATGTGAGCACCATGTCTGTCTTTCACAGCTGCTGCAGAACGTTACACGGAACGCGAGGACAGTGCTGTGATCAGGGAGACTGCCCCGGTTTGTCCCTGAGTTTATCGTGAGTCATCTGCCATTGCAGAAAGTCACTTCAGTGCACAGCAATGCTGCATTTGGACGGCTTGGAGAAATGAGTCACTAAGGGTGACATCTATCTGACCTAGTCTGCAGCTGCCACATCCATGTTAATTCTGTGAAGAGC
Organism: Grammomys surdaster; assembly: GCF_004785775.1. Lineage (NCBI taxonomy): Eukaryota > Metazoa > Chordata > Mammalia > Rodentia > Muridae > Grammomys > Grammomys surdaster. The sequence goes on along the minus strand of NW_021604568.1, from coordinate 17,232,428 downwards.
AGCAAGCGTCTAACAGAGTTATTACGTCTACACAACGGCTACATTCATTAGAGAATCACCTTTGTCTTTTTGTTTTACATTGAGGTATTACAGTATTTTAAAAAGCGTGTGTGTGTGTGTGTGTGTGTGTGTGTGTGTGTGTGTGTATGTGTGTGTGTTATTGTGATAGGTTTTGTTCAATTCTGATAAAGTAGTGACTGGAAAATGCTCTCGTGGTATGGGCTGAGAATCACTGCGTTAAATACTTGGAAACAAGAGAGTAATATTAACCACTAACAACACTGCTAATAATACTGCCAGGGATCAAACGAGCACAGACAAGATTTGTCTAACACAACCGCACTGGTGCCAGCTTTCCTGATCATGCAGGCTCTGCCTCATGCTAGCAATGGCATATGAGAAAAACCATGCACAAATAATGTTGATCCCTGTAGGGACAGGAATACACATGGTCAGGCTTATAGGCCCAGTGGGTGCGTGATGTCAGGTGGCACTGGAGAGCCTAGTTTGTGTAGTAAGAAAGGGATAAACATCAGAAGGGAGAAAGAGGAATTCTACATAAAGTGACCACTGTCTGAGTCAACAGAGGCAACTGCAGTAACCATTGACCATCATCTTGCTTTGGTCACCAGTATCGGAAAGAACTAGTGCTGGGTTTGAACCTGCAACGTTACAAAGCAATCTGCAGCGATGAACTGTTGGGGAAGCGCTCACTACTGTCGGTATTACCTATGTGGGCTGGGTTGCTTGAATGCTACAAAGGCCAGATGAGGTAATATCATATAAAGGAGATAGAAAGGGACGGAGAGATGTCTATGTTATGAGCACTGGCTGCTCTTCCACACCACCCAGGTAGATTGCCAGCACCTACACGGCAGCTTGCTATCATCTGTAACTCCCGTTCCAGGGGAATCTGATGCCCTCTGCTGGCCTCTTTGTGCAGTGCAAGTACACAGTGCTCAGATGTCCACACAAGCAAAACACCAGCTTATAAAACTAATGAACAAATATTTTTAAAAGCTATAAATCAAAGGCGATCTGTAGAAAATTCAAAAGGGATGGTTCTTACAGAGAGATACTCATCTTTGATATCAAGGAAACTTCTAGAACTTTTATGCCAATCTATAAATATCAAAAGCATAATTTGAAGTAAATTAATAAGAAATATGTGATGAAGCTTTTGGTAACAAGTGTTTGCTGCCAAAAGTGCTAGTGACATACTTCATGATCGAATCTTTAAACCGAGTCATAAAACCATTTCGCCATTCCTTAACACTGTGAAAATTGGCATTGACATAACTTCATTTGCTACGGTCGACTAAGGAGACTGTGACAACCTTCGTTGTCATATGAAGTAATCATCCTTTGTTCTAGCCGTCAAGCCCTCATTGGTTAATGACCACAGCTACACTGCAGGTGTGGCAGCAGTTGCCAGAGCTTGGGAAGAATATGGATGCTGGCTGCACATCTGACTCAGCCAGGGAGCCAGAGTCTTCCTCTATCTTTCTCCTTCTCTCTCTTCTCCACCTCTCTGTGTCTCTTCTCCCTCCATCTTTACTTCACTAACACCTCTGTCTCCTTCTCTCCCTTCTGTGCCTCAAGCATCTCTCACCTCTGATATGAGGGAACTGGACTTCCTACACAGTAGCTGACTTACCAGGAGAGACAGGAAGTTGTATTGGCTCATCATCGATGGACTGGAAACAAGAACCAGCAGACATTCACTTTTTCAGTTGCTATCACACAACCCATCATTGAGCCTGCACACAACCAAGGGAAGGGAATGCAGACACAACTCTTCTATGTATTGCCCAAGACCTTCTAGTCGCCTCGATTCCATATATCCTGTTTACTGCAGCAGTGACAATGACTATTTCCTGACACTAAGGCTTACTGCTCATCAAGGCAGAAACACACAATGCCATGAACAAAGTTAACATGAAAGCAAACAAAGCAAAAGTCAGGAGAACAAAATGCCCCACTGTGAAGAGACTTGGCTTTCAGTAAAAACAGTTGAAAAATCACACCCATAAACAATTAAATTACTAATATGTTTCAAGGAATCTTTAAAGTTAGTACAGAGATAAGAGAATGGTGAACGGCACTGTGAGCAGCACGCGGCTTTCCGCTCTGCTTCTAACAGGAATGACAAGTGCTCTCATGGATACACAAGCAACCCTGCCTTGGGAACATGACTAGCTAAGCTTCAGAGGGCATGTAATTCTCTGAGGACAAAGTATGCTTCCAGAGCCAAGCGTGGCAGGTGACCTCAAGAAGCGGCTGTGGAGACAAATGTAATCGGTACCTACGCTCATCACGCTCACGGAAACTGCACAATCACAGGTGCATGTGAGACCCGCTGGAAGGTGGAACTCATGTGTAATCTTAATAAAAGCTAATTAAATAGTTACTGAGTCTGGTATCTTGAGGAGAAAGTGCTACACTTTTTTGGGAAAAGATAAATAACATGTGATCTCCTTGGGGGAACAAAACCACTCAGCATGCCTTGTGTGTGATGTATCAAATATGGGAATCACAACAAAGCCCAGAGACGGCACTTATGGACAAAAGGAAAGGACATGGATGAGTGCAGTATGTTCACGGCCATGTATATGCACAGCCATGTATGTGCACAGACATTTATGTGCATGGCCATATATGTGCATGGACATGTATGTGCACGGCCATGTATGTGCAGGGACATGTATGTGCACAGCCATATATATGCATGGACATGTATGTGCACAGCCACATATGTGCACGGACATGTGTGTGGACAGACATGTATGTGCACGGCCACATATGTGCATGGACATGTATGTGCATGGCCATATATGTGCATGGACATGTATGTGCACGGACATGCATGTGCATGGACATGTATGTGCATGGACATGTATATACATGGGCACGGCCACACACCTTACCCTCATGAGTAAACAGCCAATTGAAGATGTTTCAAAAGCAATCTATCAGAATATTTTAAAAGGAGGCACATGAAAGCATTTAAGTCAGTGTCGTAAATCAGAAGAGTTTTGTTCATGAGCCAAATGTGGATTTCAGTTACGTGCATTTATTAGATGACCTATTGATGTAGTTTACAGCTTTAGTGTTAGAATTATTTTATGCAGAGAAAAGAAAAACTATAAACACTATAAGCTTTTCTCTGGTTTCCAATTAAATATTTCACAACTAGAATATTTAAGATGTTTGAAATGTTGTTTTGTTCTAAGTTGAAGAAACGTTTCCATGTACTACAAGCTACTTCATGTAGAATAAACGAGAAGAGAAAATATCACAATCTCATAACATGGCTCATTTTATTTCACCAAAGCAAAAGCTAAATAAATATCAAACCTTTACCATCTAATATGTTTTTTGAGTCTTCCTATGGGCATGGGGCTGAGGCTAAGACAGGTTTGCTTTTGTTGAGACAGTCTTGGTATGTAGTCCTGAAACTCCCATCTACCTCAGGCTGCCCTTGAACTCCTGTGATAGTCACCTGCCTCCAGAGTGTAGCTATAGACTCAACACCAAACCCAGCCAAATGTCCAGTAATCACATAGAATGATCGCTTAAAATGAGATGGGTACAGGGAAGGAGACTTCCATTCTGACAATCCCAGAATACATGAAACACAGAAACTAAATACTGCCTGGCAAAGTCAGCAGCACAGAAGTCATTTATATCGCTGTCTCTATAGGAACGGTTAGATGCAGGTCCATTCTTCCCAAACATGTCCTTGTGCCTGTACACGTGGCCTTTCACTGGTCTTATTATTTCCTCGGTAATTAAATTAAAAACAGGTATATTGGTGGTGGTTGGGGTGTAAAGAAAAAGAAATAAATCCCTATAACGTATTTAATAAAGTTTTTATCTAGAGCATTTTCTCTATCACAGTGGCAATTAACAGATATTTCAGCCTGGTGTCTAACCCTTACATCTTGTTGCCAAAGGCAACTTCTGTATTACATAGTTTTTAGGTGTCAATGCCATATAGATTGTGATAAATTCAGGACAAATTCACCACTGGTAAGTAAAATGACAACTACACGAAATTTCAAAATAAATAAGTCAAATTTGCCAGAGAGATCAATTAATGGACTATGGACTGTGATGCAAATTCTAACACGCAGCAATTCACTAGTTCCTAGCCCTGTGCTCACGTGAGCTCCCGTCCACTCTCAGCCGTGATAACCTTACAGATGTGTTACCTACCCAAACTCCTCTACTCGTCAGTCACCATACGTGATAATCATACAGACATATTAACTACCCAAACTCCCCTTCTTCAACACTCTCCATATGTGATAATCTTACTGATGCTAAACATAACTGCTATTTTATTCATGTGAACTCTAAAAATGCTCGTCTTCCTATAATCAAGTTGGGAGTGGCTACAAAGCAAAGGCTTGTGGTCAAGTTTTTCCACAGCCAACCTAGAGAACTTTCAAGCTGTCTTTATTCTAACTAACTATACGATCTAAATCACATTTGAATATTCTTACAGAGCACAGATCCCTTGGGGTCGTATTCAAATATGTTCAGGGTTATACATTAGGAAATTTATTTCAGTGATTGGTCCAAAGAGTCCTACTTCTGAGAGAAATTACTCAGGTGAGAATAATTCACAGGGCAAGGATATAAATAAGGATCAGTCAATAAGAAAAAAAATGAAAGAAATTCTGCTAGGCTCTTCTTACCAAGTAGGTTTCAGTCTTACCAGAGAGCTGATTAGAACGTGGCATTTAATTTTTATTGGACAAGGAAACAAAACAAATAGGAGAGTTAAAAAGAAGCCAAAGTCATATGTTTAACTGATTTCCTTTCTGGTCTCTTTTTTTCCTGTATGTATGTACGGGTACGTGTGTGTGTGTGTGTGCGTGTGTGTGTGTCTGTGTGTATTTGTACATACACATGTGAAAGCCAGAGGTTGACAGAAGGCATCTTCCTCTGTCTCTCTAGAACTTATTTTTAATAGAGGTTCACTCACTGAAGCTGGGCATATGTGCATGTGCACACACGCGCGCGCACAAGAGTTGGCTAATCTGATTGGCAAGTGAGCTAAAGAAACAGGCCTGACCCTGCCTCCCCAGAATTGGAATTAAAGAGGCACTCCACTACCTGGCCTTGCTATTATAGGTGGGAGGAGTCAAACTCAGGTGACCACACTTGCACAGCAGACAATTGCCCAAAGACATTCTCCAACCCCACTTCTTGAAAAACAGATTAGATATACGTGGCCAATTTTTCTACTAAGTGAACATGTGTGTGTGTGTGCATGTATATGTGAGCATGTGTGAGCATGTATGTGGATGTGTACGTGTATGTGACCATATGTGTGTGTGCATGCATATGTCCATGTATAAGTGCTTTGTTAACTTACATTCGCTTCATCGAGAATCAAAGTATCATGCAGAATTGATACCTCTTTCATCACTAATAACCAATATCTTTAAAGGCATGTAAAGTCATTAGAATAAGCCAGCAATTAAACTGAGAAATATTTTCAATAATGCTTTTCCTGCATATAAACCATAATGAGCATAAACAAGACAATACCTCATACCTCTAACACACATCACATACACAGAAGTCAACTGCATCAGTTCTCCAGGTTCTGAGACCTCAAGGTCTGTGAACACACAGAAGAGAGGTTGAGAGCTGATTTAGTCTGCGTGTACCTGGCTTAAGTACCACAGTAATGAAATCACTTTCGCTCGGAAGGAAATTGCTCAGTGTTAAGTTGCTAGTGGCGATTTTTAATAAGGCTTTCAATCTAACTTACCTTTATAAAGGCCTCAGATTAAACTCTTAATTTATTTAGTAATTTGAAAAAAGTCACACGTGAAGAAAGGAGAGGAGACTTTGTAAAGAGACAGATAATCCGGGGTCTATTGGTGTTCTTCCTGACAATGGTGCTCGCCCTCTACCACCCATTTACCGTCTATTATCACTTTTATCTTCCGAGTCCAGTCCCTGCCTTTATCAGACATCTATTCAGCTGACAATTCACTTAGACTTTTGAAGTTCCCTGACATAAAAACTCCATTTAACTGCTTCCTAAATGGCGGCTAATCTGCACAAATTTAAAATTTGACCTTAATGGAACCGCCATTCCTGAAGTTATTAGGATGCTGCGGAAGCAGCTTGCGCCCACAGACACGCACTTATTGGCACTTATTGTAAAGCTTTTGTTGACCTCATTCACAAGAGGGACTCTGGACGGAGGCATCCACGAAGGGCTTCCTTCTACAGTAGAATGCAGAGTCATTTTACGTTTGAATTCTTCTTACACACTGCAGAATCCCGAGAAAACATTGGACAAGTGTCGGGCTGCCTTGTTAACAACCTTGCGTCCCAGATGTGGCCAGAGCAGGGGCAGAAGGCTCTGCTTCTCCAGCACACCTCACATTTCAATTACAGTTATCTTACGACGCCGTCACATATTTTTCTTCAACGATCAAACAACCTCAGCTGGAAACCTCCAGCAATAACATAAATAAACGACCATCTGGCCAGAATAATTAAGGAAGGCTGGAAATAAAACATTAATTAGTGCAGTATTTCAAACGACCTTCAGAGCCCTGATTATGAAATTATATCCGAAACAGGTACTCACGTCTTTCATATTGCTGTTAAATTTAACTAGGCATGAATAAATAAAAATACCATTTTCTCTTTCGGGGAGGACTATTGATTCAAAATGATGGCATATTCTTTAAGAGTGATAATTAAATTAAAGCAAGAAATAAAATAAACAAGTGAGACAAACACATCATCGTAGCCTTAAATTCCACCTCACAGGTGCACGGGGCTTCGGGGAGCCACCCTGTCTGACTCTGTTGATCTATGCAATGGGAAAAAGAGGTTCAGAGCGTAAACCGTTTTCCACAAGGTCACACACCTAGAGACCAGAAGTGGGAATGAATCTGATTCTCACTTCAGAAATACCCACCACATTGACGAATCAACACACACAGATACCCAAGCACAACGTGACGGAAGTCATCTACAAAAATCGCCTTGGTTGTTAGTTTGCTATTTCACTAAAATAAATTTTAACAATTTTTTTTAGTGATTTCAGGTCACCAAAGTTATAAGCATAAAGCCTGCCTGAAGCAGAGAAGACCCACCAGGTCTCTCTTTATGGAGGGTAAGGTGTTAGGAAGGCCCTGCGACCATAATGAGATGTACCCTCACTGCCTCTTGGTAATGAAATGCAGATGGAGACAGGGTTTTGAGAAGCCATTTACCTTCTCTCCTGTGTCGCTGCTATCCGCTAGCTGTGCTGACTGGGTACAACACAACGCTTTAACTCAGGATGTGGAGGAAAATGCTGGAATGGCAGTAACGTCCATATTATACTGGCCCGTGGAAGAGAAATAAATACAATATAGTAATATACAATGAAGAGCTAAGAGTAGGCCTGGTGGATACCAGCGTTCATGCTAAAGCAGTCACTTTTAGAAAGTGACATTGATATATAGCTTTAAATAATGAATTTAAGTGGCATTTTAAAAATCAGCATAATTTTAAGTCTTTTCTGGTTAAAAGAACATCTGTTGTATATGAACCACCATTTCTACTATCTCTAGACTTATGACACATAATTCAAGGTTGTTTTGTTTTTATTACTTCAAATGATATGTTTTTATTAATGCATTTATACTTTTCATTCATGTAAACAAAGTATTTTCTCATCGTCAAGGCTATCTTCTTCTCCTAACTCCTTACACATCCTCCTCACTCCTCAGCCCCGCCCCCAATGATGTGGCCTCTGTTTTTTTAAAAATAAGCCACTATTCCAATTTGTGTTGCCTATAGCCTCACTTGTGTGGAACTATCCATTGGAGAATGACCAATCTACCAGGCTGCATACCTTTAAAGAAAACAAAATCCCTTCCCCTGGAGGCCAAGTGGGACTCACGAATACCTCCCCTTGCCTATTAGATTGCCGACTGGTTTCATCTTGTGTGGCCAGCAGCAGCTGCTGTGGAGCCTAAGAGCCTGTTGTGTCTGCCATACTCAGGATGAACTCTTATCTTTGACCCTCACTGACCTTACTCTGATGGTCTTCTCCCCTCGCCCCTCCCGCAATGGTTCCAGAGCCTTGGGGAGGCTGAGCAAATGCAGATGCCACATTTATAGCTGGGCACACAGCACTCGCTGACCAACTGTAAAATGTATTATTATTTTTTTTTAAATTAAAGTATATGGATTTTTTTTCTGAATGTATGTGAGCACAATGTGCATGCAGTTACCAACGCAGCCAGAAGAGGGCATCAGATCTGGAACTACAGTCACCAATGGTTTGAGTCATCATATGGGTGCTGGGAATCAAATCTAGGTCCTCTGAAGAGCAGTCAGTGCTCTTAAACTCTGAGTCATGCCATGGGCCCTTGTAATTGTCTTTTTAATTGCTATAATTGTGCATATTTATTGATGCGATGTTTTTATTCAGCAATGCACATGCATTCGGAAATGATCAAACTGGGATTAGCACTTCAAACTTATTTTTTTCTCTGGTGAGTACATTCAAAACTCTTCTCCTCTGGGCAATCTATGTGCGGCACAATGTTGCTAAGTCAGAAGGAGGTCTGCACTAGAATAGAGCACCAGCGACTGAACAAACGGGTCTGCTTTCAAGTCCTAACTTGGCCTTGTGACACCAGGAACCAGTGTTGTGTGCACACACCTCTACCATAATTATTGTTTGCACAAATCTCTACCATGAGTGTTGTGTGCACACACCTCTACCATAAGTGTTGTGTACACATACCTCTCCCATAATTATTGTCTGCACACATCTCTACCATGAGTGTTGTGTGCACACACCTCTACCATGAGTGTTGTGTGCACACACCTCTACCATAAGTGTTGTGTACACACATCTCTCCCATAAGTGTTGCCTGTACATACTTCTACCATAAGTGTTCAGTGCACATATCTCTATTACAAGTGTTGTGTACACACACCTCTACCATAAGTATGTGTGTATTAACCACTACAACCTCCTCTGTGTAGCTTTCACAATAAATAGAATTGTCATTGTCATAGAAGCAGGGGTGAACAGCATTTCAAGAGCAGTTCCTGACTCTCTCTACCCTAAATACTCGGAGAGATAAACAGGAAAAGTACTAAAAAAGCATCCAATGTCTTTCTTTCTCAAATCTTCTGGTGTCAAACCTCCCAGCAGGAGTATGCAACACCCATGGGTCTGACCCATATCTCCATTATCTCTTGTCTGTGCCAAGAACCAATTGGTTATTATTATTTTAGGGACAGGGAGTTGGAGAGAGGGGGGAAGGGGAGGAACGTAGGAAAGGGAATAGGAGGAGCAGGGAGGGGAACGTCCCTGAAGGGTATATAGAGAATATCATATTAAGAGTCCTCTTAACGCCTCATCATGGATGGAGTGAAGAGTGTGCACATGAGAAGCAAGGCAGGAAGCCGACTTTCTGCTGCGCTGATGTGTTCAGGGGATGTTTAAATTCAGAGTATACATTTTTTTTTAAATCTACAATCAGTATGTTATTGGTTCAGACAGAGAAGCTGCTTACACAGTTTCTGACCTTCTGAGAGATGTTGTGGAAGTGGATGGTAAATGACTCCATCGGGGAGGTAATGACTGCAGAGTCGTGACTGTCCCTCCATCAGGGAGGTAACTGGGGCAGAGTCCTCACTGTCACATCAGAAGTCTTAGGGAAAATTCAGAGCACACTTCCAAAAAGACCAAGCCACACTCAATGGGGACTTTTCAAGCATGAACACAATGTCCATCTATTGTTTGATAGAATACTCCATACTCCTTGCCTCTAAGAACCTAATGCATGGCTTTCTAAAGGCAACAGGAATCCAGGTAGGATAAGCTTTGAGGTGTGACAGGAACTGTCAGTTATTCAGTATTTTCAAAGCTTACCTGATCGTTCATTTTATTATCACAGCACAGGTAAATAAGGAGTATGAGACTTCTCTGGAATCCCTCTCTAATCCTAAGAGGCAGATCAACAAGGGAGTGTACAGAAGCCTCCCTGACTCACAAGCCTGCAGGCTACGAGGAAAGGGCATGAAGCTGGGTGACTTCAGCCAATTGCTTCATCTGTGCAAACTCACTCTCCCATCTGTAAAACTGAGTTTACATGCCCACATACAACACTGTTGGGGGGACAAGGTCAATGGTGTGGCTATCTGTGGTACATGTGGATGGCTGAGGGGTGTCATACTAGCCGTTGAAACTGAGACATCTGAAAAAAGATTGATTAAACAATAAATACTTTTTGTTCACAAAATGCAATATTCCAAAGAGCTTTTTAAGACAAACTGTAAGTTCTTTTTACAGAGTAATATAGTTATTCCACAATGTGCACACATCTGGAAAAATCATATGTACAATATAATTATGTATAGATTAAAAATTAAAGCCAAGCAGTAGTGGTGCATACCTTTAATCCCAACACTCAGGAAACAGAGGCAGATAGATCTCTGTGAATCTCAGGCCAGCCTGGTCTATAGAGCTAATTCCCAGGTGCCCGGGCTACACAGAAAAACTATCTTTAGGAAACAAATAAACAAACAAACAAAAAAAAAATCTTAAAATTAAAGTTAAGCCAGATTTGGTGATGCATGTCCACCAGGTTCAGGCAGTTTGGATGTAAAGGCAAAAAAAAAAAAAAAATCAGAAGTTCAAGGCTGGTCTTGGATATGCAGTAAGTCCCAGGACAACCTGTGGTACATGAGGCTATCTCAAAAATAATAAATAAAATAAATAAGATAAAACTCAAGCATTTAAATACTTATTGAGGATCTGGAAAGATGCCTCAGCAGGGAAAGTGGTCACTATAAAAACGTTAAGACCTGAGTTTCTATCCCCAGCATGCACAGCGTGATCCCCAGCTACCCAACATGATAGCATGGGTCTGCAGTATCAATGATGATATCATAAACAAGAGGCCCACAGGATCTCAGAGAGCACCACAGGAGCTCAGGAGCACCGCAGTAGCTCAGGGAGCACCACAGGAGCTCAGGAGCACCACAGGAGCTCAGGGAGCACCACAGGAGCTCAGGAGCACTGCAGGAGCCCAGGGAGCACCACAGGAGCTCAGGGAGCACCGCAGGAGCTCAGGAGCACTGCAGGAGCTCAGCAAACACCACAGGAGCTCAGGAGCACTGCAGGAACTCAGGGACTAACCAGCAAGCAAAGGATCAGTAGGGGACCAATCTTAAACCAAGGTGCTGATGTCTACTTAATGACCACCTCAGCCTACACACACAAACTAAAATGTACACAGTATTCATAAATAATAATAAAAGTAATGTGATTTATGAAGAATTTCTGAGAATGACATTCTTTTGTGCCTAGAATTTTTTTTAATGGCTAGCTTGATAGCAGATGCATTTTCATATCAGATTCTATTTTTTATTCATGTTTGAGAGGAGACCATTTATTTATTTAGCTAAGGAAGTCCTTGTACTTGCTAGGCTACTGCCAGAGCTTGCCAAGAGCTAGATCACAGGCACACACACATCCTGGCTTCAGATTCTATTCCTACTATGTTGTGATGTGTGGTTTCCACGGACATATATAAGGAGAATTCAGATGCATGCAGATATGTAGCTGAATAAGAGAGAAAGCATTGTATTAATACATTTTTTATCTTCATTAAACTAAAAGGTTGAGACAGGTTTTATTTTTAGCTCTAGAAATTTTGAGTTTCACTTTTGAGCTGTCCCTTACATCCATATTCAAGGCTCACTCTGTATGTTACAGTTTGATAAACTCTGGGAAGTGAATACAACTGTGTAACGTCAAACACAGAGAAAACGAGAGCAGTCTCATCACACTCAGGTACGCGCTGTCCCACCTTGCTGTTCTTGTTAGCCCATGCACCATAAGACGACCTGTGGTGACGAAAATCTATTTCCGATGCTATGATATTGTTCTTCCTGGTTCACATGAATGTGAAACCATTTAGGAACAGCACTGTCTTAGGCTACTTGGCACAGTGCACAGGAGAGTTGTCCTTGCATTGCACCAGTTAGTAGTCTGAGCTCTCCAGACTCAAGAGGCTTCCCACCACTGAGGAGGCACACACAGACTCCCGGGAGACATGTGCCAGACTCAATGTGTCCATGAGTAAATCCGTGATATATGCTCACGCGCAGGATTTATGAACACCGAGTTTTCACATTTGGAGAAAATGTGGAGGAACGGGATTGTCAGGTCACTGCTACGTTTGTGGTTCATGATACATGAGAACAAATTCTGACAGTGCTGGAATCAACTTGGATTAAACAGTAATGTAAGACTGTAGTAATTGTCTTAAACAAAGACGTAAGATCATAATTTCCAGATGTGACGGAGCAGAGACTGATTGCTTGTTTCTGTGTATGCATGGGTCATGTCGCACAAGGTGTTGCTACGATACTGGGGGTTTACGTGCATTTTCTAAGGTGAATGATTAATATTAATAAATATTAAAAGGGCATTCTATACTTGCTGTTCATCCACTGATCTCGCCTGCTGAGTATATTCAAAATTTTACGTAAGTCGGGTCACTAATATTTTTTCCTGTTTCCTGTTCCTAGGGTGTATACTAAATTTCACTTAACTTCTGCATATGAAGCTTCGGCTTATAACTATGGTCATCATCGTTTTGTAACAGCTGAAAGGACCAAACATTCAAGCACCACGTGTTCAAATGCCAGCCAATCTTTCAGTTGAAATTTACGGTAAATTTATGGTATATTTATTTACCATATATTTTTACCAAATATATTTATTTAATTTACCATATATATGTATATATGTGGATATAATTATATTCCATTGATGTATGAGTTTATCATACCATCAGTACCACGCGTGATTATTATAACTTATAGAATGATTTCATACTTCCCCATTATGAATATTTCAGCCTGGACGATGCCCAGTTTAAGCCCAATTAAGCATTATAAATATTCATCTGCATCCTGTCTAATATCTCCTCATAGCCACTACCATGTGAGCCCCCAAATTATCTCCTCTGAGAACTCCCGCATTAGGATGACATCTGAAGTCGAGTAATGAATTCTCTGTTTTATAGCTGTATAAATATCATCGGCATGTCCGAGCATTTACAAATGCACTGGGATTACGACTGTTAAATGGGCAGCTCGGTCTGAGGAGGGCTGACATCTGAACAGCATGCTGCTCCCTCTCTCAAAAGTCTCCTCATATCCTTCGTGAAACCTTTGGTCACAGATACGGCAGAGAAATGCGTCCTCTCAATTCCGCTGTCTTTTACTTAGCACCGCAGTGTCTTAACCGCGGAAGGTAGTATACTTGAAACCAGAAATAATGAATTCAGCTTTACTTCTTCTCAAGAGAGTTTTTACTGTCTTGTATTGCTCCGATTCCCTTAAGAGGTTTAGAACCAACTTCAGATTTACGAAATACACCTGTAAGATGGCACAGAATCTGGAGTCCTGTTAGGGAACGAGTCCATTATAGAATAATGACCTTCTAAACTCAGGAACAAGGGTCACCTCTCTTAGTTCTACTTTGGGTTTTCGCAGATTTTGCGGGCACCATTGCACAAATAAGTATTGCAGCTCCTTTGTTACAGTTGTTGCTAGCATTCCGTTCAGATGGTTTTAAAATACTGATTTATCTTATACTATTTTTACTTTTGCTTACATGCATTTTTTTTCAATAACTTATAAATGGATTGAAAGCTTAACGATCAGTTTTAGAAAGCCTTATCCATTGACAGTTTAATTATACATGCTATGTGTTACTTTAATGATACACTTTTTTAAGTGCTATACCACACTCTGCGAACTACATGTGCTCAATAAATGTTACTATGAATTATTAACAAACACATTCTGCAAAGTAATGTTGACATCCAAGTTCAGGTATGTTGCCCACAGTTGACTTCTCAAGATATGATTTTCTTGGTTTTTTTAAATGAGCAATGTCACTGAACCCTGTTCATTCGGTGTGCTGTTTGAGAGCTTGGTTCTGTTGAAGCCTTCTGCAGGGTTAGTATAATGGGTCTCAGACTACGTCTACAGGGTTGGTTTTGACAGTGGTTCAGTTGTTAGGGTGTTTGAGAATCTTATTGATCCAAATGGTGTATCTGTGATTGCCATGCAGGAGAGAGGAAGGACTCTGCACATCTGAAGACTAGGATTGTGGGGCATCTCCAAGTTGGTGTTATCAGATGACTTCAAACCTTTTAAGTGAAGGGCAAAAGTTGAAGACATAAGGGGACCAGGCTCCTAGATTCTACTGAAGTAGATCAGACATGAAATACCATGAATCATAAGATATGGCTCAAATTATTTTTGAAAAGATGTACATGTAGAGGAATTTTAATCCAGCAACGTGGTTGCTCTGATCACATCCAAAGATCTTCTACATCTGTGTGATCTGGCTGGAATGAAGAGATGCTTTTAGTACACACCTTTAAGGTAAAAATTAATTTTTACAAGGAAACAGCCATGTGTGAAAGTGACGACTAATTGAGGGGCAGACAAAGTGACAAATCAGAGAAAGATTTGACAGAATGACTCATGGACAGGATATATGCAACTCTCCTGAGAACAGCACAGGAAAGTGAATCTATTTAAGAACAGAGCAGAGAAAGAGAGTGGGAGAGTTTGGTTCTTTTGGGAGTTCATGCAGTTCAGAGCAGGTCAGCAGAGGCGGTTGAAGCCAGAGAATAAGAAGGAGTCAGAAGATTAGGACAGATTGCCAGAGTTAGTTTGAGACCACGCAGAGCAATCTGGCTGATAGAAGCCAGACTGACTCAGTCAACATGGAGAAGAGTGTTTTGAGCCAGAACAGCTGAGGTGAACCAGCCACCAAGAGTTCAGAGAGGACTAAAATGGGCGAGCTTATTCAGAAGTAAACCTCCGAGATGACAATTATATGCGTACAGCTAAGATTTAAAATAAATCCAGTATCAGCAACAAACTAGAAACTTCCATTGTTGATGTTCACACACACACACTCACACACACACACACACACACACACACAAATCCCTTTCATCATGATCTATGCCTTTAAAAAATAAGACAACTTTAAACACACTGCCTCCTAGCATTGCTGGCATTGGTGTCTGTGTGTGTGATGATTTACAGGAGGCTGTAGCTAATGTCACTGTCAGGATGAGCATCCATACACGCGGCTACGTAGGATCGATCTCTCTGCATTCCTAGCAATGGGGTGGAGTTTCTCAGTAGCAGGGTAGGACATGATTAGCTTTAACAGACAGCGGCAAGCCATCAGCAATTGAACATCACCCTGTCTTCCTTACAGGGAAAGGCTTCGTGATTTCAGGCAGAGTGATACCCCAGACTCAAACAGTGCACTACAGCAAAGAGCGTTTACACTGCAGAGAACCTGCATGCAGGCGTCCGCCATACATCGGGATAAAAAGCAGAGGTGTGGTCTCTGCAGGGTCTATTTACAGCTTGAGAGGGTGGGAGTGGCTGACTTTGACCTTTTCTCCCTTTGATTGGTTGGTTCTATCTGGCGGGGTAGGGGGCGGGAGGTTGGGCGTTTTTTTGTGATGGGTTAAGGCTATGGAAGTTTTGGAGTGCTGCTGATTAACTATACACGGCTCAACCTACATGGTGGGGTAGCTTCTACAGTTCCTGATTGGCTGCCCTTGAGGCTGGCTCAGGCTAGGTGGTGGGGCATTTTCCTGATTTGCTGCCGGTGAGAGGTGGTTTGTCTGGGACCTTTCCAGTTCTGGAAAACAGAAACTTAGGTTTAGTCTTCCAATCCGTCAGTTTGCAGCCTGTCCTGGAGTTGGCCTGGCTCTGCCCAGTCGTCTCACTACATCCTTAAAGTGACGAGCTAGTAGAGTTCCCGTTGTCAGGCCCCCTCATCAACACCCGATAGTGTCTGTCTTCTGTTTTAGCCACTGGGAACATGAGACTTCTGTGAGTTTACTATGCCTCTGGTAAACTTTACACAAGCTTTAACTTGAATGTCTTCGGTCAGGAAGTGCCCAATCAAACTGTTGTGCTGGTTCCATTGGTTTCTTTTCATCTTTTCTATTGATTTGCAAGAAATCTCTTTATACATTTTGAATATCATTGGTCATATATGTGCAACGAACATGGGGTTTCTTACTCCATACATTTTGGGGGGAACAGGGAAGTGTGGGGTCAAGATAGAGTGTCCCAGTGTAGCACTGGTTATCCTGAAAATCCTTTGTAGGACCAGGCTGGCCTTGAACTCAGAGTTATCTGTGCATCTGATTTTTTTTTCCACTATCTTAATCATGTGTTTTGATTAAGGCAGTTCTTAATATGACTATAGTTCAATGCATTGTTTTTAATTACACGTTTAGTGATTTGCATATACCAGGCAGGAAATATTTGCCTAAGTAAACAATGGCTTAATACATAATAATTATCTTGATTTTACAATTATATTTAGATTCTTTAAAATGGGCCAAAATTGTCTATTTAAAAATGTTGAGTGTAATACTTTTATGTAAAACATTAAACAGCTTAAAATATTTGTAACCAAGCAACTCTGTAAATTTTATTAAAATCATAATGGATAATCTTGAGTTTCGAAGATATAGTTTTAGTCAATCCTTTTGGTTTATGCAGAGTGTAGCTCTATTATGCTTAATGGACTGCTAAATTATATGAATTTTTGACATCTTATTTGCTTACTGTCTGGTGTTCAATTAAACTCATTGTTCCAGTATTAACTTCATCAGCTATAAAATCAGCAAGATTTATCAGAATCTTAGACTATCAATAGCCAAAAACATGTATCATTATTCTTTGAACTATTGCAGAAGTAGGTCAGGGCTTAATGTGGTTGATTGAATTCAAGTGCTATTATAGACATTAATAAATTCCTCCTGTGCCACATGAATCTGAAAGTCTGCTTTAGTCTAGTAAACTAGAATATACTCAGAACGTTTGGCAAAGATGATAGACGTGCTTACCAGACATGGGATGACGGTATAGAAAAACTGATTCTAGATTTATCTCTTTTTTCACTTTATACAAGATTTAATTTAAAGTCTGTATTCTCAAGCCTTCAGTTTGGATGCTTTTTTTCCCAGATAAAACTATCATGCTGCTAACATGTTTCAAAACAAGAAATCTGGTGACTTTCTTTTTCTCAATTGGCATTTGTTGAATATGGTCTTTTTGTTGTAACTACATTTTTCAGATTTGGTAACTATTTCACTAAGAGTAATGAAGCTGAGGCTGAAGAGGCAGATCAACAGTTAAAAGCCACTCTTCCAAAGGACCAAGGTTCAATTCCCAGCACCCACAAGAAGCTCACAGCTGCCTGTGACTACAGTCACAGGTATTCTGCTGGCCTATTCTAGGCTCTAAAGACATGCACATGGTGAAGGTATAAAGTCAGACAGGACCTGCCATACACATAAAATTAAATTTTAAATATTAAAAATAATAAAATGCCAAAATTGAAAGACTCAAGAATTTTTGCCTCATTATAAATAGGAAAATAGGTTTGAAGTGGATAAAAAAACATAATTTCCTAGTAAGAAAGTTCCTACAGAAACATTAAGTATGGATCTCCTGCATGTCTACCAAAAGGAATATAAAATAGCTCACTAGTCAGTAACCACTGATAGCAACATGCTCTGTTATTTTCTGTTTCTAGAAATCTGTGGGTAAGATATGCTGAAAAGTTGATGAGAGGAAATATTCCCACATCAGTTCTTGATTTCTGTATGTACAGCTTTCAACATGCACAGATCATACATCCACAGAGGACAGCTTAGCTGGGGCTCACTGTTAATGCATTTCAACTCACCATTTAGTGTTCAACCAATTGTAAACAGTTACAATTAAGTAACACTCAGCGTTACTAAATAGAATGCCTTCTCAAGTCAGAACTCAGAACCACATCAAGGCATCCCACCTTGTACCTCTGAAAGAAGTATAAATTCCTACAAAAGAAAACAATGTTTGTTTTTCAATGTATAAATTGATACGCTAAACTGAAACACATAGTAACAATGCCCAAGATAAGTTCCAAAGCAACTAAATGCATATCAAATTAGAAACAAAACTTTCATTAGCATAGGCAGAACAAAGATTCATAGATCTGAACTTCAGAGCTCAAGTGACTGCCCTGGCAGAGATGAGCATTTCCACAATGAGGAATGGGCAAGGCAGCTGTCTCCTGATACATAGCTGAGGGCTAAAAGTGTGTGTGTGGTATTGACTAATGATTTTAATTTTCAAATAATTGTTCCACTGTGGCTCACCAAAAAGTTTATGTATATGGTAACCTCAATATCCTCTACACACTAAGAGTTATTAGTGAGAAATGTAACAAAGAATAGCAGTGTACTGATCGTCTGCTGTACATTTATGTTTTAAATTTGAAAACTCAAATAATACCGATGAGATTGCAACATGTAAAACTAAGTAACTTGCCGTGAGAAACACGCTTCTGTAAAGTAAAATAGGGAAGATAAAGGCAATTCACTGTGCTCCTGTAGGTGAGCATGAGGAATGAGAAGAGCCTGGGGGGCTAGGGAAGTCCTGGACCTCCCAGCACTGAATCCCACTCCTGGACATGGATATAGGAAGTCCTGGATCTCCTGCATAGAACCCCACGCCTGGAAATGGACTTCGGACCATTATCTGTGCATGGAAGATATCTCTCATCTAGCTCTGTTTCACATACATTTTTATTCACTTAAAAGGTAGTTGATTCCTAAATTGTTTTCTCACACACCCTTCTTTCCAGTTAACACCTCTTCTTTCTCCCTGTACATCCCCATGCCTCCATCAGTCCCACCCACAGTATTCCTGCCCCATGCTTGGAGATCACCTGTATTCTACTACCACCTTCTCTCTATCCACCACCCCTCTCTAGTTCTATGGTTTCTACATGTACCTTCAAGTTTAAAACACAAATCTCCAGATCCAAAGCTGAGATCTACAAGTGGCAGAGAACATGCAGCGCTTGCCTTCTGGGCACCAGTTGCTTCATTCGGTATAATTTTTTTCCAGTTCCATTCACTTACTTTTTAAATTCCCTTTTCTTTACAGCTGAATAAAATCCAATTGTGTTTGTGTATTACTCTTTCATTATTCATTCATCAGTTAATGGACATCTGGTCTGATTCTACTTCCTGGCTAATGCGAACCAAGCTACAGTGAACAAGAGTGCACACCTACGCCTGTATCACGATATCGGCTCCTTTGGGTATGTGCCCAGGAGTCGTACAGATGGATCATATGGTAGTTCTATTTTTATCTTTTGGAAAATCTTCACGATGATTTCCAGAATGGTCGAACCAGTTGACACTCCCAACAACGGTGAGGAAGAAGGCCTCTGTGAGTGACACAGACATTGCACTCTGGGGACCACGGCAGCTAAAGTTACCATACTGAGCATGGTCAAAGCTAGACCTATAATTCACACCCTATACCAAATCAATTCTTGAAAGAACTCTAAACCAGAGAAACAACATGATAGCAGCTAAGTAAAACCTTCATCAATTCCTTCCTTGCAGACAAGCCAATCTGAACAATTCTCTCTCTACAAAGTCAAAGAAACCCATACTTGACTGCAGTTCAGAGTGTTGGTTTAATATGCAAGGATAACTGAAGAATGCAGAGAAAGAGTTGCCAGCATCATCCTACATACCTCCAAACAGCAGGAAATGAGATGCCTTGGGACTCCAAAAATGGAGAAAGGAAAGAAGTCCAAGACCTGGAGCCAGGACCAGTCCCATGGTGGGTAAACCTCAGATACATTGGATCGCAGGAGTTTGCACTTTAGTTCTGAGGCTGATACACTGAGATCCAGAGTAAGACAGAAAACTGTATGCACAAGCCAGAGCTCCACAAGGATAACTTGAGCAGCGCACTGAAATGAGGCTGACCTCGGGCCTTCTCGTCTATAAATCTTATGTTTCAGTGAAATGTTCCTGTTATTTAAAAAAAAATTGTTTCAGTGAAGTGTTCCTGTTATTAAAAAAAATTGTTTCAGTGAAATGTTCCTGTTATTAAAAAAAAAATTTATCGTGAC
The DNA here is from genome assembly GCF_004785775.1 of Grammomys surdaster. NCBI lineage: Eukaryota > Metazoa > Chordata > Mammalia > Rodentia > Muridae > Grammomys > Grammomys surdaster. Next base: position 17,212,378 of record NW_021604568.1, on the reverse strand, counting down.
AAAACGATTCACTTGGGGGATAAAGGGACAGATCAACATAAGCAAGTCAAAGACGACGACGTAACAAAGCTCAGCGTCGAAAGACAGGCTGTCATCACGTGACACGGAACAGTCATCATCACATGACATGGAACAGGCATTTGATGAAACTCAATATGTCTTCATCAAAACAAATCAAGATGTAATGCAGGTGATATACTGTAATAAATGCCATTTATAAAGCCACCAGATCATTACAGAGCCCAGCATCTGCTGGTGGGACCTGTACCACCACCACCACCAAGGCAGAACCGGGTGGGAGGTGTCAGTGTCACGTGGCCTTGCTGGCCAATCAGATTCCCTTTGTGTGGAGAGGTCCATCAAAATGTGTGCTGGATGGGAAGAGAGTGTCTAGATTGTTTGAGATTTGAGTGACCCTCATTGCTACAGACCTGAACAGTTCTTGTGTTGATTGACCTTTGGTAACTCACTTCTTATGCATTGGCAAACCATGAAACACCTAGAGAGTGGGCTGGGCAGCTGTTCAAGTCTGCACGTAACTCCTGCTCTCCTTTGTTGTCTGCATTTAGAGGGCCAGACGTTCATCTCAGAATAAAAACCCAGACATCTTTAGTCCTTTGATGAGGAAAGGCACATTAGCACACCTGTATGCTTTCCTGCGTCCGTCCGTGCAATAAACAGGAGCAAAGGCTGGATTGCTGGCAGACGTTTAAAAGCTGAGAGCCTGCCACTATTCATTCTCTCCCACAGGATTCAATATGGAGAGTGACTTGTGAAGAACCTAGTGTCGGTTTAGCAACGGGACGAGAAGGTGTGTGTTCTCTGAAGAGGCAGCTGTAACACTGTAAGCGCCTTCATCACCCTTGTATAGAAATCTAAGTGTGATGTTAAAGTAGCTGACAAGTTCAAAGCATGCTCTGCAGACAAGGCTGGTCATTGTAGGTGACAAGTTCAAAGCATGCTCTGCAGACAAGGCTGGTCATTGTAGGAGGAGCTAAGGTGGGAGGAGTTAGGAGAGGAAGAGGAAGAGGAGGAGTAACCAGAAGAGAAGAAGGAAGAGGAGGAGCTAGGAGATAGGAAAGGAGAACAGAGGG
>NW_021604568.1:17206971-17210884 GCF_004785775.1 Grammomys surdaster | reverse complement strand
GGAGAGGGAGACGGAGAGGGAGACGGAGAGGGAGACGGAGAGGGAGACGGAGAGGGAGAGGGAGGAGAGGGAGAGGGAATGGAGGCGGATATTCACGTGTCTATAGCAGTCAAAGGTAGTTGGTATATCTAGGGTGGATATTGGGTTACACTTCTGATTGAATGGGTATCTTGTTACTGATCATTACCAAATATATAGCCTTTGATTAATCTTTAAGCATTAGAGTCTCATCTTTCTACTGGGCCCATGTGGATGGTGGGATAGTCTAGGCAATGCCCAGCCTTGCAGAGACAGCATGGGAGATTCTGGCAGGCCGGTTCTAGCTGCAGCGCGCACGTGGCCTCAGGCCGAGAAACATGGCAGCTGAGCTAGGCAGAGCCGCTGCAGCTTAGACAGGCGGATGAACCAGAGGCCAGTTTTAAATAACTACTACAACAGGTCATTCAGATGCTGGAGGTGAAAAAAAATTTGGTTTTGAAACCAAAATGAAAAGATTAAACAAACATCATAACCCCAAGTAACTGAAGCCTAACTTTGCCTCCTTTAAGAAAGACTCGTGATCATTTCTCTGGGTAAGGATGCCAAGGAAACATGTCCATCAGCCTGGGCGGAACAACTCACGGCACTGGACCATGTCAGGAGGCAACTCTATTTAAATCATGTGGAGCCCGAGGCTCTCCTGTGGTCCTGGACAGTCTTCAAATAACTTAGTTGGCGTGTGTACGCGATAGCAAATTAAGTACAGCACAAACGTGCTGTCCACACCTTTACTAAGTAATCAGAGGGCACAGAATGTCTATATTAGTGAGAAGAGAATCAGTAATGGTCCTTGCGGGGACAAATGTTAAGGGAATGAAAATGTACTGGCACCTAGTCACTGTGTTGTCAAGGAAACTTTGCTGTTCCATCTCAGAGGGATTCTGTGAGAACGAGAAGCATCTCGACCATGGGAATTTGTAGAAAATACAAAGTTTCCTCTGTACCCTAGAGTCTCTTGGGGAACAGCAACCTTGGCTCACCTACTTAAACACTATTCATCTGATTATAAGAAAAGAAAAATAGAGCTAAAAAATCATGTTGTTTTAATATAAGACCAAGATGTCGTCGAATCAGGCCCAAACCCAGCCATTGTTTCTTCTGTGACATTAGGAAATCACAATCAATCGAGAGTCCGTTTGATCTTCACAGTATGTACCTTGTATGCTATCATGTTCAGTGGGTGCACAGTAGGACCTATATGCTCTTACACCAAGGACACAGGCTGCCTGCTAAAGCAAATCTTTTGTTAAGCAGATCTCAGCTGGTCCAAAACAATGTGGCATCTGACTTATCATCTTGGCAATCTGCATTTTCATTTCTTAAAAAATAAATGTTTCTGAAGATATGAGGATACAGAGTTGCCGACCACCAATAGAATAATTACAGGAGAGCATCATTGACAATTGACACTGGACCATGTGCATCTGTTTCCATTACTGAGGATTCTGAGGATCTTCCATAGCTCCAGAAGGCATGCATTTAATTCCTGCTGCAAATATTATTACAACAGAACAAAACTGTGCATCAAAGACATGTTTGAGAAAGTCACAATTCTCTAGGAATATGAGAATGAGAGAAAATGTTCACAAAGCACACATTTGATAAGCTAGTATCCAGGATAGATTTTTAGAAGTTATATATACAGCAACAAAAACAAACAAACAACACAAGTAAGAAACGGACTATGTATATAAGCAAATATTTCTCTAAAAGAGAAAAACAACTGGACAGAGGGAACCCAGCAAGATGCACACTGTTCTCTCTACTGAGGAAAAACACATGACATCCAAAGGGTAGACATTGCCACACACTGCAGGGCTCTGAACTTTAAATGGAAGATAAGTTTAGGGAAAACTATGGAGAAATTATAATGTTCACTCCTTGCAGATAAAAATATACACTTTAGGCTGTGGAAAACATTTTGATATTCCCCAAACACTTAAACATAGAGTGATCACATTAACCAGGAGCTCCCCTTCCCCGAGGAATATTCCCAAAATAATGAGGGAAAACTATGATCTAACAAGTACATCACGTTTATTGTATTAATAGACAAACAAACAGCCCACATGTTAATCAGCATGTGAGCTGATAAACTGTGGTATGTATCTGATCTGTGCTACAGGATGAGTCTGAAGACATCACAGTAGACCAAGGGAGTCTCATGCTATTGGTACAGGAAGGATTCAGAATAGTGACCTCCATACAGAAAGCTCAGGCTGCTGATGTCTAAGGAAGTGAAAGAGGACGAGAAAAAGAAATCCTGTGTTCGGGATACACATGGCATTTCACACAGAACTTGTAGGTATAAACCTCTGTGGATACATTAAATGATGGCGACTGGGTATCTGTTATTTTACATTTTTGAATTTTAACACATTAAAAATATCTGTGGGCTGAACAGGTAGAAGGGAAGGATCCTTGGAGATTCCAGGACAAGCATTTTGGATAGTGACTTCTTCTCACTTTTTCCCCAAAGACCTGCTGCCATCCTGCCCTCAACAGGGATCTTACAAAACATAGAACCACTCCAGCCAGCCAGGTGTCCCACATCCTTCTCCAAGTGTAGCAGAGTTAGCATCCCTTGCCCTACAAACCGGCAACGTCTCCTCCTGCTCGCTAGATCTCCATCTGGTCCCCTATCCAGTGCCCTCAGCTTTACCTGGCCACACCTGCCTGTGCTGCATTCCATCTCTAGATGGATAGGACCCACCCTATCTATCTCCCAACACATGGGCCCTTCCAACATCATATCAAACTTTTCCACACAGTCATATCTCCTGCAACACTCTAGGCTTGGACCATAGGCAAACCAATACACCTGTGCACTTACCCAGTCCCCTCTGACTACATGACTTCATTCTTCCCAAGGCACTTCCAACTCTGCATGTCTCCCCTCTGTCCCAGCCTGCCCTGTCCTTATAAGACTGAGCTAACAAAAGACGTCCACATGCCCAGATCTAAAATAAAAGATGTAAACAAGTTGAAGGATCAAGCTAGTATATTCTCCACAAAATTTACCAGACCCGTAAAAAGTTTGATGATGAGAATTTTCTAGATGCAGCTCAGGAAAAAAGAATTTAAAATAACAATGATAAACTCCATTAAAGAATTCGGAAGTTTAAAGAAGACCAGTGTTGGGAGCCAACTCCTAGCCGAAAGTGGCTATCATCTTTGCAGCCATCTCAGGCCATATACCCTGACAAGAGACTTGTTTTCAACAGCCTACAACAGCTGAGCACACTCTGATAAATATCTTGTTTTTCTCACATATCTTGTTTTGCTGTTTAGTGCCACCAGCTGCAAGGTGCACATGATATCCACGCTGCAAGGCACATGACGTAGTGCCTTCAGCTGTGCTTGTCCACGAGGGCAAGGCACATGGTAAAGGGTATAAATACCCAGGATTTCCTTCCAATGAACAAGACTTGATCAGATTCCCTGTCTTGTCTCCATTCTTCGCGTCTCTGTCCCCACTCTCTCTCTTGCTAGGCCCTGACCCGCGGACCGGAGCAGCAGAACGGGCGGTTACAGACCAGAAGAAAGATTAATGAAATTAAGGAGAAAGAACGTAAGAATGAATGAGCGAGAACTGAAGCCAGAGTGATGCCCAAGGAGACTCTTGCAGAAGATTGATGGAAATGATAAAGGAAATCCAGGAACTGAGGATGGCATCCAGCAAGGAGAGAGAAGCATTGGAGAAGACTCAAGCTCAACTGAAAAACTCACAGGAAGTCTTTATATATAGACAAATTACCAGAAGACAGAAATCAGGACTCAGGGATAAAGTAGAGAATCTAGTCCAAATAGGTAATAGATATGAAAATGAAGAAGAAGAAGAAGAAGAAGAAGAAGAAGAAGAAGAAGAAGAAGA
>NW_021604568.1:17147118-17206961 GCF_004785775.1 Grammomys surdaster | reverse complement strand
GAAGAAGAAGAAGAAGAAGAAGAAGAAGAAGAAGAAGAAGAAGAAGAAGAAGAAGAAGAAGAAATAATAATCAGGACTCAGGGATAAAGTAGAGACTCTAGTCCAAATAAGTAATAGATGTGAAAACTAAGAAGAAGAAGAAGAAGAAGAAGAAGAAGAAGAAGAAGAAGAAGAAGAAGAAGAAGAAATAATAATAATTAATAATAATAATCAGGACTCAGGGATAAAGTAGAGAATCTAGTCTAAATAAGTAATAGATGTGAAAACTAAGAAGAAGAAGAAGAGGAGGAGGAGGAGGAGAAGGAGGAGGAGGAGGAGGAGGAAATCAGGACTCAGGGATAAAGTAGAGAATCTAGTTCAAATAAGTAATAGATGTGAAAACTAATAATAATAATAATAGTAGTAGCAGCAGCAGCAACAACAACACAGGAAAGGAACTTGCTGGAACTTGCTGTCCTTTTCATGTGGGACACTATGAAAAGAACCAAACGTTTGAATTCAGGCCAAAGATGGGGGAAGAATCCCAAGCCAATGGCAGAGAACACACAGATCTGCAGCAAGATTACAGAAGACAATTTCCCCTGACCGAGAAAAGACTTTCCTAACAGTGGATGACACAACAGAACACCAAACAGACCTGACCAGAAAAGGAAATCCCCATGGCATATTATAGTTAGAAAGCTAAGCATATATAACAAAAAAAGTTTATTGATAGCTGCAAGAAAAAAATACAAGTAACATAAAGGAAAGAATGACAGCTGATTTCTCAGTGGAAATTCTGAAAGCCGAGGAATGCATTCCATGTCTCAAGAGACTCTGACTGCCAGCCTGGGCTAAAGTGACTGCCAGCCTGGGCTAACTTGCTCAGCAGAACCACCTACTATGACTGAATGAGGAAGAAGAAAACAACTTCTCATGGTATAAATAGACAAAAAAAAAAAATCCAACAAACCAAACCAAACCTACAGAAAACGCAGGAAGTGAGATTTCAGGCTGAAGAGAGGAGTGAGAGTCTGTAAAAGGAAAGATGAAACTATAATTTTTAAAACAAAAAGTGCCACCAAGAACACAATATCAGAATCAACACTGACGACAGTCAGCAAGCATATTTCAGCGATAACAAAAAATATAAATGTCCTCTACTCCCTAATCAAAGACACAGGCTGACTGAGTGGATCTCGAAACAAAAATCAACCTGCGGACTACAAGAAGCACATCTTAGATTTAAAGACAGGCGAGACCTTACCAAAAGGAAAAAAAAAAGGACAAGAAAACTCCAATCAGATGCAACCAGGAATCAAACAGCTGTCAGCATCTTACTGTCTGACAACTAAGACTTCAACCTAAAACTAGGAAGAGCTAAACAAAAACATATTACTCATATTACTATCATAAACATAAATACGTGTGAAAATCTGGGGCATTTCATAAAATCTGCCACTGGATATAGACATGAGTTAACAGCAATCCAGTACTAGTATGTGATGTCAAAACCCCACATTCTTTATGGACAGGCTGTCTGAACAAAAATAAATAAATAAGCAGAAAAACAACAGAATTGATATCCGACATTAAATGTGCTTTACAAATATCTACATAATATTGCACCCAAACAGCAAAGGATATATATTCCCCTCAGCAGCACAGGGGAGTTTTCTAAAGCAGAAAGCATCCTGAGATACAAAGTATCTTTAAAAATTCACAGAAGTCTAAAATCACCCCTTGTGTTCTGAGAATAAAACAAAAGCTGAAGTTAACAGCAAATGAATCTGTCTCAGAAAGGGGGGAAAAGGGGGTGAGTGAATCAGAGGGGTGTGTGTGTGGGGGGGGTGTAAGAGAGCCCCAGACAGGGGGATGGGTGAGGTACAAGTGCCTCAGATAACTCTGCCAGATTATGTTCTGGGATGTATATGTACAAACACAGTGTGCCCACACAAACATCCACACACACACATCCAAATATTTGGTCTAAAAGTGTCTTCTATGGTATTTCCATTATCAGGGCATGCACTGGGAGGTTTCTGAAGGAAAGACTTGCTAAATAGCAAGTGTTGGGGATTTTACAAGTGGTAACAGAGAGGGGCCAGGTTTTAGGAATTCCTGTGTGAGAGAGAGAGTACCTACCAGTTGAGGGCCACATGATAGATGTCACCAAATTCTTATCTAATCCTGAGATCATGTTGCAAACTGAGTTAGAGAAAAGTACATTTTGTAATACACTCATCTATACAAATAAGTCATAGGATATTTTCTTTCCCTGTGAGAATTCACTTACTCTCGCTTCAAGTTGGGTTTAATTTGGTTTGTATACTCTGAGAAAATGTTTGCACACTAGAAAAAAGAAGAAAGTTTCTGACAACATCAAATCTGAATGAGATAAAAAGTCAATTTGTTTAAAAAAAATTAAATAATTTATTTTGCAGGCTGTTCCAGGGAAACATCCAACATTATAGGACTACTTAGAGAAAGTTCTGTTTTTTTCTTCATTATTCTAACAGGACCAAATATGCTAAACACGGACAAGAACATATTGGAACATTATAAAAGCTAATTCACAGACAGATGTTTAAGCAACGCAGAGGCCCAAAAAATAAATTATTTGAGCCAAATTCCTGTTAACTCTAAGTGTAATAATTACCAGAACAGCCGATGTTCAGATGGACCTATGCTTCTTTGTCTGTTGAGCAATTTATAAAGTCTGATTAAATGCAGTTCCCCTCCTCCCCAGCAAGAGCAGAAACGGGACAGGAAAGCAATCCATCTCAGTCTTCACAGTTCACACCTGCCGTTGCTGTAAGTTACCTTAGTTGTAGCCAGCGGGTACTGACTAAGGCTAGGGTGCAGGCATGTACTGTGGGTCATGTGTTAGGAAAACACATGGAGGATGAGAGACCAGTGAATGACTACCTGAGACAGCTTACGTGTTGGCTATATTAATTGCAGAAAACCCCAGTTACCTGTGGGATGAGATACTTAGTCACAGAAATAAGAAGACTTGCGTTCTATACCAAGGGCAATTTACATGCTGGAAGAAGGATCATCTCCTCACAGGTGACCTCTGACTTCCACATGTGTACTTTGGCACACATCACCACACACAAGCACACCAAGCACACCAAACACACACACATGCACACACGCACTTTAAAACATGTAAAGGTAGAGCTAGAAAATATACAGACATATTCATACTCTTGTAAAACCACTATAATATGGCTTGGGATATATTTTTAAATTTTTATACACTGAAAGATACAAGGCTACATACTTTAGGGGATCTTTCCTGTTTTTTTTTTTAATTCATCCTCCCAAAAATTCTTTCAAATCTCATTCTCTCCGTCTCCCTCTCCCTCTCCCCCTCCCCCGCCCCCTCCCCCCCCCGCTCTCTCTCTCTCCCTCCCCTCTCTCTCTCTCTCTGTGCGTACCCATGTGCACACATGCATGTATTGTGCATGTAAAAGAAGATTCAGTGAGGAAAATGTAAAAAATTGTATTTTATAACATTCTAGAACAAAACTAGTTGTATTTCTTTGTTAACCACCATATGTTTATCATGACTATTTAAATATTTTTGTAAACTCCTAAAAATATCCAGAGCCCTTATTTAGGTGACATACCAAATACCAAACTGGGCCTAATGTGTGTGTGCTAGTCCTATTAAGATGTGTTAATCTGTAAACAGGATCATAGAAAGAATTAGCGTTTTGTACGTTTTGTCCTTTTGAGACAACAGCTGTCTATTTATCCAAGGCTAGCCCAGAACACAAGATTCTTTCCCACAGCCTCCTGAGGACTAGGACATGGCACATGACTCTTTCTTTATTGGAGAATTAAGACAATATTGTCACCTTCTTGCTTAGTGTGGGTTGTGTCACCCTCCTCTGACTCTTTGATAATACAGTCTATCTTCCTGACCTGTGACTCACTCAGAGCCCACGTGTGAGATCTGTACCATTCACTCCTCCCAAGTGTCTCCACTACCTTGTGCTGTTAATTTCATTTTCTTCTCTACATTATTCGGGTTTGTTTTGCTTTTCTTCCCAAGTTTCTCGAGGTAGCTGTATAGCTCGCTAACCCACAGCTTGTGTGTGGCATTTTTAACCCTACAGGTTTTTCTACGTGTGATGTTCTTCCCAGGGCTGGCAGCTTGGAGAAGTCACATACCAGTGGTATCATTCAATCCAAGTACTTTAAATTTTTTAGATCCATTTCCTTTCTGTGAGATGAGAGGTCTGCATTTGCTTTTAAGCTTTTATCCCCTTAATTCCTGGCATTTTCAATTAGATTTCTGGTTTTCATTAGAGAAACAAAGTAGTCTGTGTGAAACTGATCCCTAAAAGCATTCTGCGATGGGTTCGGTTGCAGTTGTTAAAATTCGTATAACTACTGCCATGTGCATAAAGATTCCATGCTCTGTAGCTGCCTGGGTTTCCTTCTCCTCCACTAACAGACAGCCAATGCTTCTGCAAGACAGATAGTAGGTTTTAAAGGGCACGGCTCCTGAAAAGTTAACTTCAGCCCAGGATGTGGCCTCTCACTGTAAAGAGACACAAAGTATAGCCCATGGGTCATTTAAAAACAAGAGCAGGGCACAACTTTGGTGATTTGGGGTGGAGTTACAGGGAGGATTCTGGTATATTATTTGAAATTCTCAAAGAATGAAAAATACTTTTTTAGAATGTATGTTCATTTTTTGGACTAGTATTTCATATCTCATAAATCGTAGTAATGTGTTGTATTCAAAATCATTTAGTTCTTTTTTCCCACGAGAAGTTTATTGAGGGGAAGCAGGGAAAAGAAGAAGGAAGAAAGAAGGGGGCCAAGAAGAAGCATTTAGTTCTTTAGTAAGTTTTAAATTCTGTCCTATCACATAGTGTGAGATGTTTACCTATTTTTCTGATAGTATTTTAATTTTTTGGCATCTTATAATGATGAAGCTACGCTATCGAGGTGTTAAAATTCAGATTTATTATATTCATCTGGTAGAGACAACTCATTACAATTAAAGGATTTCTGTCTTTATGACTTAAAGCACTTGTAACTTATTTGCTATGAATGCAAGCATAATCCAGTTTTCCTTGGCTGAGAGTTTGCTTGACACGTTAGCAAACACCACTGCCAGAAGAGAAGCTCCACACTCATTGCTGGTTTAAGTTTACTGACACAGCTGTTTAGGGAAGGACGGCTGGGATGGAGGGAGCCTTAGCCTTGGATCTGAGGGCAGGCAACTAGAAAGCCGCAGAGGGCGGAGCTAACAGCAGAGGGCAAAGCTAACAACAGAGGGCGGAGCTAACTGTCACAGATACACAACACGCTCTTAGTAGGAGATGCTTCCTGCAGCAGAGGGGCACTCCTGCTGGGATGCTCTACCTATGTCACCTCAAGCTCCATGAAAGCCAGAGGAAGCTCTCAGTGGTTGTTTAGTCCAGTGGAAGGGGAAGTGTCCAGGGGCTGTGAAGAGTCGGCTTCACGCTCCAGGTGTGAGGTGACTGATATTTGTTACGCTCGACGTTATTGCCTTTTCTATTTTCTGTTCAGTATTTCACTGAAAACAAAATCCAATTCATTTTTGTTATGCAGACGGGTGCCCCTAACAGTTTGCAGTGGATATCTGTTCAGTACACCTTTAACTAAGGCCTCTGAATTCCTGCTTCTTTATCCTTTGCTTGAATTTACACACTTAGTCTTATTTACCAATCTGTATAGTTTTCTCTACTAGCATGGAAGTTCCAAATTATGAATTGTATCAGATAAGTCGTGAGCTAGTATATTTTAAATGTAAACTTAAATACTATCATAAATGGATTTCTGCATTAAAATTTAAATTTAAAAGTGTATTTCTGTCATTTAAAGCTTTCTCTGAGATCAATGCACCATACAAATAATTTTAGACTAATCTCTCCTCATCAGTATATAAAATTACTATCCAATACATTACCTATAACATTTAAAATATTTCTAAATTTAGACACTTAAATAATTTTAATTTACATATATTCAAGAAGACTTTTAATGCTCCTTTCCTGTTTATGAATTTTAACAAATACACATAGCTTACTTTGTTTTATTTTATTTTATTTTATTTTATTTTGGATTTTCAAGACAGGGTTTCTCTGTGTAGCCCTGGCTGTCCTGGAACTCACTCTGTAGACCAGGCTGGCCTCGAACTCAGAGATCTGACTGCCTCTGCTTCTGAGTGCTGGGATTAAAGGCGTGTGCCACCACCGCTTGGCTCACAGTTTATTAACTTTAGCCCACAAACAATACATTTATATTTTTCAAATGTGTGGTTTCAAAGTGTGGGACTGATTTATCATTTCACAATTCTCTCTTGCACAGAACCTCTGTAGCCACAACCTCCCCTGATTCTGCAGAAAGCTCTGATCTTTTTTCATCCCTGTAATCCGTGCTTTATAGAATGTTATCTAAGTGAATTACGTGATATTTTAGGCAAGCTCTAGTTCGCTTACAGTAATTGTTCGGTATCCAGAAGTCCTTCCCAGCCCAGTGGTGTTTTATGTTTTGAATGTGTGTTCTAGTCTTTATCCATTCTTTTTATTCCCTCTGAGGCTTTTTAATTAGAAATGATATCATTGAAATCATATCATAGAAATGATAGAAATGACATCATTGGTGCAAATGCTAAATGAAGCGGCAGTGACGGGGGAACTGTGTCAGTGACTTCTGGGCAACCCCTATATAGAACTGTTCAGCATGGATATTAAAAATATGTTAAAATTTACTACAAGTAAGTAGGGAACCTTCAAGAGATGGGCCTCAATGCAGGCTCTTGGGTTACCAAGTGCTGCACTCTACAAAGCCATTGCAGGGTTAGCGCCTTCTTTGCTGACTTATCCTTAGGTAGGTCTTCTCCTCAGCCACACATCTCCAGTATGACATTTGTGCTCACCAATGTCCCAAGGACCATGGAACCACTTGACTGTAAAAGTATCTTTTATTTCCTGATTCAATTGTCTCACAGGCTTCCTGTCTCACCTGAGGCCTCCAGCCTCAGTACAGTCTGTTGGAGTCTGCGCCTTTTAACATAAGTGTAGCCATTTTGTATTCGATCTCCATTTTACTCATGAGGTGAAATGAAGTTGAGGTTCTCAGACTCTGCTTCCCAGAAGTAATTATCCGTAGCTGATGCTGAAGAACTCTCCTAAAAGGTGATAGCTCTATGGTTGTGTTATTCATGCTTCCTTATCTCAGTGCTCTGAAACTCCTGTCCACTCATCCACCACCCTTCCCACCTCACCCAGGACCAACCAGCTCAAAGGTGTGCTGATAGTACTTGGTCTAGTTAGCTAAAATGTAGCACTGCCTCCTCCCTTGCCTTGGACTTCTGAATTTGGCTTTTCATATAAAAAGCCTTCCCTGAAGAAGAGACTGGTACCACAGTTAGGCCCCCCGAGTCCTTTTCTGTGGTCCTGACCAGTCAGTCCTGGGGGAGTGTTCAATAAACTATTCACGCTTAACTGAGATCTGTGTTCCCATGGTTTGTGTGGCAATTCCTGAACCCCAACACAATCTACACTAGACCTAGAACGTTTCCAGCCTCTGAGAATTACTGCTGAATAAGCTCACCCTTTCTAGGTCTTTCTGATCTCTCAATGGCTGATTCAACTCAGCTGCTGTGGATAAAACTCCTCTCCAAGCTGACTGATTCCATATGGCTTCTCTTCTCTTCTCTTCTCTTCTCTTCTCTTCTCTTCTCTTCTCTTCTCTTCTCTTCTCTTCTCTTCTCTTCTCCCCCCCCCCTCGTTCTTTCTTTCTCCCTCTCAGCCTCAGACTAACTTTGATAATATCTTCTGGCTGCTTCTCATTCTCTGGCTCATTCTGTCTTCACCTGTGTATAGTTTTTCTCTCTCTACAACCTGTCTCTGTACAACTGTACCAGTAAAACAACCTCATTTTTTTTCCCTCTCTGCACTGCCCCTCAAGTATCTCCGCTTTCCTCTCTCTCCTCAGCAGAGTTGGGCCTATCCTGTCCTGTCAAATCTTTCTCTGATTCATCACTTTGTCTGCCACTCAATTAGACATCGCTTTCAAACATGGGTGCTTCTTTCCACAAATTAACTTTATCTTCATTGTTTGGGATTAATGGTGTGTGCTAAGGCTGAACCACACCACAATTATAAACATGTTTTTCCAGTAGACAGTACAATCTCGGGGTTTGTGGTGTGATCAAATATCCTACAACACTTGATCTTGGAGTAAAGCTGATATAAACAGAAAACAAGGAAAGAAAATCCACTTCTCACAGAAAGGTAAATCCTTGGGGTACTTCAATACCTTCACAAAAGGCTATTTTAACAGAGGCTGTTCTACTTCTCATTCTCCTCTGAAATTACTGTACATTCTAAATTTAGCTCTTTAATGAGTTAAGAAGTATTTAAATATATAGAGTATCTTACTTAACACATGATAGGAAGCTTTCACTAAGCAGCCTATACTACTAAGAAAGTCTTTACATTATTGACAATGACTTGAAAATTATATTATACTAAAAACAATACTTCCCAGATACTAGTAAATTTAACATAATAACCTTTGTGCCTATATACATTCCATGACAACTGACAGCCATTAGTGCAATATATCACATGACTTTATCATTGCAATAGTCTTTTCAAAAGCAATTAAGATACATGTTTAAAGATAATGTCTCTTCTATCAGAAGAATAATCTTTTTTAATGGAGAATAAACCTCTCAGAGACAAGAGCTCCTTTGTGATTGTGCTTTAATAATAATTATTATATACTCCAGAAAGGATATACAAACAGCCAACCTATGTATAAGTTCAAATGTGTCTGCCTCTGTTTACCTTAAAATATTACGATACTGTATGCTGACAGTGTTGGAAAAGTGACACATGAAACAGAATCTGAACGACCTGAGATATGTAAAATAAAATTTTATTTCCCAATGAAGGGTATAATTTACCACTCTCAAATGATACTCACAATTAAGAACTGTAGCATCAAATGAGGCTGCATTCTATATACCTAATGACTTCTCAGTCCCTTACCTCTCTTACTTAAGAAGGCAATGTCACAGATGATTAGACACTACTGTAGAAGCAAATACATGTCCAACCCAGTCAGTTCTGCTGTCAACGCTCCTTTGTCCTTTTGTATGAAGAGGCACATTTATAAAAATACTTTAACTGTGTTGTCTGTAGAGAATTTATATTTCAAGACCATAAATGTGTCCACTGCATCATCACATTTGCAAATTTTAACGAAATTTAAAGTTTGTATTTGGTTGTTTTTTTTTCTGTAGTAATTTTTGCTTATTCAAAATGCTGCAATAAGAGCTTCTGTTGTCTTGAAATCTTCACAGTTATCTGAAGCAAGTTAAAGACACTGAGCTTAACTTTTGTTAAAAATAAAATTAAGTTTGTGTGGCTCTGGAATGAAACTTTTAGTGAAAGTTGCTGGTTAGATCACATCTGCTGCCCTCCTTTCCTCAGGTACCTGGTTGTTTTGTTTGTGGTTTGTTTTTTATTTACTGTGAACCACGATTTTGGTAGTTATGGTCTGTCCTCTAGCTCCCAAATGAGAAGACAAATACAAAATCATTAATTAAATAGCATGATTGGTATCTGTCTTAGTTAGGGTTTTACTGCTGTGAACAGACACCATGACCAAGGCAACTCTTATAAGGCCAACATTTAATTGGGGCTGACTTACTGGTTCAGAGGTTCAGTCCATTATCATGAAAGCAGGGACATGGCAGCATCCAGGCAGGCATGGTGCAGGAGGAGCTGAGAGTTCTACATCTTCATCTGAAGTCTGCTAGCAGAATACTGACTTTCAGGCAGCTAGGGTGAGGGTCTTATAGCCCACGCCCACAGTGACACACCTACTCCAACAGGGACACACCTTCTAATAGTGCCACTCCCTGAGCCAAGCATATACAAGCCATCACAGTGTCTGACTGCAGAGAAACTGGTACCCAGTCCCCGTGCCCTTCTGACTTGGAGAATAATCAATAAAGCATTACTTACTCATAAAGATAAAACTATAAACCACTACAAATAACACTTTATGGAGTTCTCGAGGAAAATGTTCCCTGGTGCAGCTGTGGTTCATTTTCCATAGAAATAAAGCTATGTGGAGACAAAGGACATCTTGGTGGTGCTGAGGACTATAAAGTTAATTCGTGAGTAGGTTACTTTTGTCTATTAACGTCCGGCCTGATGGGATATGCTACTGCTCTGGAAGGCTGCACAGGGCAGAGAGCATAGGACGCTTATCTTCTGTTACGACCGCCTCGGCTCTGCTCTGCTCTCTCCACTGTGAGCCCTGCCATCTGCATCTGTTACTTAAGCTCTATAAACTTCATGAATTAAATGTGGACAATAATTTTATACACCTCGCCATTTGTAAAGAGAGAATGAAACAAGTCTATTTAAACAGCTTTCGTCATGGAATCCAGGATATGGAAAAGGTAAGTGATTTTATTTCCATTGTTAACAATCTCATAGTAGCAGCTCAGGCCCCTCTCCTTACGGGAACAATGCAAACACATGCTCCCATAGCGAAGCTCAGAGGTAATCACATACCTGTGTAGATACTCATCGTCTTCCTACCCGTGGGACACACCATCTGCCCCCTTTTATCACAATGGTATGACGAGTGTGTGTTTAGGAGTGTTACCCTCACATTCACCATGCAGCACATGGCTCATTTCTGTCTTTTGGACACTGATCCAAAAAGTGGACAGAAGTAGCGCCACAATGAACAAGGGTAACGGAAGGCACTGTGTCTACCTCTGAATAACAGAAACAGAAGACACTGTGTCTACCTCTGAACAATGGAAACAGAAGGCACTGTGTCTACCTCTGAACAACGGAAAATAATGAACGGTCTTTTGAAAACGTGAGTTCTGGCATAGTTTTCATGATTACTGAAGAGATTCATAAAATATACATTTTACTCAGCCATCTTTTAACCATCATTATTTTATAGACTTCGGTACCTCAGCTCAGAACTCTGAGTTAAGTACTTTACATATAAAGCTTCCTACAGGTGCAAAGAGAGTGTCCTTATGTGCACCCAGTGAAACCCACTTTGTGCCCCTGAACGGACTGTGACCTTCAATAAACTAGTGGCTTCGTCGTCCTCCTAAAATCATAAACACCTTTTAAAAAACCAGAATTTTCATAAACCACAACTCATATTATTAAGTGTTGATATCTTAAGAACGTTCAGATAGACATTTCAACTTATGTATTCAAAGACTAGTTAAAATATAGTGCATTCACACTATTAAAAGAATTGGAAATAAATTTTAAAATAATCCCAAGTAACTATCAGTAAAAGTTTGATTTGTTCCCAAATTTGCCTACTCATTATAAACTACCAAATTCACTAAGTCTTAAAAAAAAAGAAAGAAATTGAAAACTCAAAGAAAAACAGAAACAAGTATTGTGTAGTTTACGTTCAATTTGGAAGCCTTTCTTGAATGTAAAGCTAGTTACAGCTTAAGTTTCTATACTAGCGAAAGATTCAACATTTACAGAAAATTCTTGACAGTGATACATATTCTCACATGCCAAACAAATTTACTTATACATCTTAATTCAATGATAGAAACTAGTCGTTGACCACACATTGTAATTAAATTTCTGGAACTAGGGACAGAGGCTTTTGGTAATCTCTGAAAATCTACTGGCTGTATTTCACCATCTCTACTGGATGGTGCTCTGGTTTCCTTTTGTGTTGCTGTGACAACACTCCAACAACAAGATGCTTAGAGGAGGGCAGAGTTATGTGGCTTAGACTTCCAGGTCACTACCATCACTGAGGGAAGTCAGGGGAGGAAATGAATTTAGAGGCTATGGAGGAATCCTGCTTGTGGAATTCCACGCTGGCTTGTTCACAGTATTAGGCTTGACTATAATTCTTACACAGCCCAGGACCACCTGCCTAGGAAATGTTGCAGCCCACTATAGACTGGGCATTCCTACTAAAATTAATGCAATCCTCCATGAAATATCCATGAAAACCTAATAAAAACAGTTATTCAACTGAGAAAAAGGTGGTTCTAAGTACTGGAAAGATGATTGGGTGATTACAAGCACTGGCTGCTCTTCCAGAGGATCCAGGTTTGGTTCCCAGCACCCACATGGTAGCTCACAACCATCAGTAATTCAAATTCCAGGGAATCCTGACCTCTCTTCTTGATTCCTAGACACTAGACAGACAAGTGGTACACAGACATACATGCTAGGCAGACAACTGGTATACAGTCATACATGTAGTCAAAACAGACATACATGTAGTCAAAACAGACATGCACATAAAGTAAAGGAAGTAAACTCTTTAACAGCCTAAAACGTGATTCTAAGTTGCACCAAGGTCACAATCAATGCTAACTAGTTCACATGATTATCACGTTGTTGACAATTAATGCTAACTACTACACACGACTCTCATATTGTCGACAATCATATTGTTGATAATGCTAACTACTACACATGGTTATTGTGTTATTGACGATGCTAACTAGTACAAATAGTTATCATGTTGTTGATGATGCTGACTAGTACACGTGGTTATCATGCTGTTGACAATGCTAATGGGTACATGTGGTTATCATGTTTTTGATGATGCTAACTGGCACACATGGTTACCATACTCTCCTGTCACACGTATGCAATATGTGAATTTCCTCTCACTTTCCTGTGTCAGCATTTCAAATTGAGGTTCTAAAACGGGACTTCATAATCCAGATATTATTTTCAAGTTAACCCTTCATGCTACTAGTTGGGGAAAATTTCTAAACATGAGGGTTCAGATTTCTGTTGTATTCCTGGGGACTCATTATAGAAGGATAGCTTCAAACGCAGAAGGTAAATGCTGTACAAAGCAAAACTAACAATATGGGATTTAAGAGTGCTTGAAAAAAATAAGTTTGCACAGTGCGACCTACCTCATAAATTACCAACTCCTTTAAAAGTCTCAAACTGCTGTAGAGCAGTAAAGGCCACTGATGTCACACAGTGTGTGACTGTGCAGAGCGCTCCCGCTAAACCTATGGCAGATACTGTTTGGTGTTCAACCAACAAAAGACTGTCTCATGTAAATGTTTACATGCGAGCACTATTCAGAGGGAAATGGGGACAATGGAGCCTCTTATCTCAGTGAATATTTCTGGTGGTAGGAGATGAAGATATTTGCATATGTGGATGAAGAGCAGGGGCGGCAGTGACCTGTGATGAAGTGACAACCAGACCGTTGGTAAGTAAGACAAATGCTTGGGACCGCGACTGTTGATTGCAGTAACGGGAACTTCGGTGTTTAACATCCCATTCTCACAGTTCTAACAGTAATGTCCGCTCTTCGGGATTTCAGTGAACATAAAACACAATTAACAAAGAGCCAGCATTAGAGATTTTGAGAGTGACTTTTAACCTGTAGCTGCGTGTGACGATTACCACAGTCTATTTCCTCTGTAATGAGGCAGTCCCCAAAGGATCCCACATAGAACAGGAGTCAGGGTGGAAGTGGGCACACGGCAGAGGCAACGTGTGATCTGTAAAGCATCTTATGAATAAGAGAAGGTTACGGAACAGTCAGCATGAATGACAAATTTGGTTATTTTTACATATTCATAGTTCATAAACAAAAAGATGATTAAACAGGTCACAGAAACCTAGAGTTTTACTGTGTTATATTTTCATAGCCGACAATAAAAGAACTAATAAATAAAGGCTGCCTTGTCTACTACAAAAGGTGAATTAAAATATATTGCTCTGAGAAACACAAAGAGACAAAAGAGCATCAATGCCATGCTTTCATATCAATATATATTTAACTAAGATTGTCTAAAGAGCATAATGAACAAGAGGAAATGGTCCTGGTGGGAAACATATTGATTAATAAACAAATTCTGAAAAATACCAATGAATCTCATTATGTTGACCTTGAGTGAGAAGTCATTGGGAAATATTATCACGGCATTAATGCATTAGCAGGAAGACAATGTCCCTCGCATTTTATCACGCGCCACTGAACTGTAACAAACGCTGACAGTTAAAGAGCAAACCACTAAACATTATGACACCATCTCGGTGACAGCTAAAGAACAGAACTGACTACGAGCATTGCTTCAGATTTATTAGGGCAAGCGGGGCTGCAAAATACAAAAATAAACTGATTTAAAGCATTTGGATAAACATCTATAATACTGGCGTCGTACAAACAAGTATGTGGGATACAATATTTTAGTCATTTACGGCTGCTAATTTATATTTAGGTCTTTATGTATAATCCTATCATAGAAACATCTATTGCAAAGCAGTGTTCAATAACCTTGCTTCATTACCAAGCAATTCATGACAAAGGTCTTTGGGAGAAGCAATAATATTTGCATAATAATTACAAGCACAGAACTCAAGCTTGAAATGCTATAACCATATTCCTAGAGTTTTCTTTCTTATAAATTAAATTTTCCCCAAAAGCACTTCCAAATCCAATGCTGGGTTTATGAAATTTATTACTTAAACATTCACTTTCAATGGAATATATTCGTTTCTACCTTTAAAATGAAAAGCAGATAAGAATACTTCTTAATTATTTTTGATTGAATAAACTGAGCAGGAAGGCAGACATTTCCAGTGTAGCAATAAATTAAGTGTGCCATTCCCATTAACATCCGAGTGGCAGCTGTGCTTGTCATTCTGAGTGCTTCACAGAAAATGTACATTCCTGGAGTCAAATACGCAGTCAAATTTGTGTGACTGCCACTGAACTTCTGCCTCTCAGTAACGGCTTGTGTGAAAATACTTAGGATAAACACAATACCGAACATTTACAAAAGTGACGACTCAAGCCATCACTAATACATCCCAATGTATTCCAGAACAATCAATGTTAGCGGATAAATTTTTTTTACAGCATTGGAATATGAGGAACTCAGATAAAAATATTTTTAGTTTCTTATGCCCATCCCTTTTTTCTGACCATAATATATGCAATTCTTGCTAATGAAGTAAAAATAATTATGTCATTTGAAATTTCATTTACACTGTGAAGAATTGAGTTGGGACTTTAATGGGGATTGCATTGAATCTGTAGATTGCTTTCAGCAAGACGGTCATTTTAACTAAAGGGAAGTACTCATTAAAACAACAAAGTTGTTGGCAAAGTCAGTGTAAGATTAAAGGCTAATTACCTTGACGACATCCACTGAGGTTCTGTCTGCAGATATCTACATACACAAACTGAAAGGTAGTGTCTCCTTATTATCTGCACAAAACATATCTGTTGTATTACGATGAAGTAAATGAACACAATGAATGTACAGGTGTTGAGAGCCGACTCCTAGCAGAAAGTGGCTGTCATCTTTGCAGCCATCTTGAGCCATATACCCTGACAAGGGACTTGTTTTCAACAGCTCACAACAGCTGAGCACACTCTGATAAACATCTTGTTTTTCTCACATATCTTTTTTTGCTGTTTAGTGCCCCCAGCTGTAAGGCACACGTGGTATCCATGGCCGCAAGGCACATGCCTTCAGCTGTGTTCCCCTGCTTGTCCACAAGGACAAGGCACATGGAAAAGCATATAAATACCCAGGATTTCCTTTCAATAAACGAGACTTGATCAGACCTTCTGTCTTGTCTCCATTTTTCATGTCTCTTGCCCCTCCATCCCCATTCTCTTGCTAGACCCTGACCCGTGGACCGGAGCAGCACCTTGGGCCAGGACAAAGTGGCCCCCAAATGTGGGGCAGAAGGGGTTGTTACATATAGGTATACAAGTAAGATGTAATGTATGTTAAACATAGCTCCAATGCCTTCCTGCCATTAGCTGTCAAGTTTAAATATTCCTAAAGAAACAAATTGAATTGGTCCCCAGAATATTACATTGTGTTTGTTACTAAAATAAAGCAAATCACTAACTGCCAAGTTGAGAGGAATACCGACAACACAGCTCAGATCCCAAGGACCAAGGTGACTACTCATGCTGAGCTCAACTGTACAGACAATGGCCATAGAGAAACTCTGTACAGCAGCTGGAGAGATGGCAGTTCATGGGCTGAGGGCACTTCCTGCTCTTGCAGAGGACTCAGGCTCAGTTCCCCACACGCTCGTGGAGACTAACAGCTAACAACTGCCTGCAACTCCAGTCCTATACCCTCTCCTGTCCTCCACAGACCTGGTGCACATTTACAGAGGCTCACATACATACAAAGAATAGATGGATGGATGATGGATGGATGGATGGACGGATGGACAGATGGACGGACAGATGGACAGACAGACAGATTCTTCTGTAAAAGCAAACAGTATGGTACTAATCTTACTATGTGTTGTGGGCGGGAAAACATCAGAGTTCTTGAATATATGAAAACAACTATTTTGGAAGAGTGTGACATTTTCCCCATGGAGTCAAACAAAGAACTTCAATGACATGACACAGGAAATGATGACATGAATTGACACAAGGGTCTACACCAATCTGAAATGTTCTTCACAGCAAAGGAAACAATCACCGGAATGAATAGAAAGATTACAGAATGAGAATACATTTCTGCACCAGCTACTCATCAGATGTGAGATGTGATTAATATCGACTATTCACAACCAGAGAAACTTAAAACACCACACCATCCAGCCAATAGACGGGCTAATGAACAGAACACACAGTTCTCAAATGAAGACATACAAATAATTAACACTCAAGTGTTTTACACCCTAGCCAACAAGGAAATGCTAACAAACACTCCTTTGGGATTCTATCTCAATCCAGCCTCAAAAAACAGGAGAGGAAACATGGGCTCGGAAAGGGAAAGAGCTGTTAGTCACCACCGTCAGGAGCACGATGTTGTGCAGTCAGTACAGAAGCTCGCCATACAATGAAAACCAGAAATAGAACGAGCTCTAAGTCAGCACACCCAAGACACCTGCACACCCATGATTAGTGTTCCATTATCACAACAACTAGGAAATGGAACTTTAATGAATGGATAAATAAATGAGGTACACACACACGGGGCAGGGTTGTTCATCTATAAGTAAAAACATATGAATCAGTGGAATCAGTGGATCAATCACTTGACTTTGAAAACCTTAAGCAGATTAAGTCTGACTCACAAAAACAGTATATGGCCTATGTATAGAATCTTGATTTAATTGTGTGTGTGTGTGTGTGTGTGTGTGTGTGTGTGTGTGTGTGTGTATACATAAGAAGTGAATCCTGGGAGGGAAATGGAATACATGTGGTTTAATGAAGGAGGAATACGGATTGTCTGGGGTAAGAAAGGGAGGAAGAGGGATGGAGAGGGTGGTGGACAGGGAGGGAGGACTGGTGGATGGGGGGGGGGAGTATGGTGGACCTGGAGGGAGGGCGGTGGATGGGGAGGGAATTGGAAATAGCACAGTGATAAACATTGATGAAAACCCAACCACCAGACCTAGTACTTCATAAAGTACAATAAAATAAATCTAAGAGAAAATGGAAGTATGAAATCAAATTCATACTATGGTTATCAGTCTACTGTATACTGTGAACTCAACAGCTTTCCAATATTGAAAGACCATTGTTAGTGGCTCAGTGATGACTGTTTGGTCTCACAAAATGAAGTGGGTCAGTAGGTAGAACAGCGTCATCTCTTTCTGATTCAGTGTTTTCTAGACAACCACCATGTGCTACCACAAAAGGACACACGGCCAGGAAAGATTGAAACTGACTTCAAGAAACTGTCACTGGCCAATCTGGACTGAAGAATCAGAGAATAATACCTACAGTGATAAGCAGAGGCTTCTGAGATTGCGTTCTTCATTCCTCAGTGTGTAAGGCTATGACGTCTTTTAACAGTTTAACCAGTATGACAGATGTGTGGAAGCAGAGGTCAGCCACAGGTGTCTTCCCGTGTCAAGACCTACGTTATTCCTGGTTGACGGTGTTTCTCACTGAACCTCGAGCTCCCTGCTTTGGTTTGATTGAGCACTGAGATCCTACAATGCCCAGCTTTCTATGTGGCTTCTGGAAATCTGACCTCTGCTCCTCATGCTCACCCAGCAAACACGTTATGGACGCCGGCATCTCCCCTGCCCCACCATATGGTTCCGATTACGATGACTTTGTGGGGCATTTGAAAGTTAACAACAGGACTACTCCAGGTTATTCCTTTTTCTTGATACAGCTCTGGATTCCCAAGATCACTTTTTAAAACTTGAATATGAATTTAGAGGTTGTATTTTTCTGCTTCTGTGATAAAATGTCATTAGAACTTTGCTAGGGATTTGCACTGAATCTGTAGATCCCTTAGGGTAGCATAGATAGTCTATGTTAATTCTAATCCACAGACACGGGGTTAAGAGATACGTTTCATAACTAAATGCAGCAAGGGTTGGTAAGGATGTTGAAAAGAGGAAAGTGTGTTGTACACACTTGCAAATTACTACAGTCATTATAGAAAAGGGCAAAGAGGAATCTCAACGAATTAATATAGGCACCATATGACCCAGCAATGTTGCTTCTGGATATAGATACAAAGGGAATGAAGTCATGATACAGAGAGACATCTGTGCTCCATGCCCTCTGTAGGACAACTAACAACAGCGGACACACTGAGTCATAGTATCCATAGACGGATGAATGGGTAATGAAAATGTCACACACACACACGCACACGCACACACACGCATACGCACACGCGAACACATGCATATACACATGTGCACTATTCAATATCATAAAAAGGAAATCCGGTCATTTGTGGCAGCATCGATGGACCTGGATGGTAACAGGCTAAGTGAGGACACAGGAAGGTAGAGAAGAGAGTGAATGCTAGACAAGTAGAAGTCACAGAAGCAGGGGAAAGAATCATGGTGACAGAGAGTGGTGCTATAAGACTGCTGTCAGTCAGGGCTGCAGTAAGAACTGTGGACAGCTGGTCAGAGAACAGATTTCAGTCAGTCAGAAAGTAAGGAGGAGCCCAACAGAACTACTGTACACCACGGTAACTGTAGTTAATACTAACGTATTTTGAAAGTGGCTGAGAATATTGTAAATGATATCATAGCTAAGAAAGGTGAGCATGTCTTTAATGCATTAACTAGCTGAGATGAGCCACAGCACAGTGTCTGACTCTGACAGAGCATAATGCTCTGCAGAAGGCATATGTACAGGTTTTGTTTGTAAATTTTAAAAATATACCATGCTGGCCCATAGGTATATATTAATTTTTAAGTAAAATTAGTTTTCTTTGTTAGTGCATACCAGTGTGACCCTACAATAAACATGGGCAAACACAGAGATTAGGGTCACTTGATTTTGTAAGCTCTTCGGGATAAAATGAAATTATATGCTCTTGAAACAAACTCTGCTCCATGAGATTTAATACATTGGCACCCATTCAAAGATTTATAATATTCTAAAAAGGCTAATGCGCTAATGTTTCTTAATGGGTCTAAACTGCTTTAGAAAGTGAAATCATACTATTTAATTCAGAAGACAAATGAATTTTAAAAATCTTGTTTTCTCATGTCCCCAGTAATCAGCCATTTTGAGTTTCTCCTTCCGTATACCAACTCATGTTTAAAATGCCTTTAGTTCCCGCCTTTAAGGGGATTTCTTTTCTCTCACAAGGCTAACAAATGTGATCATAAGCCACACCGAATTTCTCTGAAATAGTTAAATATCTATGTAGTTATTATATCATCTCACTTGTTTTCCTAAAAATAAGTTGTCCACTGCTTTTCAAAAGTCTTTTTCTCTGGAATGGTCTTCGTCACAGAGACACCTCTATGAAAGGGCCCAGGAAATTCGAATTCTCTGCAAAGATCTTGGGCTTGACCTCTCGTTTGTTTGGCCCATGAAAACAAATCTGGAGATGTGCTCTGTGCCAGGAGCTGACAGGAGCCTCTGCAGCTGTGTGGTTTGACTCCTACCGACTAGTCCTGAACTTCTGAACAGCCTGTCTTCTCAGGTAGTGTTTGCTCTCGCAATAGAAGCCTTCCACAGAGAAGACCTTTACAGGAGATAACAGCCAATCTGTTGGCTACAATACAGCCACGTACCACACGTGGCTTCTACTAGATTTCAGAGTCGATGCTACAGCTGGGGGTGAGCTGACACTTACGGTACCTGTCAGCTCCACATCTAAGGAATGGGTGTCATTAGAACCTTGTTGTCCAATAGGAGAGCGCCAGCATATCTGTATTTTATGCACATAAGCTAACTATAAGGTACATTCTATAAATGAGAGGTATGGAAATAATGGTGCCAGTCCGGCCAGTTGTTGTTGCTGAAAGCTACAGACCTGTACTTGAGGAAAAGACCTCAGAGAGGAGCTGCCCTTCCCAAGCGGAAGGAATGGAAGAGAAAACTCATCGTAATCTCTGCATCTTTTGATTTAGTCAGTAAAATAAGTTTCCCTTCCAAACCATTTAGCTAAATGTCTCAGGATAAGACATCAAATGATGGACTCAAGATATCCTTAATTAGAGAGCTATCTAGACCAATATATCTAGGAGAGAAGACAGATATGCAGATCAATACTGGGATACTGGAACTCCCTGAACAGAGAACCGTGAGCCAGGACGCCTGGCTGACAGCACCCAGAAGGAAACAGAAAAGCAGCTACGTTCTGAAGAAGCTCTTACTTCAAAATTGCTCTCATGCTGCTACTGAGATCTTAAAATAGCACCTTTAATATATTCAACAGTAAAAAACAAAGTGGTAATAGAGATCATAATTTGGTGAGTGTAGAGACAGGTGGGAAAGACCTAGAACTTAGGTGGGTACCAGCAGGGCCATGAGCAGGACCACTAAGAGATTGGGGCTTGCTTTGTTGAAAACATTCTAAACTGTGGTGACAGGTGTGGAGCTGTAGACCTCTGTGAGCATCCCAGACACCGTTAACTTAACCCTTGAAAGAGGTGCAGGGTAAAGTGCATAAATTCCACTTTGAGAGGCAGTTCTAAAGACAGTAATCGAAAAATGACTTTATAGGCAGAAGATCTGGCAAAAAGCTTCTCCGTCGTGTCAGGAGAGAACTCTGTCTCAATAGGTCTGCACTTCTGCATGGTCAGGACTTTCTGACAAAATACTGGCAATTTCAGCCGATTATTGAATGACGAGTAAATAACGGAAGTTAAGGGCAGAAATATTCAAGTCAGCTTAGGCACCTCAGTCATTTGTGTTCCAATGTGTTGATAAGAGACAAGTTTCTATTCTCCACAAACACTCCGTGTTTACATCCCAAAGCAAAAACGCCGGTCCCAGAGTGGAGGAGAGGCACTGTGAAAGCCGCTCTTTATCATCTACAAATCCCAACCTAGAGCTCTGCTGTGGTTTGATCAGCTGTACCTCACTGTCTCATCCTGAGGGGAGCTAGGTCCAGAGATGTGACACAAATCTGAAAACTGTCTCACAACAACACAGATCTCAGATTCCTGATAATGTAATATGTGTATCTGTCTGTCCATTTATCTGGATTTTTGGGTTAGGAACTACACTAGCATCTAGAACACTTTACAGTTTCAGGTGTAATATCTAATGCACACACACACACACACACCTATAAAATTATCCATGTACGATATGGAAACCAAAACTTCCCTGAAGTTCAGAGCCAAGAGCCAAGAAGAGTCTTGCTCCTCCCAGAGAAGCTCACTGCCTACTTACAGAAACATCTGACATTCTTGAGTTGATGACAAGCACATCCCTGGGGCGGCTGTGCCCTTCTCATTTGCTCCCCCTTCAGGCTGGGCTGTAGGTATGTTTTGCACACGTGAAGAAGATGAGCAATCTATGCTAAGACAGACTGCAGTGGACTGTACTATGTCACAGACATAGCTGATCCCACACTCCACTCCCACAGGACAGCATATTGTCTTCTTAAATGATGGACTGATTTGACAAATGAACTTAGAACAAAAACAATCGAAAACACAAGTAGAATCATATTATACATCCACCAAAGGAGGCACTGTTACACAAACAGAGGTTAAAGCATGCAAAGCAAAAATTCTTTTCAAGATGAAGATAAAAATAGGGAAGGCTGAAGACACAAGTCTGTTGTTCAGCCAGAAGAACAAAAGCACAATTCATGGACTAAAAGGAGCCTGGAATCTGCTTAGGACGTGTGTCCTTATGAAGATAGCCCCTCCTCCGTCTGAAAGGAGCACTCGGGCTTTAATTTTTGTGGCCTATGGCAGGATATGACTACAATCATTTAACCATCAGATTCTTGACAATGTGGACTTATTCTTAAGGCTGGTGGAGTCAAACTTTCAAATTAACTAATGGGACTTTGTTCTTACTCATTTGGGGCACAGAGGGTTGTATGGGATGAATCTCAAGTCTCACGATGCCAGAATAAACATCTACATTAAATCTCACAAGGCTACAGCCCAAGCTGTGTCAGATGTAATTCAATTTCCCACAGAACACAGCAAATGGCAGCAATGGAGATGGCCTGGGTGGCTGCCTGCTAAGACAGTTAAAGAGCTTGAGCTTCAGACCTTTCGTTTAAAAGGTCAACAGCTTCAGATTTACTAGAAACTAATGTGACATTATTTTTAAATTCTAAAAAATTCTAGGGATATGTGTGTGTGTGTGTGTGTGTGTGTGTATTATGCATGTATATACAGATAGAGAATGTTAATTCTAAACATTCACGGTTGAATTAAAACCGATGACTATTGCTAAGTCTCCATTCAGCATTACATCTGAAATCATAACCTGAAGTATGGCTGCAGGGTCAAGGCCCTAACAGAAATAATAAAGGAAGGCAGGAGATGATGTGTGCCTTTCCGAAAGCATTTGAGAGTGATTTCTGCACGATGAGAAACGAAGGCCAGCTTGTGAGGCCTGGCACTCTTACACAATCACTGTCCGAGGATCAGATAATGAAATAGAGTCAATCCAATACGTTTTCTCATTAAACAAATGAGAATCCAATGGCAAAGCAACAATATAATTATAAAGCGCTGTGAATAAACAGGACGTTGCCCACATTGATCCAGCAAGTCCTTGGAAAACGTGATCAAGACTTTCTGACCAACATTACCACTCAAGTGTAATTGATTTTTAAATAGTTATTTAAATAGACATTATTTAAAATGTCTCCAATTTTATATGAGTAGTGACAATTTACACAATCACTTGATATCATTGGCATAAATTAGTTAATGGATTTTTATACTATAAATACATTAATCTTCACATGCATTTTAATGTTATAATATATATTTTAATTTTATCATAAATTAATCATGTTTCCCAATACCATCACAACTCAGAGATATATATTTTCCCCCATAATTATTATTTTGTTAGTATTTCCCTAAAACCTAGTGACTGATTTACAACAGCTAGAATAATAGTCAGAATTTCTTTAGCACACAGATATCCTACATAGAAAATGCATCAGTTGTAGGCAATCCGTTCTCTTAGTTTTAACGCTATCTATATGTGTTAGAAAGGTCAGCAGGATGATGGTGGACGAGGTTCCAGACTTCTCTATCTCTCTGCTCGGTACACTTGATAAGCATCTACCTACACAGAGGCCAATTTCCTCTCAGAGAAAGCCAGAGACCAACTGACAGAAGCGTACTCTGGGCAAACAAAAAACAGTCCACATCCAAGCAGACAGGAAGACCGAACACAGGTACAAACAGCACAGCTGGAAAGGGTGCCTAGCACCAACCATGCCCAGCATTTCCTCAGGTATGAATGGTTTCCATGACACATGTAAGATTCCAGGCTTAATGTTCATCCTGGAAGAGGCTGGGTGTTAAGTCACCTTGCTTTGAAGGCAAAGGGGTCGCTAGAGAGCAAATAAATAACTTTCAACGGGCTTTCTTCCAGGGTTGTTCCCAAAGAGGGTGTGCCATATCATCTGAGTGAGCCTGAAGGCATTTAACATAGACCTTCTCCCCATCTTTAGTGAGCAAGGGAGGATTAAATCTAACATCCAGCTTCTCTGTGAGAACAAAGGAAAATAGAACAGGTATTGAAATGTGCAAGCTCTCCCAGATGTATCTCAAAGAACTCATTCCAATCTTACTTTGGGAGGCCAGAAAGCACAGCGGTTTCCTGGGGGCCACGGAAGGAACAGCTCTGGGCAACCACCAAGATCTGGGAAGCACATGTTAGTCAGGTTGAAAATATACATACATACATACATACATACATACATACATACATACATACATAATGTCTGCATGTGTAGGACCAGAGAGCCAATATGAAGGAACAAAGTGAAATGTGCTCCAAATGAAAGAATTACTGAACCTCTAGCAGTGATCCCCAACCTTCTCAATGCTGTGCCCACCCAACCATAAACTATAAACCTCGCAAAAGGGTCATTAGACTCCCTCAAAAGGGGTTGCAACTCACGGGCTGAGAACCGCCGCTCTAGAAACTGACCTTAATTAAATGCAATCACATTATTTACTTCAGAGAAAACCTCAAAGTGATTCAGAGATGAAGAGGTAAGATATAAAGGGCAGACTTTGCAAATAGAGGGGAATATAAAAATGGAGCAGATTATCAGGCAGACATTGAAGGTGCAGAATAAAAACCATTCCCAACATAGATTCAACAGATCAAGGGAAGAAGAGGATGGAGCAGGTCTGAGGTGAGGAACAGGAATAGTCTAGCAGGATGACTCAAGACAGGTGTAAGAATGTAGGGGACATGCTAAAGGACACTAACACAGTGGACATGACTGCAGTAGGAATGTAGGGGACAGTGATAAGGGACACTGCACCACGGACATGACTGGAGAAAAAGGAAGAGAATGGGACAAAGGGAACAGAAACCTCACTCAAAGAAACAGTAGAAGAAAACCATCCAAACCTGGAGAAGGAAACAGAAGAACATGTCTAGCAAAATCTAAAGCTTTCAAAAATAACACAGATCTAGAGAGACCCCCATACAGCCGCAATAAAAGAATCCTCTAGAGGTTAAGACGGCGCAGCTCAAGAGCCAGGAAAAGATGTTGCTTACAAGAAAGGATCCAGAGTATTTGTTGGTTTAGTTTCCAGGGTAAAATGTGCAGATCAAAAGGAAATAGGGCCTGATATTCATAGTTCAAAAAAACAGAAAAAGAGGGGAAAAACAAAAGGCTAACCATGAGTGATACAGCAAAAAAGTCAGACTTTAAAAATAGGAAAAATAAATACTTTCACAAACAAACAGAGGCTGAATCTCACCACTAGAGTTGCTTTACGAAGATTTCTGCAGTTCTAACTAAACAAAACCAAATCAGCAACAGGAAGTACTTAGGAACAACAGAAAGTACTTAGAAACAACAGGAAGTGCTTATGAACAGAGGCTCCCCAGGCTGAAAGACAAACAAGGAGACTGAATCCAGAAGGAACAGGGAGTCTCAACAGAGTATCAGCAAAAAGATGGAAGCATCAATTTTAAAACCGCTAAGCAAAGAAACCCTAAGACTGGACAGTGCCACAGATGGATTCTGCCAAATACTCCAAGAATTAATATCAGTTTTTTTTAAAAGAAAACTATTCCAAAATATAGAAATGGAAAGAATATTCTCAAACTGACTTTAGGATGGCAGCTTCACCCTGACTTTAAAACCAGACAGAGATACCACAAGAAACAGAAGTCCATGGACATGTTGCTGATGGACACAGGGCAACTACAGTCTTCTCGACTGTGCATACAACAACGTCACAAAAGATGCTTTCTGCCATCCGTTGGATGAAAACGAGTAAACGTGCCACAGCACAAAACAGAACGGAAAGTTGAAAATCCAGTGATTTCTTTTTTTGAAAGTTTCAAGAAAAAACATTTAACATAGTTTAGCATAATTTCTTGATTAAAATAAAAATGTAAACCTCTCTCACACACAGAAAATGTCAAAACAGAATAAACGATGTTTTAGAAAAGTCCAAAGCTACTTTCATAAATCAATGGAAAAATAGCAAAATCTGTTCTCTCACACTGGCAGTTAAACTTCCTGCAAATGTCAGCAGGAGCAATGAGAAAAGCAGAAGAAACAAAAGGCATTCAAACTGGAAAGACCGAAGTAGCTTTCCTCTTTGTGCAAACTGAATTCAAGTATCATAATGACTTCATCAAAAACAAACAGAAAACAGAACTTAAATCAAATGCAATGGAGCAGAATTCAAGGTCAATGCAGAAAATTCAGTTGTAATTCTTTACATTTTAAAAACAGTATCTGAAACACGAGAAAACAGACTGAAGAGATGGCTCCTCCATGGTTAAAAGCACTGACTGCTTTTACAAAGGACCTGGGATCAAATTTCAGCACCCAAAGGGCAGTTCACAACTGTCTGTAACTCCAGTCCCAGGGGATCAGACTCCTTCTGGATTCTGCAGACAACAGCACACTTTTAGTCTGTAGACAGACATGCATTCAAAACACCTGTGTACATACAGAAACAAATAAACAGGTAGGTAGATGACAGACAGACAGACAGACAGACAGACGAAAAAGAAAGCAGTATCATTTATGGAAACACCAAGAGAATAAATTTAACATGGAATTGAAGAACCCATACAAAGAAAGCTGTGAACGGCTGGCGGAAGAAACTAGGAAGATGGGAATAAATCAAAGATGTCCGGGGAGCTGCTGTTCAGAGCAACCTGCAGATTCAACATCATCCACACTAATGGCTGAATGACACTCTTAAGAGACACACATACAAAAAAAAATCAGATTATTTATATGAAACCACAAGAAACCCTAAAATAGTCTTAAATTGTACTGTTCTTCTTTTCAAGTTAGAGTATGAAATTTTCCTAACTAACAGTATAGTACTGGCATTAAAAAGAACTGTAAAGACAACAGAACAGAGATCCTGCAGAAACAAGGCAGCTAAAAGTTCAAATAAACAAGTTACTTAAACCGTGCTGAGCAAACAGCACTTCTCGTGTCAGGGCGAGACTGGGTTGCCACATGACTTCAATCATAAAAAAAATCATGTTCCACCCAAGGTGGTCACATGGAATGTAACCATTTTCTGCTTTCCACTGTTGAAGTCAGATGGGAAGAGGTTAAATGCCAAACTGTAAGATGCGAACACCAAAACTCCTAAAGAAAATACAGGAGGAACTTCTTAGTTCTGGCTGTGGCGATTATTTATTTGTATATCACATACAAACACAAAAAACTTAGACAAGAAAAGCAATAATAATAATAATAATAAAAAAAATGGGCCTTTATCAAACCCTTAAAAATTCTGCTCACTAAAAGAAAAATTGAAAAGTAAGCTATGAGTGAGAAAAATAGCTATCCATAAGGAATTAAAACACAAAGTATGAGAGTCATAGGACTCATTAAAATGATCAGTTGAAGAAGGGGTCTTTATGCATAAGTGTCCCTCTGTCCTCCATTATGTCCCCCACTGCCACTAGCTCCTTGAATGTGGTGGGATATCATGAGCCTTTCTCCCATCCAATCGGAGATTGTGACTGACTTGATATCACACAAGTTTTGTGATGTATTCCCAGGTATTGTTAATTCATGTGTGTGACTGCACAATCATGTCTGGCAACAGTAGATGGCCCAACCCCATGCTCATACAGAAAGGACAACACGAATTCAGTGGATATTAACTTAAAAGACACATGAAGTTGGGAGGCGGAAATGGGTGAATCAAATATGTTATACATGTGTCTGAATATTAAAGAAGATACTTAATTTTTTAAAACGGGTAAAGACAAAAAATAGATCATTTTCAGGACAAATAAATGGAACAGATTATGATGTAAAATAAAATAACCCAGACTCAGAAATAAAGTATCATATGTTTTCTCCCATTGTGGAATTTAGGTTTAAAAACAAATGATTAGGAAGGGGAACTATTGGGAGAAAGAACAAAGGGAAGAAAGAAGGGAGATGGAGAGGATCACAGAAAGGATAAATATGATCGAAGTATAGCTCAGAGGCATGTGTGTGTGTGCAGAGAGGCATGTCTGTATGCACAGAGGCATATATGTGTGCACAGAGCATGTGTGTGTGCATACAGATGCATGTATGTGTGCATATAGATACATGTATGTGTGCAGAGAGGCATGTATGTGTGCAGAGAGGCATGTATGTGTGCACAGAGCATGCATTTGTGCATATAGATGCATGTATGTGTGCATATAGATGCAAGGATGTATGCACAGAGCATGTATGCATACACAGAGCATGTATGTGTATACAGAGCATGTATGTATGTATGCACAGAGCATGTATGTGTGCACAGAGCATGTACGTGTACATATAGATGCATGTAAGAATGCATATAGATACATGTATGTGTGCAGAGAGGCATGTATGTGTGCACAGAGCATGTGTGTGTGCATATAGATGCATGTATGTGTGCACAGAGCATGTGTGTGTGCGTACAGAGCATATATCTGTGCATATAGATGCATGTGTGTATATATATTATATACATATACATGCATATGTCATTATAAAAGCCAATTATACAACTTAAAATTTAAAATATGGGCTGGGAGACAACCCATTCATTAAATTAATTTGTGTGAAAGAATAATTCCGTGAAATACACAAAAAGCCAGCCCTGATGGCACAGGCTCCCACATCTGAGGAGGCAGAGACAGGCAGATTCTAAGGCTCAATGGCCAGTTTCCCTGACTAGCCTACTTAGCAAGCTCTGAGCCCATCAGAGAAGCTGCTTCAAAAACCAAGATAGTTTGTGAGAAAAGACCACTGAAATTGACCTCGAGATCCCACATTTATGTGCACCCATGTTCATGTAAACCCACATGTCTTAACACACACACATGCACACACTCACATACACAAACCACAGAACTTAAGAACAGTATTACAGAGCCTAAATATGCATTTGTTCTAAGATGAAGCACTGTTATGAAGAAAGAGACATACACAGTGTCTTTAACCTTGTTAATCATCAGGAAAATGAATGCAAACAAAAACCACAACGCACTAGCACCTCACACCTCTTAGGACGTCCAAAGTAAAGAGGCAAGACATTAAAAACTCTTGACAAGGATGTGGAGAAAAAGAAGTCCTGTATCTTGATGGTGCCTTGACATATCTATTAAATCAAACAGCCTATGGATTCCTTAAGGGATTAAACACAGATCTGGAAATGGCTTTGCTGTACATACAGGTAGTTCACAAACACACACCTCACCTGATATCCACACATCAGCGTTGATTACAGCATCGTAAGAAACAAGAGCCAAAATCAGCCTGGGTATCTATATTCATATAAATAAGAAAATTTTTAAGGGTATTTGCAAGATGCAGTGAGGGATGGGTGTGTTAGAGTAGAGAAAGGGCCGGATGCAAAAGAAAGCTCCAACGGGAACAGCAAACAGCTATGTTATCAACAATGAAATAAAAAAACGAACACATTATAAAGTATGTTGGGAAACACTCCAGATGTCAACGGCTCTAAGCCTGAGACACTCCGCCGGTAATCAGTGCAACGGCCTGCAGGGTTGGCTGCTGGGCTCGAGCCTCGTTAGGGCAGAATTCTGACGCCACTGCCTGCTTCCCGGCGAATGAGCACCAGCCTTTAATGCCGTGCGTTCTGCTTTGAGTGTAATTGCTCACATCTCAGTTCTAGCTTCGTAAACAAAATGGGTTAGAGAGGACGGTCCATTAACAACCTATACTTTGTGAAACTGAACATTAAGTAGAAAAAGATGAATATACATAATGTTCTCTACTTAAATCACTTTCCAAGTCTTAATGTTTTAAAATGTATTTTATGAGTCCCTGGGAAAGGCCATCCAAAAACTTTATTAAAACAATGAATTTTACAGTTTCAGGGAAACACAGCCATGCCTGGTTCCCTTCCATCTTAAGAGATCTCTAATTTTACCAATACATTCCAAGGCTGATATCATTAAAGTGTTATACATTGTTTTTTAAAATATTATGTCAATAAATTCTTGCACATAATACACATTCCAAAGAGTCTAAAACATATTTATTGGCAATTATTAATTTCTTCTAATCGTTCACAAAGAAAAGGAGACAGGAACGTCTTGTCCAAGCGCCCAACCACAACACTGGGCTGTGGAGAACACAGCTAAGAAACTTCAAGTCCCTGGCAGACCAACACTGGTCAGAAAATTTCTATGGAAGTTTGAATGTAAGCATCAAGTCAGGAACAGTCTCCAAGTCACAAGACTTACATGTGACTGAGGTGGAAGAAGATGTTTTTGTCAGTGAATGATATCACACTCACAGCCGAATATGATTTCAACTCTGAGCTCTTTCCCTGGAAGATAGAAAGGCGAATATCCATGCTTCAGGCACATGCAGATGTTGGCTATGGGGCCTTAATTACATAAAGAATAATTGTGTAAGCTCTTTCCCGAATGGCTTCCTTTAAAACTCTCTCTGATATGGCTGTGCGTGTTTTCGTTGCCTGTTACAAGGCTGCCTAGCGTCACTCACCGAGTGTCTTTCCCAATCATCTTTCGAGTTTTTAAACCACGCGAGTACTTTATTATTCAGCACTGTTAATGCGAATGGATACTTTCCCATCTGCCGGTGTTTTCCAATCGCGTTCCCTGCACCCACATGGGCATTTAGTACGATCCTAATCAATTTCTCTACCCTGCACAATGCCGGCTTTATAGCGCAAATGATACTATTTGGTGAAGTTTATTCTGACTACCTGACTCCCCCTAGTGGTGGAAGGCAGCAGTTTGTGTAAAATCTCAGTAGTGAGCTCCCCAAGGATGCCTGGGCCTTTGCTTAGGATCTCAGGTAAATGGAAGTCAACATTCATCTAGTCTCAGGCTTGGAGAGCTGCATGTGCTTGCGGTGCTTCTTCCCGAAAGCCCAGGCTTGCACGGCCGACGGTCCAGCCACCGGCACAAACTTTCTCCCTCTGAGTATGCTTTAACATTGGACGTAGTGAAAACATCTAGTGCTCTTTCTTAGTTGCTGTTTTAATCCTCTCTGAACATTCTCTCTCTCCCGGTGCCCAGAGTTCAGCTCACTATCGCCCACCTGGTGGTTAGAGGCAAAACCCCACGCTCCGTTCTGGTAAAACCCCACGCTCTGTTCTGGCAAACAGTGTTCGTCATCCATTATAGCCAATCTATCAGTGAGGATTCTATATTTGACTATTAAAAAAATAAATCGCCAGGCAGTGGTGGCGAACATCTTTAATCCCAGCACTTGGGAGGCAGAGGCAGGTGGATTTCTGAGTTCGAGGCCAGCCTGGTCTACAGAGTGAGTTCCAGGACAGCCAGGACTATACAGAGAAACCCTGTCTCAAAAAAAAAAACAAAAACAAAAACAAACAAAAAAAAACAACAAAAAAAACCCAAAAAACAAAAACACAAAACAAAAAAACAAAAAAAAAATCCCAAACTCACATTTTCTCCATTTCCAGTACTAATCATGTAGTCTCAACTATGGCCCCACCCTGCGTAAGCTGAGCAGCACGGCAGCTCCCACACTGGCTGACCCGGATTGGTCTTCACTCAGCATCCCACAGCTAGTTATATCTCACTTCCATTCAAAAAGAAGCTTTCGTTTTATCGATGAAAGTGTTCTCTCTGACAATTCTGTGCTTGTGTCTGATGTATTCCGATAGCTCTCCTTTCTCAATCTGCTCTCCATCACCTCCCTCTCCGGCTAACTTCCCTCTCCCCGTTCCAACAACTCAGATTCATGACTACTGGTTTTATCTTGTTAGCCGGAGTAATCTGAGTGACCACTGGGTTGGTGCATCACCAGGCTATGTTCCCCTATGGATGAATCTATCAGCACCAAAGAGTTGAGTGGTCACAGGTGGAGCCCACCCATGCTTGCCTGGAAGCAGGCCCATGCTGTAAAATGCAGTTTCTGCAGCCCTCTCCCCTGTCTTTTCTTACTCACATTGATTCTGCCTCTTCTTCTAGAGTATTCCCTCAGCATTAGGGGAACAATATAACGTTTGTGGCTGGGTACTAAACTACCTACCATGTGTTCTCGGGAAGTTCTGCAGCTGTCGGGCTCTGAAAACTTCCAGTGGCTGGAAAGAAAGACTGCGGTGATCAAGGCTGAGATGAACACTTGACCGCCCACAATTATAAACATAAATATTTAGAAGTCAGTATGATTTTAGGTCGGTTTATCTAAACAATGTATTCAGTTGCCCCCACCCCAGAGCCTATGATCTTCCCCCACAGGCACTGTGTTTGTCTGTTTAAACCAGGATTACAGTATCAGGCACAGATTTCTTCCTGTGAGGTGGGCCACAATCCAATCGAAGGGTAGGTGGTCACGCCTTTAACCACAGTGCCACTACAACACCAGTGACCACATATTGCCTGGCAAGTTGGTATCAACGACTTGCATAGCATCGCCCAGGACTCTGAAAGCTAGCCAGTTAGGAGGAAACTCTAGACAACTAGGAGGCTGCAATGCATGTCTAGCTTGGTTTCTCCAAATGGTACAGCCAAGATGTGCGGTATCTTCACTAAAATCTTGGAATTCGCATGGAAACACAAAAGACCCTGGATAGGCAAACCAATCCTTTGCAAGATGATGACAATTATGATGATTGAGTCACCACCATAGCCAATTTAAAGTTATACAAAATAGATGTGATAATAAAAAGAACATAGTACCGCCAACCCCACCCCCCCCCAAAAAAAAAAAAAACAGACACATAGGTCAATGAAATTAACTAGAAGACCCAGACTTAAGTTCATGCAGCTACAGCCACCTGTTTTTTTTTTTTTTTTTTTTTTTTTTTTTTTTTTACAGTTTCCAAAACTTCAGGCTGGAGAAAATACAACTTCTTGAACAAATGCTGTTAGGAGAATTGTGTGTTGTGTGTTTTACCAGAAAAAAATGAAACTAGACTTTTAACCATGGCTCTGTACAAAAAAAAAAAATCAACGTCAACTAGATTCACTATATCAAACCCCAAACACTAAAACTTCTGGAGGAGAAAAACCGGGTGGGCACTGCAGTGTGTAGTAATAAGCACCTTACAAACGGGACCTTCATCACTCAGGAAATGAGTATTAAATGGAACCTCAGAAACCAAAAAGCTGCTGTACAGCGAGAGAAAATGATTAAGTAGGAAACAGCCTACGGAATGGGACTAAATCCTCTGCCAGCTACACATCCAACAGATGACTAATATCTAAAACACACTGAAACCAAATAGTAATAAAACAAACAACCACTCAAACTATGGGCTATAGGTCTGAACACAGGAGCCTCATGAGGAGAAACACAGATGGCTAATAAATGCAACACAAGTTATCAAGGAGAGGCAAATTAATGTGGTTTGCCTTTAACAATTCTACCGAAATATAATACGTATGCTATAAAATTCAACATGGTGTAAAATTCAACCAATTTGCTACTTTATTCACAATTGTCAGGTCATTGATAAACAACTTATAGGAAATTTCAATCACACTTGAATATCAACTCCTTGAACATTTGTGGCCATTACTTCTAAAATTTATAGCATTATGATTGCCAAGATTACTACTTAGGGCATTCATCACACACACACACATGTGTACTGGCCATAGCATGGATATGGAGGAGGCCAGAGGACAACTTTAAGTGGCCAGCTTTCTCCTTCTAGCTTTACCTGGGCTCCAGGAACTGTGCTCGGGACCAGACTCATTCAGAAAGCATCTAGACCTGCAGGACCATGTCTCTGGATTTCTCCTTCATTTGCTAAAATCTTGTTCCTATATTGGTATGTGTCAGATGTCAGGCTTTGCTGTAAGTACCTTTACCTGCTGAGCCATGTAACATGTATCATAAAATGGTCTACATGAGGGCTGGAGAGACAGCCCAGTAGATAAAAGCACATGCTATCCAAGTATGAAAAGTTGAACTTGGGTTCCTAGTTCATATTTGAAGACCTGGATGTGGCTATGTGCATGTATAACTGTCATGGCTGTCGTCTCACAGAGGCAGGAGGATCACTTAAGCTGACGCAGCTGCCATCCTAGCTCCAATGTCACCAAACAACGTTGTCTTGGAGCAACTGACGTCGGGGAGCCAGAGAGCACTTGCCATCCTCCGCTGACTTCTGCATGCATGTGCACATGCTCCTACGTATACATGCTCACACAGTTAGAAAAAGACAGCGTACATATGTTCCTGTGTTGGATTAGATGCTATTTTACCTATGGCTTCATTCACTTACCACGTTTGGTTTCTTTCTGAACCAAAAATTTAAAAATGTCAATTTACATTGTCTTCACCTCTGAGCCATCATGAGTAATGCTGCTAAACACATTATTATACATTATACAAAAATTACACATAATTCCCCTGGAGCAAACATCTCCAGATGGAAAGCAGAAAGGTCATAGGGTAACACTTTAGCATTCTCAGAAACGGATGCATGTTTATTGAAATGGCTGAAACGTTTGAATCCCACCCGCAGCGCACAGGGCTCCAGTCTATGGACCTCCTTACCAGTATCTGTTATTACCCGTCTTGTCTATTCAGCCTTCCTAGCAGAAACAAGGTTGTATCTCACTGTATGCTTGTACAGTTTACTATGGCAAAACACACAAGCACTTACCAATTTGATCATATAATTTAATGACAATTATATTCACAATATTGCACTATGTATAAACATGACTCCCGATACTTTTATCACTCAAAGAGAAATTCTAGACACACTTGGCAAAGGTTCCAGTCCCTAAGTCTACTTGTGACTGTAAATGTCATGTTTCAATGGATTCGTATTTCATTCATTTCATTTAGTGATTGTCTACTATAAATGTACTTTGAAAACAGTGTCGACTCAGACTCGTTGACAGTGTCTACAGCATTGAGTAATCTGGTGGAATTATTAAAGTCTCTATGCATTCTGGACACTGATCCCCTGTCAAAAGTAGACTTACAAATATTCT
Source organism: Grammomys surdaster (assembly GCF_004785775.1). Taxonomy (NCBI): domain Eukaryota; kingdom Metazoa; phylum Chordata; class Mammalia; order Rodentia; family Muridae; genus Grammomys; species Grammomys surdaster. The sequence goes on along the minus strand of NW_021604568.1, from coordinate 17,172,098 downwards.
CCCAGATTGTGTGTCTTGTTTGGTCGGTGGGCTAGAAGGTAGGGAGAAGCATTCAGGAACCCTAAGTAAAGTAGGTTCAGAGAAAAATCTAAGCCTTCACTCACCAGACAGTGAATCTGCTGGGGTCCAGGTTGCAGACTTCCCAGACTCCACATCTGTGTAAACTACCTTTCTACCACTTGTAAGCTACTCAACTCATGAGAGTGTATTAGAACAAGACGAACAGGTCAGGACATTGTTCAAGGTCTGAGGAAGAATCAAACAGTGAACTGAGAAAGAAATGACTCATACCAAAGACAGGGGCTAATCTCCTGGGCATAAAGAACTGTGGGAAATAAAGACTGCTAAAAAGGATTAACAACCTAACAGAGAAAGGAAAGGACAAATAGCTTGCAGAAAGGGAGAAAAAAAACATACGGTTCACGAACACTGGAAAATATTCATTACCTTGTGCTATTTATTCACTATGTGTGATTTAAAAGAAACTCCATTTCTGCTTTAACGAATTACAGAAATGAAGTTTTCCCATATGCTCTTCATGCAACTGGTAGGAAATGATACACAAGCAACCCTACGGAGAGAACCGTGGCAACACGCATAAAAGATTCGGCCAGCAGCCCAGCTCAGGCTTTATACCTGAAGGTCCTACAGGACCCAGGACAGGCACCCAGAGGATGAGGCTTCAACAGACAAAATAACAGGAATGGTCTGAATGTGGAGATTAAGTAAATTAGGGTAGATGTAAAATCAGGATATGGTTTCCTGTGAGACAGTATGTGTCTCCAGAACTAGGAATGAATAAGCTCTGCAGTGCAGAGATCCACCCTGTAGTAGGAGAAACAGGAACAGTCGCACAGAGCACGCTGCACTGACTCACCTCCAACAAGAGAGTATGCAGCTTGTAATCTGACATCGAGATGTGCTTGGCCATCACTGCTGTTCGAATGTCGAATCTCTAGTGTTCTCGCTGTTTTGATAGCACACGAATGTGCCAGCCATGTGCCATGTGATATCTCGGGTGTGGTGAGATATGAAATTACAGTCTTCATGTAAGAAAGGACGGGTGTGGGATCGCATACCTGCGCTTACTGGAACTCGCATCAAGGAATCCTGGAAGCACAGGTAAGAGGCAAGGGTCCATCTGCCGAATGCTGGGCTCAAGGAGGTTGTGAGTCTGGGCAAAAGTTCCCAGTCCCTACTTCATTTTAATTTGAATGATGTGAATATATTGCTTTCAAAATCAGATTTAACTAAAGTACAATCTGATAGCCCTGTATTGATTGTGTCCCGGCTCTAACCACTGACTGACTCCCTGCACTCTTCTCTCAGTCGCCACCCCCCCATTAACCTGGACAAATGATGAACTCAGGCCAGGCACTGGAGGCTCCGGGAGATTTTCCCAATCATAACCTAAACTCTGGCGAGCACACATGAGGTGACATCAGTGCTTCAGAGAGGAATGTATAGGCTTTGCCACTAATAGGCCCTGAACCTGGTGAGAGCAGCGGGGTGATGTTCTGCACTTTAAATCCACAGTCATACAGAAAGCTAGTGCACGCTTAAGTAAGTGCACGCCACCTCCAATGGTACACCTCAGGACTCAGCATCCCTGACTTCAGTTTATGAACTTCACGTTCAATATTAAATTTCTGATATTTAAAAAAAAAAAAAAAGATGAGGCCAATTAGAACATACTCTGTTTCCTGTGAACTTCAATATTGATAAAAGACTCGCAGTCCCCTTTTCCAGGGGCTGAAATAACACGTATCTCAGAGATTTATCAGCCTGCACAAAGCGTGTGGGCTACTTACTATGTGTAACAATAACCTCCTGCCAGACGGCCTTCTACGGAGTCACACGCATAAAAAGTTATTCACTGTTATCGTTAACTGCCAGCCTTCAGAACAAAGTCACCTTCATTTGAAATCCACAAACATTTATCTTAAGGAAAATAAAAGGCAATTCTCTGCACAATAATGAGCCATATTAAATACTGTAGCAACTAGATAAGGAGATGCCACTAACTTATCAAGGGGGAAGACTACAGAGGTTTTATAGAGGTTAGACAAAAAGGGGCCACAGGCAGTGGGGCTGTTATTCACTACATATTAATCTCCTCACAGGAATTATCTGGGGAACTTACATGATTTGAAAACTAGAGAACTGTTATTAGAATATTTCTCCCTTATCCATTAATGAGCAGGTTATTGTCTGATGGTGAGGCCTAAAAATTAAATCTGTTTTATTAAAAATAAGGAAAATATGCTTCTGCATTCAATTAAGAGATCACACTAATATACAACTTCAATCAGGATATGATTAAAATTTTGGGTTAAAAATAGAAAATATCAACAGAAACGGTGAAAGTGAAATTAATCCTAATAATTCTCAGTGTTTGAGTAGGTTACAACACTGCATGGTATCACTAATGACTTTGTCAGATAAATATGTTTAATTAATATAAAACATTCTTGACAGAATAGTTTCCACAACTTTGAATAGAAGGTAAATTTTACAAGGCAAGCTTCAATTTTTAACTAATCGACAGGAAAAAAAAATATACGTATTTCATCTGGGAAAAATTATTTCTGCATACCTTTAAGATTAATTGATACACAACCGTTCTAAAGAAAACAGCACAATCAGCACAACCGTGGTCTTAAAAGTACACAGACGCTATTATGTAATCGTACAATATGCTCACACTCTAGATAAGTATCACACATCCTTACGTTGACCCAGGCCCCCAGCTCGCTCATCACTAACACACTGGGAAGTTTTCAGCTTTTAGCAGTTCTCTTCTGTGTCTTGGGGTGTTTCAGAGACTAATTTCAGTGTGACCAACTGGATAGACAAATACAGTTTCTGACTTGCACCCTGGAGAACTGGTTTTCAGTCCCCAAGAAGTGAAATATAATTCATGATTGATTGTGATATTACATGGCTGTTAATGTACTAATGTCTAGAATTTTGGGGCAGTTCCCTGTTTCTGTGCTAATGCCCTAGACAGAGTGACTGCAGCCAGGCAACTCTAAATACTAGGCTTCAAATCTCCTCAGCACAATATGCAGGGCACTGCACTGCCCAGGCAGTAGCTATTTATAAATATATTTATGTAAGAACTGGAGTGTTCTAAGTACTTAAGAACCTTCATTTCTTTCAACTGACTGGAAAGTAACTTAAAGTAATTTGAGGAGGTTATAACTTAGTCTCCTCCGTGCTCCATTCAGACAGCATGAATATTCACAACAGTCTCAACAGCATCACGAAGCAATACTACTGCCCTAAAATAATAGAGGATTTAGTTATATTTTGCATTTCAAAGCACTTTCTACATGGAATACAATTTTATGCAACTTATATGAGTATTCCAAAATAAAAGAATAGCCAAAGGTTATATGTAAATTATTTATTATCTAAAGGGAGCAAAACGGATTTACTGCTTGCTTCATGTTAGTGCATCTGCCAGACAAACAGGACTCTGAGATTGAAAACATATTCTCCACATTCCTGAGACGAACGTTTCACACAGATGATGTAATGGAAACTTACCTTCTGGGAATGACAGATATCTTATAGTGTGATTAAAAACTTCGGGCCTTATAAAGTTCTAAAGGTCAGAGACAGTTTCAACTGGGGGCTGCACGGCACTCCACTTAAGGAAGAAATTAAAGACAAGATGTTATCACTTTAATTATGGAAATTAAAAAAATAGACCTGCATGTTTGTGGACATTAATGCTACTTACACACACACACACACACACACACACACATACACACACACACACTTGGGCATTTTTGAGGGAAAAACATTTGCCCTAATAGAAAATGTTGATAGAGAACAGTAACTACTCACGAAGACAGTCAAAGAAGGTTTCCAAATGACATAATGACTGTTCAGGACTTTGGGTGCACATAATTTGCAAATCCTGGCCACTGCAAGCTGAATTTTGATATTCTGATCATTTGAGCTATTAATAGCTGAACTCAGTGCGGCAAAGTCATTAAAACCGGTTGTTAGGGTAACGTAGTAAATTCTATTTCCAAAGGCCTACAGTGGACACCACCTCCTGAGAAACATACATTAGCACTATTCTTCATCAACAATAAAATGATAAAACAACGACCGGCTCACTATAGAACCTTCCTATGTCAACACATGAAGTGTACACACACACACATATTACATGAAACCCTTAAACAATATGTTCACTTAAAGCTCTATAATTTAAGCTTGGCTCTTGTGTCCCAAATCTCTTACTGAAGTGCTGATTTTTCTGTATTACTGTTATAAACATTAGGAAGAGTCATAAAATTTTGAAGAGTTACTCCAAAATAAGTATGAGTTTACAACTACTTCTCAGAAATCTTGAGAATTCTTAAGAAAGGGTGCCTATAAAAATCTCACCAACACACACCCTGCACTTACGCTGATGAAGGACAACAGGAACACACTAAAGTCAGGGGAGGAGCAGTAGGTGGTAAGCCTACACAAAGAACCGCAGACACAGAGGGAGAGCTGAGAGCAGAGGATAGCCTCCCCTGGGGAAGAGCAACTGGTCAACCATACCAAGTGTGAGCTGGAAGCATTCATACGGATATCATTATACAAGAGCAGAGTGCATTTACCTCTTCAGGAATATATGTGCATGTAAAATTTAAATGTGAAAGAGAGCAAGGAGGGGTATTTGAAAAGGTTTGGGGGAAGAAAGGGAATGGGGAAATGATGTAATTATATTGTGATCTCAAAAAATAAGTTAAGTAATATATATATGCATATACATATTACACCTTACTACAGCAGTAAGAGAAATAATGATAACAAAGGACAAACGTTTAATCTCATCAACTCATGTAAATGTTATTTTAAGATGCTAAATTTTAAATTACAGTAATTTATTAGATTTTTTTTAAATGTTAAGAGATAAAATCTGTTAAGTAGACTATAATGTCACTCAGGGAGGCGTGCAGAAAAAGGACTGTGTGCTGCCATGGCCTGTGAATGCACATAAGAAGGTAGATGACGCATAAAGAAGAATATGTGCTGATGTGAATGCACATAAGAAGATTAGAAGAATACACCTAGAAAAATAAAACCGGCTGCTTAGCTGCATAGAGAATACCAAGGGGCTGGACAAGAACGTAATTTTGAATTCCAAGGCTAAAAGATATATTACCTGTTAAAATTTATATGAAAACAAGAAAGAGATACAGAATGCTAAATTTATGTTAGCTCATCCACTGGTCAAATAATGACTCTCCCAGTAATAACAAACGGTCCATCATCGGAACGGTGGTCCATTCCGAAGGCAAACTGCCTGTGTTTGCTTCTGATAAAAAGAAAAATTACTTCTAAACATTTTCCCCCATTACTGGAATAAAACTTCATGATACCAGTTTGCCAAAGAATGGGAATCTATGTCTACAAAAGCAGCTAGCTCTAGGGGGAAGTTGACTGTCATCTTTAGCTATTTGAGGTACGAAGAACGTGTCCATCCAAATCAACCTGGTCCAGCTGTGGAATAGACTCAAGCTCGGGTTGCTGCCCACGTGCAAAGGCAGAGCCAAAATACGATAATGGGTTTCACACTTAAAATAATTAATATGTAATAGTTTCATTTTCAAAACTAAAATCATAAGTAAAGCTAAATCGTGTTCACTCAATACAGTCTAAAGAATGTGCTGCATAAATATAGTTAAAGGACAATTCACGCCATTAAATGACAAGAAATTAAATCAAATTTTAATTACAGGAGCCTCGGAGAAGCTGAAAAGAAATGAACACTGTGCTCAGCACAATAACAGGCACTTTCTAGATAAGGGCAGCGTGCTTGTACAGGATGCCTGGACCAGAGATGCCCTGGCTCCTCCTCAGAAGCCACAAAACCAACCTCAGTTTTCTTTCTGATCACAGGCTTGTGAGCCGCTTGTGGTGACTGAGTTTGTGCACATCATCAGGATCATTCCGTGTATTAACTGCCTCCTTGTTACAAACTGAGTTACTGTGAAAGCAGCACTATAGAGTTTGATAACAGTAGAAAGCATATTAATTCCAAATTAAATATAAAATCAGATATTAAGATAACTTTCTCCTGCCATGCCACTAATTTAGACCTGTACAATTCATAATCAGTCCAGATAAAATTATCACAATGCAACTGTTTAGACTTTTTATGTCCTCCCTACTTCCTGAATAATTACATGGAAGTTTATTTATGAATAAGCGCCTAAGCCTTAAGCTAGGCTTGTTTGCTAATTATCCCATAACTCAATTAACCCATCTATACTATTCTATATCTGCCACATGGCTGGTTACCTCTCCTCAGTATCCAAGCCTGACTTCCACCAGGTCCAGGTGGCAAATCTCCCGTGCCTGACTATCTCTTAAAGTTCCTCTCTCTGCCAAGTGTTACACCTTCTAATCCTGCCTTAGCTTATTGTCCATCGGTTTCTGATTGACAGATGATGTTTTATACAGTGCACAAGACATTATCCTACAGCACACTAGAAGCATTTTCCATTAAGTTAGAACCAGATGAATAGACTCTAGACCTTCATAAGTAGAATCATTTAGCTTATGAAACAAAGTATCTGCAAACACTACACCAGGTTATGAAACAAAGTATCCACAAACACTGCACCAGGTTATGAAACAAAGTATCCACAAACTCTGCACCTGGTTGAACATTCACATGAAGGCCCAAATATTATACAGGCAACAAAGAAATTCTACAAGTGTAATGGTAGCCTGCAGAAGGACACTCAACATATCTGTGAACATTTGTCTTAATTCTAAAGGTAAGAATGCAGTCAAAATTTTTGTTTGAGCAACAACTGACATGAAATGATGATATTAATACAAAACGCTAGAAGAATATCAACTTTGCAGTCACCTTTCATTGTGTCAACTCTAATGTCAAAACTCAAACTTCTTTCATATAATTCTATAATGATTCATGGAATATATTAGAATACAAGAATGCTATTCAGACTTGAATACAGTTTAGGAATGTGTCTGTATATACATACATGTATACAATAACAATTACTTAATAAAGAGGCCAAGAATTCCAAAGAGAACAAGGAGTATACAGGGTGGTGTGGAGGGAGAAGAAAAGAAGTAGGAGTGGAATTATACTGTAATTTCAACAATTTGTTAAAACCATAAACAAACAAACAAACAAACACAGCTGGCTCCAGTATCCTTCCAGAATTCTCTATTCTATGGATATATGATAAGACAGTGGAATACAAACATAACCACATATACACATGTACATGACCACAATGCCATATAAACAACAAACGCCATACATACATTATACAATTAATGTGTCCTGCATACATATACGCTATGTTGTCTAAAGATTTGTTGATGATATTAAAAGTCCTGCTCTGGGAACCACTGGCAATGGATCCTCAACTGTGCAATAGTGTCTTGGGGTTTCTGTTGCTGTGAAAAGCCACCAAGATCAGAAGCAACTTGGGAAAAGGGTATATTTCATAATATAGTTTGTAGTACATCATCCAGGGGAAGTCAATATAGAAACCTGGTGGCTGGCAGTGCTGCTTACTGGCTTGCTCCTCGTGCTTGCTCAGCTTGCTTTCTTACAGCACCCAGAACAAGCACCTAGGGATGGCACCGCCAACAGTGAGCTGAGGTCTCCACATTATCATTAATCACAAAACCTCTCCACAGGCATGCCCACTGAACAATCTGGTGGCGGCTTTTTTTTTTTTTCAACTGAGGCTCCCTCTTCCAAAATGGCTGCCTGTATGAAGTTTACAGAAATCAGGCAGCATGGGGTGTTTCTCCTCAATCCTGACGACCTGAGTTTTAGCTGTAGAATCCAGGAAACAGTGGAAGAAAAGGGAAAAAAATCCACAAAGTTGTTCTGACTTCCATACATGGGTCATGCCACACAAGCATGTCAGAATACACATGCACAGGGGCGCAGGGGTGCACACACAGAATAACAAGAGCTATTTTTAAATCTTTAAAGAAAACCACTATTGGGAAGAGATGTAGAGAAAGAAAACAGTCCAACACATTCAGGAGTTTCTACTCATGATACTAACGTGTAACCCAATGCCTATTATTCGTTGGAGTACATATAGATGATAAAAGCAACTAATACTTATCGAAGTGTGAGACATTTAAAAGGTGCACCAGATAAATACTTGGCATTGCTTAACCCCACAGCATACTCTTTTAAAAGTTGGCCCTACCCACAATTGACATTTTAAAACTCATTTTAATATCTCTCAAGTCAGGTGTTCTACAGCTGATGATGTCACATAGCCCACTGCTGGTAAGATGGTAGTTCTGATATAGTGTCACCGGATCCGTGAATATAAACAATATTGCCCTGATCAGTGACATGCATGCAATAGTGAAAACTTAGATTGTGAAGTTAAAAATTTCTCAGAAGCACATTAAGTAGTTTAATTTGTTTCTGCTTTCTTTTCTTTGTGTAAACATGAATTTTATATGACTAGGACAATCTCTACATAATCCTATGAAAGGCCTTTCAATAAATATAGAATAAATGTTCTCAGTGGTAAGGGAGCACCATGGTTCTTAGTGGTAAGGGAGCACCATAGTTCTCAGTGGTGAGGGAGCACCATGGTTCTCAGTGGTGAGGGAGCACTATGCTTCTTGGTGATAAGGGAGCACTGTGCTGGAACTGAGCAAGCTCTTTTTTCCTAAGAGCTCCACCAAATAAGGATTGATCGTGTCTTCATTTTACATAGCCCACAGTGTATTCCCACTACAACAAACAGATGTTCAGGGTACATAATAAATGGTCAATTACAGGATCAAACCTGCTTTCATTTATGTTATCTTTGGAATTCTGTAGATAGTTGATTGAGCTTGGATTCTGGAATCTGACAGACTTAATTTTGAGTTATAGCTTCTCTAGTTACTATGTACTTGCAATCCTGACTAGAATCCATAAGTAGTAAGAAGAAAACTGTATATCTCTTTGTGTGGGATAAATACTAATTTGGCAAAACATCTTAGTCTTAAATTTTAGGCTCTTCTTTCTTGGTTCTAATGTATCAATATTTGTTTATTATATAATCAGAAAATCATTGTCCACCTTCTTCAACACCCACCCTGTACCCAGAGTTAATTTTAGTGGCTCTCATTTCAACGCATGTAGCCAACCCACAATAAGCACAAGTTATCAGAAAGAGCATGCTGTGTATGTCCCAGACAATGAAAGTTTTAAAATGCACACCTGTCTGAGACTAAGATTTGGTCTGACTAATTTTCCTCTGTGTTTCCTGAACAATAGACCTAGAACGAAACTTCAGGAAGTTACTGGAAGAAAGAACGGTATGATTAACACATCTGTACTTCATTCTGCTTCCAACCACACGTCTCATAGTAAGAAGGCGGAATTTATTTTAAGAATCTTTTTAAGTAATTTAAATCTTTTTTGATATAAAAAGGTCCTCTATAAATATCTTTGAATGGGTTTACTTTGAAGTACCAGGCAGTTATATATCTGTAGAGTATATTATGTAAAATCTAATTACTAGATTACAGAATTTGTCTGTAAACCAGAAGGGTGATATGCATAGCTCACATGTGGTGTTTGTCACCCACGCCCACTGCTCCCTCGCTTTAAAAGTAAATCAAAACCTCCCACTAGAGACGTTTCCTCTCACTCAAAGCCCAGACGTCAGAGGGCGAGTCTCTTCTCTGTGTTTCAGACTGAACATCTGAATCAAGAATGAGAGCTGACAAACTGAGCAAACAAAGACCAAGGAACCACAATAGTGACCAACTTGCCAAGATATCTCCAGTAAACTTGGGCATGGAGCCCTTCCAACAGGAGGAAATTCATGCCTGATTCTGTTAGATAGCCAGGAGCTTGTAGCAGGAGAGGTCACAAACTCTCGAAGAGAATCTATTGCTGCCATATTCCTAAAGTGACATGGTCTCCAACTGTATTCTAATACTATCCTCATATTCACAAAAAAAGTGTAATACTAAATCCCCATCAAAGAAACTCTTTTTGCAGAACACAGAGGCTATTACAGAAACCCTCAATGGTCAAAATTCGAAGAAGGAACCATGAGGTGCTCAGCCCAAATTCAGCTATACACCTACAGCTCAGAAACAGTGAGGAAGAGTGGGGAGGCTTTTGAGAGCTAAAGGACAGGGTCGACTGCTGCAAGGCAGTTTCTTCTGGACACACAGTGTGCTGCACCTGTGAACTCCGAACAATATGGCCGCATGCATGAGAACACTCCAGGAAACATGCCAAGTGGATGGGTGAAAATTCTTCCAGGCCACGCCCCTCAAAGAAGGGCTGGGGCAGTCATTGGCTGCTGAGAGGAAGCTTTCTATAGGAAAGACCCCCGATAGACTTCCCAGCCCTAAGCACATCTACAAACAGGAACACAGAGGGAATTCAGTGGGCTATGTGTGTGCATGTGTGTGTGTGTGTGTGTGTGTGTGTGTGTGTGTGTGTATACATAGAACACAGAGGAGCAGCAGAGGACAGGGAGAGTGGGAAGGACTTATATACAGTGTACTCGTGTATGAAATTCTCAATTACAATTAAGGTTTTTATATTTCAGACAAAGCATGAAATTTGGAGGGAATAAGGACTTACACATGTATGGCCAATATATTTGAGTGCAGATACTTTTCTGAATATATAAAACGCAAGGTATTATGGTTAATCCCATAATATTTCCTCAGAGAAAGTCACTATTCCTGGCCATTTCTTAATCTACCTAAGTAACTGGGCCTAAATATGATGACAATGTCCAACAATTTTTAAAAACTGTAATTTCAGGAAATGTTTCCTATATTTTGTATTTTATTAAAGGCCATCGCAAATCTTCCCATACTAATTCTACATACAATTATCCAACACTTCACATTTATCTCAATTAATAATCTCATTTCCAAAAACGAAACTATCATAGGTCATGCCTCACCCCCATGGTTAACACAATAACCCAAGGGCTCCCTAAATACCGTGTGTTCATGCATAATGGGTTGAAAGTATTTTAAACATGGAGCTTGTTCAAAATATAAAGCCTTTGACCTTTGTTTTGTTATTCGTATTTATCAATCTGCAATACAGCAAGAAAAACAAACTCCACACTCCAAGGACCTACGTATAAGTTTTAGTTGATTTATTTTCAATTGACATTTCAGGCTAACATCAGTGAATCCATACCTAGGTTTATGCTGTAGGACTCTAGAATGTAGCTCACAGATGTCTCCCCAAGCAGGTGACAGCTCCTTATGCCAGGTGTCTTATCTTACAATAGGAACACAATAAAATGACAATGTCTTCTTAAATAATGTGAGTAAAGTCTATATTAATACTTTTGAAAATTTAACGAACTGACAATTTAACTGAATAGATAAAAGACATAATGCTTACACGAGAAATAAACTTAGCACCTGTAGGCACATGGACTGTGAGCTGAAGGAAGATAAGGCTCCCTTGCCAATGTGTAGGTTTCGCTGTTAGACTTTCGTTATGATATACTACTCCAACTGAATTACTGAAGGCATGAAAAAACAAGTCTCCAAGTGGAAAATATTTCACTTCTTTTAACTATTATGGATTCATTTGTTAATAGTTCCTTTTGTTAGTCAAGTATATGATTATAAGAAAAAATTAAAAATCTTGATATGTCTAGGTATTATGATGATCATGAAAATTTCAAAGTCAGGGCTGGATAGCTCAGCGATTAAGGAAGCTTGCTTTTCATTTTAGACTTGTATTCAACCCCCAAACCCACAGGGCAGCTCACAACCATCTGCAACTCCAGTTCCAGAGTGTTAGATACCCTCCTGGGGACTGTGAACAACAGGCATTCATGTGGTACACAGACATGCATGAAGGCTAAACACCCATACATTTAAAAAAAAAAAACAAAAACAAAAACTCAAACTGCAATATTAAAATGAAGACATTCAAACCAGGAACTTGTCAAGTCATTTTTTAGCATGCATGTGTTATAAACAAATATTTTAACGTGATGTCTAGAAACACGGGGATACAGCCTTGAAGCCGCATGCTCTCCTTTACCTGTGTGAAAGTGAGCAAGCAATGACAATGCACGCAACCTTCCAGTGAACCAATATCCACGTAGTTTTTAATCCCTTCACATGGGTCAAAAGAAAGTTTTCATATTATGTGAAGGGTAGGTTACCATAGAAACCATTTGGAAGAGGGAATATCAAAATTGAAGTCTTTATAGACTTTTAAGAGCCCTTGAATTCTTACACGTCTTATTCAAAGGGAATAATAAGCGTAGGTGACTGATATTAAAATTATATTACAAAAAGTGTACTCAAGTTTCAGAGAAACTAAGGTGTCAAAGAATAAGAAGCAAGATGCTTTATGGTTAAACCTAATATATGATTTAAGATACTTTCATTTTAAACAGTCCTTATAATTGGAAAAACACAACTTTTATAAAAACAATTACTGAGAGGCCAAATCTTCAGACTCCATTTTAGAGATCCCGACCTAAGTTTGAACTCAGGTAAACTAACAGACTGGTACCTGACATTAGTTTCCAAGTTAATCCCCCAACAAAACCTGAGCCTAGCTCCAGTCTTTAGGCGAATCCCCAACAAGACCAGCATCTCCAGGTTATTCACCCAACAAACCTACACCCTCAGGTTACAAGCCCATCCCCTGCCTAACGACCACCAATGCAGAGGGGAACAGAAATTAAGTTTATGATATGACTCCCAGCACCAGTCAATTATATAAAAAGGCACAATAGTGTTTCAATTAGATGCTTGCACACTTATTATAAAGCCTTGTCCCATAGATATTCGGGGCTCCCCCACCCCCAAAGCCATCCTGTGTGATGATTTTGCATTGGAGGGGCATGAGCTAGCTCAAATAGAATAAAGACCCTCCTGTGAGTTACATCAGATATCAGCTCCTGTATGTTTTTGCGGGGATCACTAACATTTCCCTGGCACTACATTACAAAATTCTGAGAAAAAAAATCATTGCAAATAAATTAACATTCTGTCAATCCCAGGTGAACCTGAGTCATAACAGTAGTTAGTAGCTCAGTGTTTCTGAGAGAGAGAGAGAGAGAGAGAGAGAGAGAGAGAGAGAGAGAGAGAGAGAGAGAGAGAGAGAGCTAGCTAGCTCAGAGTAGACAAGTATGCAAAAGTATACTTTTCTGGGAGCAGAAGAGTCTTAGTCAAGCTGGCTGAGGCGAGGCTCAGTAACATAGCATTTCCCTCTGTCCGCATATCATCTGAGACTACAGTTATCATCATAAGGGCATGTGATGACATTAAAAGTATTTGGAGATAGAAAACAAAACTAGGGAATTGCATTCTCAGTATTAAATAAAAGCATCCCTAGCCAACATGTGTCCTTTGACTTCCTGGGCCTTAGGAAAACAAATGTGGAAATAATTCTTCAGTGAAATGAAAACCATCATCTAAACTTGTCTCTGACCGTCAACCAGGATAACATCATGTTTACTATGGACATTAACACACTGATTGTTCCTATGACAATGTCTTTCATTGAAAAGTATTTAGAAACATTGAATTGAAGAAAAAACATATTTGAAGCATGCTCATAGCGGGGAACCTCACCCCTGTAGATCTGTCTGTTTGGGCAGAGGTGAGCAAATCCAATTTGTGATGGAGAAGAGTACCTCCATGTACTTTAGAGACAGAAGCTTCACACTGAGAGAAAACACACTGCCATAGCAATGTGCTTTCATGGACTGTGGTAATCTATAACAACAGGTGCTCCTCACTGTTTTTCTCTAATCCTTTTCACATCCACCAAATTATTTTGGAAGATTTTAACATGACCAAAATGTAAGTAAATTTTAAAAGTTCTAAACTAAAACAACAAAACAGCATTATGGCTCTGAGGTGAGAGAATATTAAGCCAAATATGCTTGTCGTTTAAAAAGAGAATATGAGATACGAAAATAACAGGTTTTTTTCAAAGAGTAAATAAACATGTTATATTTTCAAAGAGTAATGATTATATTGTTTCTGAGTTTACTTAATGTGTAAAGCTTCTAATATATAAATTCAGTCTGGACTTAGAGTCAATCACACAGCTATCTTTATGGTGATAAGGACCAGAGATCGTTAGAATCCATACAGAACCCCACTGTGTCTGTATGTACTAAGCCCCCTTCACCAAGATTGCTGTTTTATCATAAAACTCCAACAAGTTGGTTCTCGCTCTTGCTGTACTGGTCATATACGGAATCACAGATGAGCAGAGGACTGAGGTGAACAGAAACTTGGAGACGGAAGAAATGTCACATTTCCCAGTACATTAAAGCAGGCACTGGGTCTTGAAATATAGGAAACTTAAAAATTCATGTCATATTCACTAATTTTATAGCCTCAAGTACTCTAAATTGTTTCAATTAGCTTTAAATATTTTCTTATAGGTACAATTAACGGGCACATAAAAATGCTGAAAAATGCACATCAAGTAATTTACGGGTAATGCTAATGTTCGAATAATAACATTGATACAACACAGTAGATCAGTAAATAGAAACTAAGAGTTTTTACTCTACAAGCTACAGAGCAATAAACCTGGCCATTTGCTCATAAGTTGTTTCTTGCTTCTTTCCATTAACCAGTAAGTCAAAAAACAATAAAGTGTCTTCTAGTGTGCTTACGTTGTCAGATGATATTTATGAGAGTATAACTTTTCTTTAACCAACATTACAACTGTAGGGAATATCATAACTAACTCTGGCATGCAAGTGCATCAACGTGACCTGCTCCTTTAGACACTGCTGAGTAATCAGATGGCCAAGAAATATCAAAGATTCGGATCACCTTCCCCCATAGAAACTATCCTATAATAATAGATAACTCCCCTAACGCAAACACGAGCATACTCAGAACTGTCTCAACTTCAACAGAGGTACTGTTGTAAAACAGTATTCTCACACCATAACTAAATGTCAAAATAAATATATTACTTACTAGTTAACAGAATTAGTATCTGTGTTCCTTGTGAATTCTAATACTATCAACAAAACCTGTAACTAACATCATATGCACAGATAGTTTCTTAAAATGACTGCGGCATTCAACTATAAATTTTAAAAATCAACAAATTGTTCAATACTAGCGTGTAAATTTGATTTGACAAACTAGTACTGAAAAGGACCAGATTCCTGAGTTAACAGAGATCCATGTCTGGTCCACCCTCACAGAGAGATTAGGTAACATCACTGCCTACCTCTCTCCGACGAGAAGCCCAGCAAGTTTGTTTGATCTTCCAGACCACAGCAGCCACCAGCAGTAAAGATAAAAAACAACTAGAAAATAAAGCACAAATAATTGTGTTCATGATACACATGAAATGCAGTGAAATAAGATAATATGAAGTAAATTAAAATACAGAAAAGTAAGAATCTGTCATGGTGAATATTTTAAAAGAATTCCTTCATAACTAACTCACTTATTTCTTTGTGAACTGTTTTTTTTTTCTTTTCTTTTCTTTTCTTTTCTTTTCTTTTTCTGGTTTGTATGACAATAGAATCATCCAGGATAATAAAGATTAATATCTATATACACACAACATTTTAGAGGACACTTTCCATAAACTTGTCAACTGAAATAATTGTTCTTTCTTCTATCAACAGACTTGCTTCTCAGTTGAGAATTTCTCTGTTGAGAATGGGAACCGTTCATTCTTTGAAATCTGAGTAATTCTGTTTTCTTTCATCCTTTTGACACATTATAAGATCAACAAATGCAGAGTGCATTCCAAATTTCTTCTTTAAACTATAGACTCCCCTCAAAATTCCGTTTAAAGGGCTTTCCGGTGGCTCTCTTGGCGAAGGTGTGTGCTGCCATCCCTCTGGAAACCTCATGAGGGAGGAGGAGAACCAACCTTTCAGAGCTGTCCTGTGCTATCCACATGTCACTGGGGTGTGCAGGCACCCCCTTCCACTAAATAAAAATGAGTAAGTGGATATTTTTAAAAACTGAAAATATCAGTTTTAAGAAGGCAGTTCTCTTTTTCACAAAAACAGATTCTGGGTCTGGGCACAGGGCTAGGTAGGAAGACATTTTCCTGAATAATTAAAGACCCGGTCCTTAACCACAGAACACAAAGACAGAGGCAGTGTAGGGACACAAGCGGAGAAAATTAATTTTGCAAATCTGCATCTTTCTTTTGTACTGCCAAAATCATAGCATCTCATCATTTCAAAGGATTTAAAAGATTATTTAGTTCAGAATCCTTCCTAGAAAAGAAACCCTTGGTAAACTCAGACAGTGACTAAGTATGTCGTTTACCTAATTAAGCCATCTTCTGAGAAACTGCTGACTCACAAGTCGACGTTTTTACTAAGTTAACTCAAACTACGAAAATATGTTCCCTGTGACCACCAAACACCCGTTCTATTCTGAGTACTAAATCGGTACGCTACCTTCTGAAACGTCTTACATCTGAAAAGGCCTGTGTGACCCCTCTGGCTCAGCAGTTCCTCTCCAGGATTTCCTCAGGGAGACATTTCAAGTTCATGGGGAATATGTATCATCACATTTGTGTGATTTGCTTAACACTTAAAATACAGAACACACACACACACCCCAACACACACACACAATCTATGCACAGACTGCCAAAGTTGTCTAGGTTGAGGAGCTCTGTCTAGATCTTAATTATTTCCATGGAAACTACAGTTTTCATGCTGCCCTCAGGTTACTAGAGTTAATGTTACAACATTGGTGGGAACTGGCAGTTTGATAGTGGTAGGAACTGGCAGTTTGATAGTGGTAGGAACTGGGAGTTTGACAGTGGTGGGAACTGGGAGTTTGACAGTGGTGGGAAATGGGAGTTTGACAGTGGTGGGAACTGCCACTTTGACAGTGGTGGGAACTGGTAGTTTGACTGTGGTGGGAACTGGCAGTTTGACAGTGATGGGAACTGGCAGTTTGACTGTGGTGGGAACTGGCAGTTTGGAGTCTAAAGGTCCATTTCAACTTCAGTGACATCATTATATCCTTAAAATCTTTTAGCACAAAAGATATAAGCTTATCATTCCAAATGAACTTATTCATAGCATTCAAAATAAAATGACTACCATCTATAAACAAGTACTGCGAGTGGTTCACTATTCCCTTAAGCACGCCTGTACATATGTGCCCTGTTCTTATGTGCCCTGTGCAGTGCCCTGTACTTATGTGCCCTGTGCAGGGACCTGTACTAATGTGCCCTGCCCAGGGACCTGCACTTATGTTGACAAGGCAGTGAGATATGGAGATTGTTACTAAGTTTCTTATCCTTCACAAGTGTTAACATGAAAAGTTTTTTCCTCTGACAGTTTTGTTCCAGCTAAATGCAGAAGCAGGCAATCTTTTCATCCTCCATACTTAATCTGACCTTACTTTAGTCATTTTTTTCCCTTAAGGACAACTATAGCCGTAGGTGACAGCTTACATACAATCACATATCAAACACGAATTGAATACCTTTTCAATTGTGTCACAGCAGGAGCATGATTAGAATTACTGGAGATGGGAAAGATGCTGGATCTCTCCTAGAAGATTTAAGATTCCTTCTGACTCAAACTCCTTGACTGAGTAAAGAAAATCACTTTCTACAGCAAATAAGGAATGCAGAGTATAAAGCCTTTGTAACTCCACTCTCTTCAGAGGAAGAGCACAACATTAGAGACTCAATCCAATGGGCTCAACTCTGCTTCCTGTCAGGATGGCAGTGTCCAAGTGTCATGGAATTACAAGTAGCTTCCATCTGGAACCTTAAGAAATAACAAAATCCACAGTTCCAAATTTCCCTGGGAAGTGCTGTGGGGCAGTGTTCGGTGTGCTGCTTTCTATCCATTCCATTTTGCATGAAGAGAAGTAAACTTTGATCATATAACTCACTGACATAATGGTCTATCTCTTTAAATTAGCTTTTCCTTATCGTTAAACCAAAAGTTTTAATGGGTAATGTCAAAAGTCTGTGCCCCGCAATTTGATTTCATTACTATTTTCCACAGGAGGAAAATCAATTTTGGCTACTTTCTTAGAAGTTTCTTTCTCAACTATTCCATAAAATGGCTCCTGTAAGCATCTAGAATGGACACTGTGGGGAACAGATACATGGCTTTCAATAAGGAGAGAAGGAAAGAGACAGGGAATGGGGGAGGAGGAGAAGACAGAGGAAGGGGTAAGGAAGAGAAAGGAAGAAAGAGGGGGCAGGGAAAAAGAAGAGAGAAAGGGTAAACTGTAGTCTGATAACGGTACCAAGTTCTGGAGGGTTCAACACGTCTATGTGCTGAGGTTTGCTCTGCTGCTGTGTACTGTGATGCTAAGTCCAGGCTCCAAGGCCTGGCCGCCCCAGAGATGAAACAGTCTTGGTCCCAAGGGACCCAAGTGATACTATGTAACCTTGCACCCCAAGTTATCCCTGATTGGTGAATAAAGATGCCTACAGCCAATAGCTGGGCAGAAGAGAGATAGGTGGAGTCTTGGGTTCCTGGGCTTGGGGTCAGAGGAGGTCAAGGGAGAGGACCGTGGGAGAAAAGGAGTCAAGAAAGTGTGGCCCTGAGGGATGGCCAATTGCAGTTAAGAGCAGCCCAGATGAAACATAGTAAGTAATAATTTGGAGTAATCAATAGGAAATAGATTTTAGTAGTATAAAGGGTAGATATCTGCCCAGCTCTAGTGCTGATAAAAGCTTATCATAAATATAAAACTTGTATGACTTTTATCCAGCAACTGAACAGTCAAAGGTGGAGTAGAAAACCCAGACTGAGATTAAATATTTTTATACAATATCTATGTAATAAATATAGTAACAGAAATAATTTTATAAAAAAGTACACAAAACAGATGATATGAAAAATTAGAAATGTAAGGAGAGATATTATGGTAATTTGATCATAACCTTTATAAAGCAATCATTTTTTTTTATAGAATCTCTAACATGAAAATGCTGTACCATCACTTTGGAAATCAATTTGGCTGTTTCTCAGAAATTTGGGAATAGTTTTACCTCAAGACCCAGCTATACCGCTCCTGAGCACATACCCTAAAGATACACCACTATACCACCGGGACACTTGTTCAACTATGTTCATAGCAGCTTTATTCTTAATAACCAGAAACTGGAAACAATCTAGGTGTCCTTCAAATGAAGAATGGATAAAGAAAATGTGGTGCAACCACACAATGGAATGCTATTCAGCTATAAAAAAAACAAAAACAAACAAACAAACAAAACAAGGACATCATGAAATTTGTAGGCAAAGGGGTGGAACTTGAGAATATCATCCTGAGTGAGTTAACCCAGAGCCAGAAAGACACATATGGTATGAACTCACTTATAAGTGGACATTAGCCGTAAAGTGCAGGATAACAATTCTACAATCTGTAGACCCAAAGAAATGGGTAATAAGGAGGTCCCAAGGGAGGATGTGGGAATCTCACTCAGAAGGGGAAACTACATAGTGATTGGAGGGACTGGGTGGCAGCATCATCTGGATCAGGGTCTCAACCCCCCTAATTCTGCAACCCTTTAACACATTCCCTCACGTTGTGGTGATACACTGGTTGCTACCTCATAACTCTAATGTTGCTACTGTTGGGGGGTTGAAATGTAAATAACTGATACACAACCACCTGTGGGGTCATGACCCACAGGTTGAGAACCACTGGTCTAGAGTCAGTTATGAAGGGGGCGGGGCACAGAACACAGGGTGACGTGAGCCTGCACCGCAGCCAGTTACCATTACAGGAGATGACACGACAACTCTGCTATAACAAATGAGAAATAATCTTCCAGCTGTTTGAGAGATTTCACCTTAACTGAATTAATTAATTAATTCATAATTAATTAATGTCCCTTAACAACAGACAAGGGACAAAACATACCTCTCAATGACCAATCAGTTCTCTAACACAAGAGGATTTTATTCTCACCGACTGAAATGTTCACAATGTAACCAGTTTAAACACTGCAATGCCAAGTGGATTTACAAGGATTTGGGTTTGTCAGTTTATCCATCTGCTAAGAACTGAAGACTGAAAAAAAAAAAAAGCCTGTGGGTGAACGGGGCAGACAGAACACTGATTACAAAAACGCAGCGCACACTAGCTTGCAAGGCAGGGTGAGGGCAGGCAGAGACTCTAATCTGAAAAGCGAATGCTCCCAGACCCCAGCCTTAAAGTGCTGAGCTGCTCCAATACGTAGCAATTTTTACAACTGACCTCACATAGTGTGAGGTGCACTAAAAACACTGCATAAAATTACCTTCATCCCATGTGCATGAGGTTTATGTAAAGCATGAATGCTTTGTTTACATGTGAGTTGCAGAACCAAGCTATCTCATTACATATAAAAACATTTCAAAATTGGTGGGTAGATCTAAATATTTCTGGTACTGAGCATTTTCAGTAAGCAACAACTCCCTTGTATGCTTAAGATATACTGTTGGTAACATAATTTCAAATACAAGAATGGAAAACTAACTGAAACTGGTATTTGTGCGTGAATCTTAAATATACTTCCCAGTATGAGCTTACCTATATCACCAACAGGAGGTCATCAGATTGGTCCCACTAAATCCTCCCTCGTTGAGGCAGAGAACTCACAGACATTGTCTTTCACCAAGAATATAGAAGCAGTTAGGCTACCTGGGAGAAGGGGTCACCAAGCCTCCCACCTACCCAAGCTGACTGTGATGGTTTGTATATGCTCAGCCCAGGAATGGCACTATTAGAAGGTATGCCCTTGTTGAAGTAGGTGTTTCACTGTGGGTGTGGGCTTTAAGACCCTCATCCTAGCTGCCTGGAAGCCAGTATTCTGCTAGCAGCCTTTAGATGAAGATGTAGAACTCTCAGCTCCTCCTGCACCATGCCTGCCTGGATGCTGCCATGTCCTCACCTTGTTGACAATGGACTGAATCTCTGAACCTGTAAGTCAGCCCCAATTAAATGTTGGCCTTATAAGAGTTGCCTTGGTCATGGTGTCTGTTCACAGCAGCAAGACCCTAACTGAGACACTTATATAAGTGGTTAATGGTGATGAGGAGACTTCTCTTTAGTAGATTCCACACTCCTGTAAGTAGCTCCAAATAAACTCATTAATTCACCAAGGTGGAAGTGGGGACAATCATGCCTTGGTCTGTCACTGCCACCCTATCGTGGTTTAGAGGACATTTGTTAACATTTCCACCCAAAAATTAATGTGACAGTCCTAAAGAGAGGACTGGAGTTTAACTATCTTCCATAAAGAAGGGGTCAATGTGACAAGATCATTGTCCATCCCAGTTCACTTGTCGGTGATCACTGATGAACACCATTACCAAAAGCAACTTGTGGAAGAGAGGGTTTGATTGATTCTGGTTACAGTCTGGCATCAGGTGATGCAAGGCAGGAAGCTTGAGCTGCGAACTGAAGCAGAGAGCAGGGAGGAACAGGCTTTCTCAGCTACCTTTCTTATATAACCCAGGCCTACCCACCCAGGGATAGAAACACAAAGGGAAGCTGCACCCTCCCTTGTCAATTAGAAATTAAGACAATGCCTCAAAGAGGAGGCCACAGTCATCAAGGAAATGCCAATCAAAACAACCCTGAGATTCCACCTTACACCAGTCAGAATGGCTAAGATCAAAAACTCAAGTGACAGCACATGCTGGCGAGGATGTGGAGAAAGAGGAACGCAACTCCATTGCTGGTGGGATTGCTAACTGGTACAACCACTGGTACAATCACTCTGGTGGTTCCTCAAAAAATTGGAAATAGTTCTATCTCAAGACCCAGCTTATACCACTCCAGGGCATATACCCAAAAGATGCCCCACCATCTCACAAAGACACATGCTCCACTATAGCAGCCTTATTTGTAACAGCCAAACCTGCAAACAACCCAGATGTCCCTCAAGTGAGAAATAGATACAGAAACCTTCAAATTTTTTGACCTAGAATGGTTCCTGTCTAAAACAAATGCAGGGACAAAAATGGAGCACAGACTGAAGGAAAGGCCATCCAGTGACCTGCCCAGCTTGGGATCCATCCCACGCGCAGGCACTGAACCCTGACACTATTACTGATGTCACATTGTGCTTGCAGAGGAGCCTAGCATAACTGTCCTCTGAGAGGCTCTACCAGCAGCTGACTGAGACAGAAGTAGATACTTACAGTCAAGCATTAGATGGAGATCAGGGACCCTATGGAAGAGTTAGGGGAAGGACTGAAGGAGATGAAAGGGTGGCAACCAGATAGTAAGACTAACAGTTTCAACTAATCTGGACCCCTGGGAACTCTCAGAGACACCGCCACCAACCACAGAGCATACATGGGCTAATCCATGACCCCTGGAACATATGTAGCAGAGGACTGCCTTGTCTGGCCTCCATGGGAAAGGATGTAACTAATCCTGTAGAGACCTGATGCCCCAGGGAAGGGGGATGCTGGGGGTGGGGTTGAAGTGAGAGGAAGCACCCTCTCAGAGGCTAAAGGGAGGGGGTGAAGAACTCTGGGGTGGGTGAGAGACTGTCGGGGACAATATTTGGAACATAAATAAAATAATTTAATATTAACAAAAGGAGAAGGAGAAGGAGGAGAAGGAGGAGGAGAAGGAGGAGGAGAAGGAGGAGGAGGAAGAAGAGGAGGAAGAAGAGGAGGAGGAGAAAAAGAAGAAGCCACAAGCCAGCATGAAGGAGGCAGTTCCTCAGCTGCTGACGTTCCCTCTTCCCAGGTAAGTTTAAGTCTGCATCAAGGTGACAGAAATGAATCAGCACGGTGTTCTCATAAGAAAAGAAACCAGACACGACCTCCTTGCTTTACTCAGCACGGAAGAAAGCCAAGTAGCTAAGAAGCAGAAACCATTTGTCTAATGCTTGGAAGAAGGTCGTCATAAAAAAAAAAACAGTTGGTCTGTTTAGCTTTCAGATCTGACTCAACACATCTCTACCCTTCAAGACACCCAAACCCTCGTGATTTATTATGGTAGATGAAGTCCAAATGTTCTGATCTAGGAGATAGACAGACAGACATATACAAGATAAGAATGTCTGGAATATGCATGTTGCTGTAAATCAACTCAGCTGTTTTTACCGCTTAAGAACAAAAGCCAACCCCCTGGCACCTTGTCTCACACAAGGGTGGGCGTGGTCACCGCTAGTCAATCAGTAAAGACGTACTAAACAGCTCTAGTCCACCATGAAGCTGATGAGGGATCGATCTCATTCAAATCAAATGGTGGTTATACAGCCACGTTGACCGAGTTAAATGAAGACTGGGCAGGGATCCATGAAGTCCAGTAAATATATCACTTATTTAAAATTCATGAAGAAATACAGCTAAATTAATCTCTCAGGAAATAAGAGATTTACACATCTATAGAGCATTCTGGAAAATTCAGTACTCCGAGACTCGCCTGGCAGGAGAGTAGGAAGGCTGACGGAGAAGGAGAGTCTTCCTGATGGGGCTTGACTGCATTAATCTGGAAAATTCCTAATAAATCAGGGACAAAAGTGGCAAAGGTCAACGCACACAGCGTTTCTTCACACTGAGTTAGTATAGAATCACATCACAGGAAACCAGGCAGTCGGGTAAAAGCTTTCGTTAAGGAATTCTTTGGGTATTTTAAAACAAGTATATGCTCTTTTATAAAGCTCCAGTAACCTAGGGTAAGGAACAAAGAAGCAGACAGCTATCGGATTATCGGACAATATGTGCACTAGCCACTGTCCTCGCAAAGAAATAGGTGACCCCATTCTCGCCCCCTCAAATCACACCGATGTAGTGATTTAACACCACAGCTTAGTTTTCCCAGTTCTGAACTTTATACCAAGGGAACTCCAAAGGGCTTGTTTATCCTCTGGTTTGGGCTTCTTTCAGATTAACCCTCCATTGTCCAGGTTGCTCCCTGTTCATGGCTCCATGTTATGACATAATATGGTCATGTTCTTCCATTCTACTATTTTTAAGCACGTGGGATATTTCCAGTTGAAGCTGCCTACATAAGGGTCTCTTTTCTCATCCATAAGAAACAGAGATGGCCCATGATAAAGCACTCGACGCTGAGGGTCGTGGACATGACGGTGAGAGTTAAGAAGGGTCACTTCAGTCAGAACCACTTGTAAGTCTCTCTCTCAGACACCTCTCTGCTATTTCACCGACTTCACAGGGCTTGTCTGTGCCCTGTAGACAATATCAGTAGTCTCAATTACATTTCATTCCACCTGCCCACGGGCTGTGTGCACTGCACCTGAAGGGTTTGTGACAGGCAAGGGGACTCTCCCTGTTTAGTCTGAAATGGAGCAGAATTTGTAACCCCATCCGCGTGCCTCGGGTCACATGTGGAAGTCAGAGGAGAACTGGAAGGAGCTGTACTTCTCCTTCTTCCGAGAGGACCTGGGGGGCAGAACTTAGGACATAGGACCTGGTGGCGAGTGCCTCTACTTGAAGCACCTCGCTGCCCCCAGCAGTCATGAACTACAGGCAGCTAATACTGAGGGCAAGAGAAATAGTCAACCACAGACAGGAGCCATTGGAGAACCAATTGCTTATAATGCTCAACGTTGAGAACATCCAGAGGAGTGACATTTTATAGTCTGGGCAGGTTGTATTTAGATACATGTATGTATATACACGATTATGTATGCAACAACAAGCAATGGAAAAGAAGCCATAGATCTGGAAATGGAAAGTGTACATGGGAGAATCTGGAGGGAGAGATGGAAGGGGAAATTATGTAATTATATTATAGTCTCAAAGAAGTAATAAATAAAGTCACAAAATTAATCTTTAAAAAATTAAATAAAATAAAAAATGAGAGAGGATGTCCCCACTAACTCTGACCTTCAGTGAGATCTGGGGAATGTGACCACTCTGGGTGGTAACCACATACATGTGCTGGGCAGTGGTGACCACATGCACGTGCTGGGCAGTGGTAACCACATGCACGTGCTGGGCAGTGGTGACCACATGCACGTGCTGGGC
>NW_021604568.1:17082770-17147108 GCF_004785775.1 Grammomys surdaster | reverse complement strand
ACCACATGCACGTGCTGGGCAGTGGTGACCACATGCACGTGCTGGGCTGTGGTAACCACATGCATGTGCTGGGCAGTGGTAACCACATGCATGTTTGAGAATATACTATGCTGAGGCCAGGGAAGACTTCAGGGAGCACTGGTAACCTTGCAGCTAGATCAGTCATATTCCAAAGTGCACTCCTCCTCTCTGTTCTTCTGCTGCCTTTGAATAGTATAATTTACAGCCACCTGTGCATCGTAACAGGTTTTACACTGAAGTTCAGGTGGAAGGTGTACTCAGGTTTCCTGAGCATGGAACCTTATACATGCTGAAAGGCCAGTTCTTTTTGACAAGCTATGCTATAATCATTTGGAAATTACATGTGAAATAAAGAACTTTAGCTAAATTTCTAATGAAAGGCAACAACAAAAATGGTTGACAAGGAACATAACCCTAAATATGCAAAATAAAAATACAAAACCTTAGAAAGCTTGAGTTGGGAAGTATTTTGTTCTAACACTAAAAACGAAATTAATAAAAACTTACTTTGAATTTTATAAAAGTAAAACGTTTTAAAACTATGAAAGGTACTATTAAGAGAGAGAGAAAAAAAAGACAAAGACTGAGATCTTTGCAGATAATATATTGAGCAAAGAGTTATGCTTCAATTATATAAAGTATGAAAATTCAACAATACAAAAGTGAAAGTTAATGAAAAAAAGATGGGTAATGGGTCTGAAAAGCACTTCCTCAAAGAAGACCAGAGTATAGCAAGTAAGAACACGAAAGATTATCAGTGGTATAAACAGCATCACCACTTAGGGAAAGGCAAAGAAAATCAGAACATACCATCACATATGTACATGCTGTCTGTGGGGGTGGGAGGTGTTGAGTGCCTGTATGTATGTGTGTGTGAGCGTGTGCCTGT
Organism: Grammomys surdaster; assembly: GCF_004785775.1. Taxonomy (NCBI): domain Eukaryota; kingdom Metazoa; phylum Chordata; class Mammalia; order Rodentia; family Muridae; genus Grammomys; species Grammomys surdaster. The sequence goes on along the minus strand of NW_021604568.1, from coordinate 17,146,198 downwards.
GTATATATGTGTGTTTAATGTATGTGATTACATGTCTGTGTATATGTGCCTGTGAGTATGAGAGTGATTGTTTGTATATGTGTGTTATGTCTGTGTCAGAGTGTGTATGTTTATTTGTGTATATATACATATGTGCAAGTATGTGTATATGTCTGTGAGAGTGTGTATATGTGGGTATGTGTATATGTCTGTGAGAGTGTATATATGTGTGTATGTGTATATGTGTATGAGTGTGTGTCTGTGTGTATATGTGTGTGAGTGTATGTATGTGTGTGTGTGTGTATATATCTATGAGTGTGTATGTGTGTATATGTGTGAGTATGTGTGTATGTGTGTGAGTACGTGTATGTGTGTATATGTGTGTGAGTAAGTGTGTGACTCTGTGTGTGTGTATAAAACTAAATTAAAAATTGACAGGTTAAGCCCCAGTGAAGATGTGAGATGCCAGGAACCTCCTGCTTTGCAGTTCCGTGAGAACAGATACTATCACTCTAAAACAGCAGTGAGTGTTGTGAAGAGGAATGTCCAGGTAACCTCTCACCTACAATTCTACTTCTAAGAACTTATCCTAGAGAAATAAAAGTTGGAGTCCATATAAAACATAAAGAAGATATATTGTTCTATGACAAGTTATTCTTAATTGCCAAGAAGTATAACTTCTATCTCTCAGTGGGACAGTAAACTGTGAAATATCAAAAAGCAAAATACTGACCTCACAATGCAAAGATCAGGCTACTGACACAAACACAAGTAACAGGGACAAATCTCAAACATAATAAATAGGCTGAGGAAAGAAGACATGAAAACAGCAGCAGGGGGTAAGGGACAGGGGCACTGCAGGATCCCCAGAAGTAGAATGGCTTCTGCAGCTACCCAGGAAGGAGGACCCAGAAAATCACTTTAGGCATTTAAGGACAGGTCACCAACTGTGAATCAGCAAACGCAATCTATCGGACTCATCTTCCCAAGGACATAGTCATATGAACATCTCAACAGATGCAGGAAGGCCTCTAGAGAAGCCCAAGACAGCTGCCTTCCTCCTCTATGGAGACCATCAATGTAGTGGTACAAAAGTACTGCCCTGCTCCCTCCCAGGTTTCCTTTCCAGGACTTTCTCCTAACAATAGCTTGCTATTCAAATTGTATACTGGCATCTCCTCCTCAGAGCACTTGTGGTTTGAGAAAGTGGGAGGTGACAGGGGGAAGAGAACATCAGGGACAGCAATGGACTTAGAATGGACCCACTTACTGCTTTGTGGGTTAAGATACCACCATCCACGTCAGTGCATACGGTGCAGTGTTTTCTAGCAGAAGGCTAAAATGGCTAATGATTTCACTACTAATAGCTTGAAAAGAGTTTTGATGAAAGAAATCCTGTTGGGGCTCCGGTGGTTTATGTGTTTTTTAAAAAGGGGAAAAAGCACTTTCAAAAAAGTGGAGTAAGTGGTTACAGTTACATAGTACTGCAGGCACTTTCGGGCTCTTACATTGGAATATGGAAAGAGAGAAGGCAAATACTAGTGGCAAATAGATGTAAGAGCCAGAACATGGGTGAACATTCCACAATGGTGACATCTACAATCAGGATGAGTCTTCCTACAGCAAAGAACAGTAATTGAGATAATCCCTCACAGTTTTGACTTGAGACAAATCTAATCTAAATAATGTTTCATTGGTTACAAACTCCAGTTTGTAACCAGAGTGGGTTATTACAGATCACGAAAAAACAGTGACAGCTTCCAAGACTTCTATAACCTGGTTCAGACAGTAGCTACACCTAGGCTGACAATGAGAATCAACAGGACATTCCATATTGAGTCAATTTGACAATCAAACTAATGATAACACATAGGTTACATAGGCATATATACAGGGTATACAAGATATCCCAGTTATGGTCACTACTGCTGTGAAGAGACACCATGTTCTAAAGCAACTTGGAAAGGAAATGGTTTTATTTCACTTAACGTTCCATATAATATTCCATCATCAAAGACAGTGAGGGCAGACCTCCAGCAGGACAGGAACCTGGAGGCAAGAGCTGATGCAGAGGCCACGGAGGAATGCTGCTGACTGCCTCGCTCCATGGCTTGCTCGGTCTGCTTTCTCATAGGACCCAGGGTCACCAGCCCAGGGATGGCTCCCAAAAAGGGCTGAGCCCTCCCCCATCAGTCACTAATTAAGAAAATGTCTTACAGTTGGATTTTATGGAAGCATACTTTTAACTGATGTTCTTCAGCTCATAGGCGGGCCAACTGTATCTATGAACTCATGTAGTAGTGACTTCCTTGGTTTAACTGTTGTCCAGTTACAACATATGAAAGTTGAGTAGTTGAGTAACTGCTAAATTACACCCTATCTACACAGTAAAATACAAATATGAAAAAACAGTGACAGCTTCCAAGACTTCTATAACCTGGCTCAGACAGTAGCTACACCAGGCTGACAATGAGAATCAACAGTACTATTAAAAATGTCCCTGTCATATTTCCTTGTTTCCTTAAATAATCCAGAATTTTCCTGTTGAGAAACATTTGTTATTCCATTTTACACAACTGAGAAAAAAAATATTGTAAGAAAAAATTCCTCCACTTCCGATCTGGGCTCCGAGCATAGAGCAGGTCACAGGCAGCAGCTCTGTACCCAACCTCAGAAAACCGAGAGAAAGAGGGCCTCCCAGGAGCTTTAACTCAGGCAGTATCTCAGGTAAGGAAAAAGCAACACCCGCCCCGAAACAGGGAGCAACCGGTACCCACTGGGACCCAAGAATTCACTCCTGGCCCGGAGCGCGGGTTCCTTCCGGTCTGGGCCCCAAGCACTCAGCAAATCCCGAGAGTCAGCTCTGCACCCAATCTCACAGAACCCAGAGGAAGCAGGGCTCTCAGGAGCTCTAACCCCAAGCAGTATCTTAGGCTAGGAAGCGGCAATTCTTGCCCCAAACAGGGAGCAACCGGGACCCACTGGGACCCAGGAATCCCCTCCTGACCCGGAGCACGGAACAGATCTTGGGCCTCAGCTCTAACCCCAGCAGCAAAACCCATCCCAAACAGTTCTGACACAACCTAGATAATAAGAAAGACAGGCTCCAGTCAGAGACAGCACAGATAGCACAAAGGAGATCCAGATGGCAAAAGGCAAGTGCAAGAACATAAACATCAGCAACCCAAGGTACTTGCCATCATCAGAACCTAGTTCTCCCACACTAGAAAGTCCCGAACTCCCCATATCACCAGGAAAGCAAGAACCAGATCTAAAATCACTTCTAATGATGATGATAGAGGACTATTAAAAGGACATAAATAACACTCTCAAAAATCTTGAGGAGAACACAGGTAAACAGGATGAAGTCCTTAAAGAAACACAAAAATCCTTTAAAGAATTACAAGAAAACACAAACAGATGAAGGAATTGAACAAAACCATCCAGAACATAAAAATGGAAGTAGAAACAATAAAGAAATCACAAAGGGAGACTACCCTGGAGATAGAAAACCTAAGAAAGAAATCAGGAGTCATAGACACAAGCATCACCAACAGAATACAAGAGATAGAAGAAAGAATCTCAGGTGCAGAAGATACTTTAGAAAATATTGACACAACTGTCAAAGAAAACGCAAAATGCAAAAAGTTCTTAACACAAAACATCCAGGAAATCCGGGACACAATGAGAAGACCAAACCTAAGGATAATAGGTATAGAAGAGAGTGAAGGTTCCCAACTTAAAGGGCCAATAAATATCTACAACAAAATTATAGAAGAAAACTTCCCTAACCTAAGAAATGAGATGCCCATAATCACACAAGAAGCCTACAGAACGCCAAACAGACTAGATAAAAAAAGAAATACCTCCCATCACATAATAATCAAGACACAAAATGCACAAAACAAAGAAAGAATTTTAAAAGCAGTAAGGGAAAAAGGCCAAGTAACACATAAAGGCAAACCTATCAGAATTACACCTGACTTCTAACCAGATACTATAAAAGCCAGAAGATCCTGGACAAATATCATATAGACCCTAAGAGAACATAAATGCCAGCCCAGGCTACTATACCCAGCAAAACTCTCAATTACCATAGACAGAGAAACCAAGATATTCCATGACAAAACTGAATTTACACAGTATCTTCCCACAAATCCAGGACTACAAAGGATAATAACAGGAAAGCTCCAATACATGAGGGCAATCATACCCTAGAAAGAGCAAGAAAATAATCCTTTTCCATCAAACCCAAAAGAAGATAACCACACAAATGATGTCTCCACTATTAGCAAAAATGACAGGAAGCAACAACACCCTCTCCTTAATATCTCTTAACATCAATGGACTCAATTCCCCAATAAAAAGGCATAGGCTAACAGACTGGATACGCAAACAGGACCCAGCTTTTTGCTGCTTACAGGAAACTCACCTCAGTGACAAAGACAGACACTACCTTAGAGTAAAAGGTTGGAAAACAATTTTTCAAGCAAATGGTCCTAAGAAACAAGCTGGAGTAGCCATTCTAATATCGAATAAAATCGACATTCAACTTAAAGCTATCAAAAAGGATAAGGAAGGACATTTAATACTTGTCAAAGGAAAAGTCAACCAACATGAACTCTCAATTCTGAATATCTATGCGCCAAATACAAGAGCACCCACTTTCATAAAAGAAACCTTACTAAAGCTCAAAGCACACATTGCACCTCACACAATAATAGTGGGAGACTTCAACACCCCACTCTCACCAATGGATAGATCATGGAAACAGAAACTAAATAGAGATACAGTGAAAATAACAGAAGTTATGAACCAAATGGACTTAACAGATATCTATAGAACATTTCACCCTAAAGCAAAAGAATATACCTTTTTCTCAGCACCTCATGGTACCTTCTCCAAAATAGACCATATAATTGGGCACAAGACAGGCCTGAACAGATACAAAAAAAATTGAAATAATCCCCTGCATCCTATCAGATCACCATGGTCTGAGGCTGGTCTTCAAAAATGACAAAGACAATGGAAAGCCCACATTCACATGGAAACTGAACAACACCCTACTCCTTGATAATCTGGTAAGGGAAGAAATAAAGAAATTAAAAACTTTTTAGAATTAAATAAAATGATGACACATCGTACCAAAACCTATGGGATACAAAGAAAGCAGTGCTAAGAGGAAAATTCATAGCTCTAAGTGCCTACAAAAATAAACTGGAGGGAGCATACTCTAGGAGCTTGACAATGCACCTGAAAGACCTAGAACAAAAAGAAGCTAATACACCCAAGAGGAGTAGACGGCAGGAAATACTCAAACTCGGGACTGAAATCAACCAAATAGAAACAAAAAGAACTATACAAAGAATCAATAAAACCAGGAACTGGTTCTTTGAGAAAATCAACAAGATAGATAAACCCTTAGCTAGACTAATCAGAGGGCAGAGAGACAGTATCCAAATTAATAAAATCAGAGCTGGAAAGGGTGACATAACAACAGAAACCAAGGAAATTTAAAAAATCATCAGATCCTACTACAAAAGCCTATACTCAACAAAATTGGAAAATTTGGATGAAATGGGCAATTTTCTAGACAAATTCAAGTTACCAATGTTAAATCAGGACCAGATAAACCATCTAAACAGTCCCATAACCCAAAAACAAATAGAAGCAGTCATTAAAAGTCTCCTCACAAAGAAAAGTCCAGGACCAGACGGTTTTAGTGCAGAATTCTATCAGACCTTCAAGGAAGACCTAATTCCAATTTTCTTCAAACTATTCCACAAAATAGAAACAGAAGGTACACTACCCAATTCGTTCTATGAAGCCACAATTACGCTCATACCTAAACCACACAAAGACTCAACAAAGAAAGAGAACTTCAGACCAATTTCCCTTAGGAACATTGATGCAAAATTACTCAATAAAATTCTAGTGAACCGAATCCAAGAACACATCAAAACAATTATCCATCATGATCAAGTAGGCTTTATCCCAGGAATGCAGGGTTGGTTCAGTATTTGGAAATCCATCAATGTATTCCACTATATAAACAAACTCAAAGAAAAAAACCACATGATCATATCACTAGATGCTGAGAAAGCATTTGACAAAATTCAACACCCCTTCATGATAAAAGTTTTGGAAAGATCAGGAATTCAAGTCCATACGTAAACATAGTAAAAGCAATATACAGCAAATCAGTAGCCAGCATCAAACTAAATGGAGAGAAACTTGAAGCAATCCCACCAAAATCAGGGACTAGGCAAGGCTGCCCACTCTCCCCCTACTTATTCAATATAGTATTGGAAGTCCTTGCCAGAGCAATTAGGCAACACAAGGAGGTCAAAGGGATACAAATTGGAAAGGAAGAAGTCAAAATCTCACTATTTGCAGATGATATGATAATATACTTAAGTGACCCCAAAACTTCCACCAGAGAACTCCTAAACCTGATAAACAACTTTAGCAATGTGGCTGGATATAAAATTAACTCAAGCAAATCAGTAGCCTTCCTCTATTCAAAAGATAAACTGGCTGAGAAAGAAATTATGGAAATGACACCTTCACAATAGTCACAGATAATATAAAATACCTTGGTGTGAACCTAACCAAGCAAGTAAAAGACCTGTATGACAAGAACTTCATGCCCCTGAAGAAAGAAATCGAAGCAGATCTCAGAAGATGGAAAGATCTCCCATGCTCATGGATTAGAAGGATTAATATAGTAAAAATGGCTATTTTGCCAAAAGCCATCTACAGATTTAATGCAATCCCCATCAAAATTCCCACTCAGTTCTTCAGAGAGATAGAAAGAGCAATATTAAAATTCATTTGGAATAACAAAAAACCCAGGATAGCGAAATCTACTCTCAGCAATAAAAGAACTTCTGGCAAAATCACCATCCCTGACTTCAAGCTGTACTACAAAGCAATAGTGGAAAAAAAAAAAAAACAACTGTGGTATTGGAACAGAGACAAGCAGGAGGATCAATGGAATAGAATAGAAGACCCAGAAATGAACCCCCATACCTAAGGTCACTTGATCTTTGACAAAGGAGCTAAAACCATCCAGTGGAAAAAAGACAGCATTCAACAAATGGTGCTGGTCCAACTGGAGGTCAGCATGTAGAAGGATGCAAATTGATCCATATTTATCACCTTGTACAAAGCTCAATTCCAAGTGGATCAAGGACCTCCACCTAAAACTAGCCACACTGAAACTAATAGAAGAGAAACTGGGGAAAAGCCTGGAACACATGGGCACAGGAGAAAAGTTCCTGAACAGAACACCAATGGCCTGTGCTCTAAGACCAAGAATTGACAAATAGGACCTCATAAAACTGCAAAGCTTCTGTAAAGCAAAGGACACAGTCAATAGGACAAAGTGGCAACCAACAGATTGGGAAAAGATCTTCATCAACCCTACATCTGATAAAGGGCTAATATCCAAGGTATACAAAGAACTGAAGAAATTAGACTCTAGACAAAGAACCCTATTAAAAAATGGAGCACAGAGCTGAACAAAGAATTCTCAACTGAGGAAGCTCGAATGGTTGAGAAGCATCTAAAGAAGTGTTCAGCATCCCTAGTCATCAGGGAAATGGAAATGAAAACAACACTGAGATTCCACCTCACACTAGTCAGAATGGCTAAGATCAAAAACACAGGTGACAGCAGATGTTGGCGAAGATGTGGAGAAAGAGGAACACTCCTCCACTGTTGGTGGGAATGTAAACTGGTACAACCACTATGGAAAGCAGTCTGGCAGTATCTCAGAAAATTGAACATAGTGTTACCTAAGGACCCAGCTATACCACTCCTGGGCATATACCCAAAAGATGTTTCAACATACAACAGGGGCATATGCTCCACCATGTTCATAGCAGCCTTATTTATAATAGCCAGAAGTTGGAAAGAACACAGATGTCCTTCAACAGAAGAATGGATGCAGAAAATGTGGTACATTTATACAATCAGCTATTAAAAACAATGAGTTCGTGAAATTCTTAGGCAAATGGATGGAGCTGGAAAATATCATCTTGAGTGAGATGACCCAATCTCAAAAGAACATACATGGTATGCACTCACTGATAAGTGACTATTGCCCAAAAGCTCACAATATCTAAGAAACAACGTATAGACCACATAAAACTCACATAGAAGAAGGAAGACCAAAGTGTGGATGTTTTGGTCCTTTCTAGAAGGAGTATCAAAAGTTTCAACCAGAGTTCCCAAAGTCTAAACCGCCAGCCAGAGAGCACAAAGGGAGGGACTCATGTCTCCACCTGTATAGGGAATTGAGGGTGACCTTGTCAGACTTCAGTGGAAGTGGAGGGCCATGGTTTTCAAAAGTTTGGATCCCCTACTGTTTGGGAATTCAAGAGCAGGGAGAAGGGACTGGGAGGATGTTTGGAGCACACCCTCAAAAAATAGGAGGAGGGGGTGTGGGATAAAGGGTTTTGGGGGAGAATGGGAGAGGAGATAACATTGAAAGGTAAATATGTATAATATCCAATAAAAAAAAAACACAGATAAGGGGTCTAAAAAAAAGAGGGAGAGAGTTTACTTATTTTAAATTATCTTCAAAAGTTTCTAGGAGTTGCTAATTGGCTAAGATCCTATTTTAAGCTCTCCACAAAAGAATTTAAGTCTCTGTTCAATATTCTCAAGAGAGATGTAAATCCTAATTTTCCTCAACAATTAACTGACAAAAGAGAGGTAATCTCACAAAAATAGGAGAAGCTATTATTAATTGATATATTATATAGTCTGATTAGTTGTCGGCAGTGCTATAACAGTCCTTTGACAAAAGATTATTAATACAGATTTATATATCTTTAAATAGGGTCTTCATGACTCTCTGAGTGTGGAAGGAGCGACTGTTGGCGCTTCTGCCCTGATTTTACAAGAACTCTGAAAAATAGGCTTTAAAAACAAAAGAGGGGGAACGATACCCCCCCAGAAGGAGTCCCCCTGAAATTCTCTCCATCATGCCTTGTTCACTTTTATCTCTCTGAAGCTGAAAGCTCATGGCAACTCTGCTGCTGACTGCCTTTGGCACCACCGAGACCAACAAAACTTTGCCACAGATATGGGGAAGGACCCTCTTATCCTTAAAGGGAATGGCCCAGACCCAGTTCCCTTACGAGGCCGAGGATTGATATGCCTGTCTGATACCACAGAAGGCACAGCTAACCGGCTACCAAAAAGATTAATGAAATAAATAGATACCCTCACAAAGCCAGGCCCAACCATAAATAAGATGAATAATAATTTACATCCAGGGAAGAGAAATATCCCTGAGAATTCCCTTCTTTTTCCTTTCTAGGTAAAAATGAATCACCCATAATGTCTGCTGTTAGAAGTTCTAATCCAGATGCTGGCCTCCGAACTTATACTACTCAGACTTTTGAGGGGCCACTGACAAGAACATCAAACAGCTAGAGATTGACATCACTAATCTGAAGATCCCTCGTTTCACTGTCTGAAGAGACCTCCTAAAATCACAAAGATCCTTATTGGACTTGATTTACTCTATTACAATCGAAAAGGTTGTGTACAGCTCTTGCCTGTGTAAAGCCCTTAAAGAAAAATGTTGCCTTTACATAGACAAGATAGGGAGGGTTAAAGAGAGCATAAAATATGTCAGTGAAGGCCCTAAGAAAAATCAGAGAGAGAAAGAGACAGATGAATGCTGGTACAAGAATTGGTTTTCAGCCTCTCCAAGGTTGTCAACCCTATTTCCTCCCATCTTGGGACCATTATTTGGGTTCTTTTTGCTTATTTCTGCTGGTCCCTGGCCCTGAAATAGGCTGACTAACTCTGTGATACAACAGATAAATAATTTGGTAACAAAACCTACTCAGACACATTATCATAAGCTAGCTATGGAGGACCACGAGACTCAGGATGAGGTTGTTACTTTATACAGGGTGTTTCCAAAACCCATCTCCACCCAACCTAAATGGGGGGACTTCTGCCCCTAGACCAAGCAGAGAGGGGCCACCCAGAACCCCCTCTGACTGGAGATCTGAATTCTTTCTTAGGCTGCGAGGCTAAGCACTGCAAGGGAATATCAATAAAAGATAATAGTATCTCTCTGGGTTCCCTGAGGGACAAGCCTGACTGCATAGGGGTTGATGTCAAAAGTATCCCCTCTCCAGGAAAAAGACATCGGGTTGGGTATGGCCCTCATGCCACAATGGACAATGACAGAGGGACTGGAGCCATTACAAGGTCCCCTTCAAGTACTGGAGGTCAGGCCTCTATCCCCGCCTTTGCAAGATTAGAATCACCACAGCCCTTCTATACTTAGAGAAGGGAGGAGATGTCAGGGGCAGCCCTACTTACACACTGTAGGCCTAAAATCAGCCATAGGCCTAAAATCAGCAATAGGTCTGTCATACATGTATACTAACACCAAGTCTTGGGTCTCAGTGGAAAAACATTGAAACAGATGGTTATAAGCTAATGTAAACAGGCAGCTTTTGTGGAAATTTACAAGCCTGAGTAGTCATAGACCTTGTAAATAGGTAGCCTTGGCAGACAATACCAACTTAGATAAGGAAAAGCGAGTCATAGGCAGAGTCATAGTGACTTGTCCCCTGAACCTTCACCTAGCCGATACCCGGTTCTGAAGATATCTGTATTCCCCCTGAACACCCACACTCCAGTGTCATTCCCTTCCCCACATCCTGCCTTTCTGTGTTTATAACCCCTGTGTGAATGAATTACGATTTGAGAAAAAATAAATTATAAAAGAAAAAAAGAAAAAATTCCTCTCTCACTTCTAAAATAATTTAGTAAAATGTTTATCACATACCGTAACAGCAATAAGAAAAATCCTTAGATCTTACAAATATAAGAAGACTGAGATTCTGAGAAGCTGGGTGACCTACTTAAAATGGCACAAGGAGCTAAGATCAGAGCCAAGCCATGTCTATAAATGACTTCCCTAGTGCTGGCCCAATTGTGTTTGCCACCAGAAGTCTCCAGAATAAGGAGGTAAAACCTTCATAGTACAGTAGTCGAGCCATGGCCCCAGAAGGATGTGACTAAGCTGAAGTTGGCTTACTCTCTCACATGCTGACCCAGTAACTGGGTTAGCAACAGCAACAGGGACAGACAGCCTGGCTGGAAGATTTTCATAAACACTACCTTCTTCAAAATTTAGTGGTAGCCTTCTAAAAGAGTAAATTAATACACTTCAAAATAGTCTGTCTATGTATTTGCTTAACAATAAGATGATTTTAAATTATCTGATTTACATTTCACTACTAGAAGAAATTTAAATGACAAAGGGCCTGTCAAAAATATTTGATTTCACATAATGATTAGAATATTTTAATTCACTTTGTCTATAGTGATAACCTAAAGAAGAGAATCATCTCTAATAAATGGTGCACACTGAACTAGCTCCCATTTGCTTAATAAAGGAGCTACTGAACTGAAATATATGCACAAAATCAGAAGCTCCAAGCATCCGATAGTTAAATAATTTACATGTACATTCACCTGTGAATTCTCACACATAATTTAACATTCTAGTATGTGTCAACCCACACTGTTTTGCATCAAGTGTTTTTATTTTAATGCATGAAATAATGCTCATTCAATTGTAAGTTCTAGTGTTTTCTAAAAATACATGGAATTTCTGTTATTATCCTTAAAATCCATTGTATTCTATGGAACAAGATTTTAAAAACATACATACTTTACAATGCTTCTTCTAGTTTCACCTTTAAGAGAAACATGTGAAGTATGAATAACTTTTCAGCAGCTGTGATAGGTACGTATGGTGACAGTATTGCGTGTTAAACATTATGGTTACTCCATACACAGACACACAGACAAACATGCTTGTTCTCAGAGCACAGTGTCCGTCATGACAACGAATTTGAAAAGGTAGATAAAAGAACTGGGAAGTGAAAAGTGAAGGTAAGAATTTAAAGTCCTGAACAGCAGGTGGAGAGGGAGATCAGAGGTGTTATGTACGGGCCCCAACGGATGAATCAAAAAGAGATTACAAGAAGACAGATTTCAGCTCAATTATAAAGAACAGTCAGTTAATGGGTGTCAGAAAATCCTATCTCCAGAGAAGCTGCGTTCTAGTTAGTAAAAGTACTCAGGCATGAGGTCGCTCAAAAACTGGAAAAATTAGGTTCGCAGATTCAACTCATCCCAAGGATGTTTTTCTGGATCACTGACACCCTCTTCATTTCTGCATGGTCTTGGCTCCTTAGGCATTAGAGCATAGGATATTGCTTGCACATAAACTTTGAAAAAATTGCTATCTCTTAATATAAAGTATTTTTTAGACTCCTGTGAAGAGGACACAGGAACCTAGGAATTATATAAAGATCTGAACAAGACCGGTAAGGGAGTGATTATCTGGCATTTGGAAACAGGGATGATATACCACATTCTGAGATCTAGGTTCTACGGCCAAGTCAACCCAAACAAGCTGGTGGGCGGAGTGAAATTCACACTGCACTCTGTTCTGAAGCTGTGTGCAGCGGTGTGGGCTACGTCTTATATAAGAGCCAAGAGGACACAACGGGGCGGTACACATCCAAGGCAACATTTATAATATAACTTAGCTGAGATCCCATAGCACAGATGGACTAAGTGAGACATCATCATCCTCAAGCCCAGCATCTCATCATTTACAACCATGAGATTGAAAGCAAGATTGCCTGCAGGTTGTGATGCGTCTGACAAGTATGAGCACTAACCTCTCACAAAGAAACACGTCAACTAGCATAGCAAAAACAGTCATGTCGGTTAAAAAAATAATCCACAGTTGTCCGTGTAGCATTATAATACACAGCATTTTCCAAAGCTGTTTACCTTTGGAATTATTTTTATCTTAAGAACTTACGTTAATATATCACTTAACTACTGACCTGGGAACTTAACTCTATTCAAAGTCACTTGTAGTATTTCTAGATTAGAAACTCATTTAAAGCAGAAATGTTTTCTTAGAACACATTTTTGCACATCACTAAGCATACATGATATTAGTCAATAATGAATTGTTCAATCTAAAAGATTTAACTAATCCATGAGGTATGAGAGCTATTCATTTCACTAATTAAAATAGTTTTTAATTATTTTTGTGAAAAGAGAATGCAAACTGAGTACTCTTTCTACTGAATTCACTGGGCACAAGGCAAGATAAAAGATCTTACACCATAGGACTGCAAGTGTAATGCATATGCTCTACTGGACATACATAGTATGCATTCGAGGAATGGAATAATAAGATAAGCAATTGACAAATGATCTGACAGACTATATACACACAGAGACACAGACACACACAGAAACAAACATACACACACAGCCATACACATACACACATGCACACACAGACATGCACACACACAGACACAAACACACACAAAGATAGTCACAATAGACACACAGAGACATACATATACATACACAGACACACATGTGCATGCACAAACATTCACAAACATATATGTACATACACAGACACACAAATATGCACACACAGAGACACACACATACATGTACACACACATACAAATAACACATACATGTACACACACATAAAACATACATGTACACACAGACACACATGTCTGCACATAAATACACAGACGCACAGAGACAGACACACACAAACACACACACACAGGATTGATGAGTTAAAACTCAGCAAACGCCAATTACCTGAAGAAGGTGACAAAGAACTGCACGAGATCCATGATCGTGTTGTGTTGGGAAAACGCAATCTGAAAAATAAAAATATCAGAACGTTTGAAGTTTACTGAGCCTAAATTCTTCAAAACCTATAGTGATGTCTCACAGTATTAACAAACATGACATTTCTAAATCAGCAACCCAGTAGGACTCACCATACTATAAACAAAATGCACGCTAATGTGCAAGCTTTACTAGCAAACTATTAATCGTTAATGAGGGCCATTACCTAGATATTAATGAGGACTGCTATGTAAATTGTGATATTAAGCAGTTAACACCTATGATGAAATTAAGTCAGAAACGTGAGCTGGGGGTTGCATGCAAAATGCGGCGGCATACTAAGTGTGCCTACAGAGACTTGCAGGCAAATTTCTTTAATAATGATCATGTTTCCAATTAACAGTTGATAATTTCTTGTTTGAAAAAACTCGACTGTATTATAAGAAACCAAGAAAACACATGCGTGCATACAGTCATTCTGTATACTGAAAGAAACGGTGTGCTACTTCTTTTTACCATTTCATATCTCATCTTTCTTGAGGAACTATTATACGCCATGAGGTGACAGCATGGCGGCTGAGCGGAGAACAAGGCATTAGAAAAGATACCGCATATAGTTGCCTCCTGTGTTCTAGAAAACTGTAGAGATGTATATCAGAGTTTTCCCATACTGAAGGGGAATGAAGAAAACATCTTCATTATAGTGTTAGAGGAAAACAAAGAAATAGAAATGAAAATATAATAAAAAGTTATGTCTATAACACGGTACACGTAATAGATTTGACGTAACAGATACTGGACTTTTATACTGCACGTGAACGACACAGTCAAACAACAGTGAGTATTCCTACATAGCTAAGATTAAACTAACAAGGCATGGCTACAATGGCCTTTTATTCCTTTCAGTGATCTCTCAATAATATCTTTTAAAGGACATATCAACATATGTCCTATCAACAAAGGGTTGAGTTTTCTCAAACTTTAAGCATCCGTGAGACTTGGGGAAATTGAACAGTTCAGACACTGGCTGGATGACAGAGAAGCACTGTGAGTCTGGGCTAAAAATATATAGATAAGCTCTAAATCTGTCCCAGATTGCAACGTGGCCTCACTAGACAAGAAATAGCAGATGAGATTTTCTCTTGTTTGATTGTGTGTGTGTGTGTGTGTGTGTGTGTGTACATGTGGGTGTATACATGTGTATATGTTTATGTATACACCTTTGTGCAACTGTGTACAGACATGCAGGTATACACAAATGAGTGTGAATATACATGCATGTGAAGGTATGTGTGTGCATCTGTGTGTGCACACATGCTGTGACTGAACCCAAGTGTGTGAGCCCCTGTGAGTATTCTGGGTCAGGGCATTACCACTAGCTATCTGTAGCTGCATACCCAAACCCTATTTGATATTTAAAATCAATTAATTGATTGATTGAAACATCACACCAATTGGGAAATTCAGTTTCTAACCTACACATGTAAACTTGAAAATATGTAACATTCATGTCCAACAAGTATCTTAATAAATGAATTATAAAAAGTTTATATAGAAACTGAGAAAACATACTTAGTTTAGAGGAGCTACAGGAGAAAATATTTAAAAGGTGAAAGAAAAAAATTTAAATAGGAAAGATATTTAGGTTTTTTCCCCCGGTGGGGGAAAAATATGGTGGAAATGTAGCTTGTCAAAAATTATATTCAATGCCTTAAATCTTAGGAAAACACTAGATATCGCAATTAAGAACTATTGGGGTGAACGTTTAAAGGTTAACTTTTTGGAATCATACTAAAGCATTTAGCTAAGTTATAGAATGACTTCAGACAGCACAAGGAATACCTACAAAGGGGAAAGGGGGGCGGGGAACGACGGGACATAAAGAACAGGTCCTGTCAATATCAAGTATGTGGAGGACTTCTGTGCCACCAAGCAGACACTCTCTTCAGACCGAGAAGACCACAGCAAACCAAGAAAGAAAGGAAGAAATCCTGCGTACAGTGTCTTAAATAGGCAATACCTAGTAAACGCTCTAGGACAGACATTAAATGATACTTAGGATCTCAGCGGGCTGCGGAATGTACAAACGTGGAAAACCAAAGAAAGCCATTATCATTTGGAATCACGTTGTGTTGGGTATTTCATAGACACTGAAGAGGAGTGCTCTGGCCCCCTGTTATCAGAACACCAATAAACAGGTGTGAAATTAGAAGAGCTAAAACCACCTGTAACAGCTCCATGTCTTCTGCTGGCTAACCTCTCCCCTCAGTATTACGAAGAAAGGGGACCAGAGTACAGAGGGCACCTCCAGTCTTACCTTGACGCACAAGCTGAAATAACACTCCTGTGTTTTGTGAAAACACATCCATCTTTCTTAGTTTGTTACTGATGGAATATTCACTTAGGTCGAGTTTTAGAGTTTCTAGTACTTTTCATCATAACTCTACCTTGTAGACACACATAATCCCACATCTAATTTAGCCAATTCCTCTTAAGAGCATAGACACGCCCACAGGTGTCTTTGCTTCATTTATGTCAGTTATTTGCCCCTCATCTTTGCTGTGGACCCTCAAAGACCAGGATAACAGTATGAAAATTACTTACAGCAGCTGGAATTAGATTCTGTACCCATCTTAAGTTACTGTCACTTGTTGGTCATTCCTACCATGTGTGCATCAGTTAGAGAAACCCAAGCCCTCTGTTAATAAATGGCAGATGATGTTTCCTGTGAGCGTACAGACACTAGCATCGCACGGGGCATCGGCAGGAGCAACGTGTTCACGTATGTGTGATGGTGTGCTGTAGTAGGAACATCAAGGCCACCTCTATGTTGGGGGAATGGGGAGGGAAGGGGAGCTACTCAGCTGCAAAGGCATCTCCTGCAGGAGGACCTAATTGAGGACTGCCTGAGACACCAAGGAGTGCTGGCGCAGACAATGCTAGCCAATTGGGATCTGCTGTATAGAAGAGATGCTTTCTTGGGACCAATGGGCCACAAGGGGAGGGTATTAAAGGAGCTTGCAGCAGTGCTCAGATGAGCACTTCAGCCTTCCTCAACCTGCTCCCAGAGTCTGTGTTCTTGACTCTACCACCATCTCACTTGCAACCCCCAAGGGCAGGTACGGTCAGGCAGTGAGTTGTCCAGGGAACAGGCAGCGTTGTGCTTTTTCTACTTCACAGTGTGTCACACTCTATTAAGCGCCCTTAGCTGACTTCCTCCCACTTTAAAAGCTGGGTAGCCCTTGTTTTCTCTGTCTTCAAACTCTCTGCTTCTGTTTGATTTCTAGCCTAGTGTCTAATCTTCGATGTCAAGCCTGACTTCACTTTGTAAACTTGCTTTTCGAACTCTACGTGTTGTGAATGGTTCCAGCACATTGTAGAACTCTGCAGAGATTTGCTATCGGGCTGGCCAAATACACCCTGCTTTCTCTCTGGTAACTCATCCGCATGGTTCCAGAGAACATCTGGAGCTCTGGAGTTTCCCTCTTGACCCTCTCCTTCTGCGGACACACTGAGGTCACAACTTACATCTGTGGTTTAGTCGTCTCTTCTGTGTTTTGGCATGGAAATACTGTATTGATTAAACTGGTGGACACTGATGTCTTATTTTACAATCCAGTTACTCTAACTCTTTGGAAGCATGGTGAGTCACAGATTTATACACTATGCTGTCACTGCCTCATGCTGTCACTGCCTCATGCTGTCACTGCCTCATGGATTAAACATTTAAAAGCTTCCCATTGGTTAACTTTCTTCTGCTACACTTGAAAATAGAGTTTTAGTTAAATTTTACTTGAATCTAACATTGTTCCAAACTATGTTTCAGATATGGAAAGTCTATTCTGTTTGTATAGCTTACATTCTCTGTTTTCCCAAATAATCTATGGATTACAGAATCCTTAAAATCTTCTGTCTCCTGATTCTTTTTTTGGTTTATGTCATTTTGAAAGTTCAGCCCGTGGTTGTTCTGCAGTTCCTCAGTCCAACCATCCTCATATTTGATTGTTATATCCTGAATTGACCTCACAGTCACTAACCGGAACTCCATTTGCTTAAGCTACGTATCAAGCTCACGTTGCAGGGACCGTTTACTAGGTGCATCTCTGGCCACAATGTACTCAGCCAACAGCACTGTTCGCCACTTTTGGGGAAGTCCCTGCCTCCACCATCTTTTTCAACACCATTCTCACTCAAATGGTCCGACATGTCTTTAATTAACAAGCGTCTAAGTAAAAGGTACAACCAATGATCATAATAAAATTACGTGAGCACGGCACATAACTTCAAGCCCACATGTGTGTGGTATACCTGCCCTGAGTTAGTAATAGCCCCCACAAACTTGAAAACAAAAATCACGATGTAAGGTGAGGCACATGTAAAGATATCTGTGTTTTTCAACAATTGCCTGAAAACATTTGAATGAATAAAATGCTTAGGGGGGATTCTACAAATCATCGTCAGGATGTCAGGCAGTCAAGGACTCTAAAACTTGAATTAATCAGTTTCTATCTTTATCTTTTAGTGAAGTTATTCTAAGAAATATAAATGTTGGGAGGGAGGAATGTGTCAGGGAGAGAGGAGGGGGAGGGAAAAGGGGGCAGGATCAGGTATGTGAAGGGACAGGAAAGAGGTAGAGAGAGTCTGGAAACGGAACAGAAATATGTAGCAGTGGGGACGGGGAACCGAGGATAGTCACTAGAAAGTCCCAGACATCAGGGAAGCCAAAGACTCCCAGGACCCAACAGGGACGACATCAGCCAAAATACCCAACAAAGGGGAGACAGAACCTGTAGAGACCACCTCCGGTAGATAGGCTCCCCCCCCAGTTGAGGGATGGGGCCACCCACTTATCTAAAAATTTTTAACCTGGAATTGTTCCCGTCCAAAGGAAAAACACGGACAAAAGATGGAGAAGAGACTGAAGGAAAGGCCATCCAGAGGCCGCCCCACCTGGGGATCCATCCCATCTGCAAACACCAAACCCAGACACTATTGCCGATGCCAAGAAGCATTTGCTGACAGAAGCCTGCTATAGCTGCCCCCTGAGAGGCTCTGCCAGCACCTGACCAATACAGATGCTGATACAGTCAACCATCAGATGAGCCCAGACAACCCAATGGAAGAGTTAGGGGAAGGACTGAAGAAGCTGAAGGGGTTTGCAACCCCATAGGAAGAACAATATCAGTCAACCAAACACCCTCCCCCCCCCCAGCTTCCAGGAACTAAACCACCAACCAAAGAGTATACATAGGGTCACCATGGCTGCAGCTGCATATGTAACAGAGGATGGCCGCCGTAACTGGCATCAATGGGAGGGGAGTCCCTTGGTCCTGTGGAGACTCTATGCCCCAGTGTAAGGGGATGCTAGAGAGGTGAGGCTGGACTGGATGAATGGGTGGAGGAGCACCCTCATAGAGGCAAAGGGGAGGAGGGATGGGATGGGGGGTTGTGGAGAAGAAACCGGGAAGGAGGACATTTGAAATGTAAAGGAATAAAATGATTAATTTAAAAAAAAAGTCAAAAAAATACATGAACACCATTATTTACTAACTTTTTAACTAAAAAAAAATCTAAAAATAAAAAACCCCATTCAAATTTATGATCGCTGGAATTTCTCACAAATTAAATTGCATAAAATACCTGAATATCAAAATCCTAACTGAAGACTTAGATTGACTTCTGACTTCCATAATAAGGAATATTATGGGAGGGCAAACTGGTCAGAACTGGTCTCTGTGGACAATGGTATTGGAAATGCAAATTGTCTCAGGAAACTAACTCTGCCCCCTCAAGAGCTGCAGGCACTTTCTGGCTGGGGTGGCTTAGGAGGCCCCTATTTTCTTCCCTGGTGCAGCCACTGTTAGGTTATCTGTGTTCACACACCCATGCAAGCAGCTCCATTACAGCAGCTGGGCAAGCAACCAAGACACAAACAAAAGATACAGAGATAGGAGCAGTCCCGGTGGTTTGCAGAATGGCCAGGATAGGCTTAACTATCTGAATGGCTGCAACCAGTGCAAGATACAGCTTGAGGAATGTGTGCCACTGAGAGCAAGCTTTGAGGCCACACCAGGCCCAGTGTCTGTCTCTCTTTTTCTCTCTGCCTGCTGCTGTGTATCAGAATATAAGCAGTCGACCCCATATCTGCACTGGCCAGAGGGCTCCAGTGATGTGCTTGTCTTTGACCCCACTTCTACCCTGGGATTATGTGAGTGAAGAATTTTAATTGAGGGCTGGAATCCAAACTCAAGTCCTCACCCTTATGGGATGAGTGCTTTCACCCAAGGAGCCATTTCCCAGCTGCAAAATAATGATTCTTATTAATGACTGGCGACTCAATGTTTGGCACGTCAGTTTTGTGCTAGGCAACCAACAGATGCTACAGTGTTGCAAACCGGCTGCTCCACAGCAGACTCAAGACTATCTACCCATCTTTCATTTTGAAACATTTTGAAAGATGCTTCTTCACCTGAGATTTTCTGTAGAAAATAGTGTAACAGGAAGCCATGGAAAACACTACCCCAGGCAGCCCATCGTCAGACACCACACTAGCTTTGAGGGATAACATTAGATGAGGTAAACTGAAGGAGAATTGTGTCCCCAACACGATGTGCTGGAAACATAAAGCCTCAAATTCGTCCATTGGCAGGATTGGACATAAGGGATTTGGGCTGATTGGGGTCACAGAGTGAGCCCTAAGATAGTATTGATGGCTTTGTAAAAAGAAGCAGAGATTCCTGGACCCATCCCCTCTCTCTTGTTACATGATATATCCTGCCAGGGTACAACACAAGAATAGAGCCTTACCACAAGCTAATACTTTCTTAATGGACTCCGAGCCACTAAAACTGTAAAAGAAATTGTCCAGATTGTAATTTCTACCATAAAGAAGAAAACAGATTAAAAGCCAAGATGCCCACTGATAAGGTGTCAGTTTATTCACGCATTGACTCTCTCACTAAGAATCGATCATATTCAGGGTCTGTTACCGGGTATGTGAATATATTAATTGAAAAACTGAAATTCTTGCTGGGGGAGGAACCAACTGACGGTAATAATAATACAGCGTGTTAAAACGTAATAAGTGCCAAAGGGCATTAGAAACAGGAAAAAATATGCTGTGTTTACATGGCTGGTTACAAACTCATACTTTCAGAAAACTGGCAAAATGCTGAGACTGGACATTACAAAAAGAAAAGGGTAACAGAAGGAATGTAAAGTTTCATTAGGTTCAAATGTATCTGACTGTTCTCATTTTTCCCCAGCTGAAACAGCATGTTGCAACTTCAAGCCCTTCCGACTGAGATAGGGAGGCCCGGGAGAGGAAAAAAAGGCGGAGGAGGGGGGTCATTCAAATCCATGCTGGGCAGCTGGTTTCCAAGGAGCTGACTGCTGATCATCTGTACCCCACCATGATTGTCACACTCTGTAGTGACACTCATCTAAAGTGGGTGCCTTCCTTCTTACTCTGAGTACTATGCAAACAACTTTTTCTACTGTCATCTGAAATTATCTATTTTAGAGGTTAATGTTAAGACTCTCCACTAAGATATAGGCTCTGTGATAACAGTGATTTTATTCTCATTTTACAGTACTGATACAACATTTCAAACAATATTTGCTACATGGCAGTGGAAAGCATTTAATTACATTTTTCAGACTGAAATCTACTGCAAAATTTAGCACCAGAGTATTGGGGCTTTCAGACATCCATAAGGATAAAGAAAAGAACACCTAGAAACTGTGAAGAGAACATTTTAAATCATCTACTCTTATTTATTTATAACTTTGATATGTATGATAGATTTGATGGTATGGAAAATATACATTTGAATGTAAAGCACATATTTCTATTTAATAAGGTATCAATTTGAATTGTAAAATACACAAAATACTCTAGAACAAGATTTCAGAAATGTATTTCAATGCCTTAGTCAGTTGCTTCCTTCCTTCTGACAAGCCTCCCCAGCTCAGGCTGGTCTCAAACACTCTCACCTCCTGCAGCTCAGGCTGGTCTTGAGCACTGTGTAGTGGAGAAGCTGACGATGTCCCTGCACTCCTAACCATGCTGAATCTACTTACTAAATTCTGAGGTTATCTGCAAGCATGCCTCACTCAGATCTGACATGCCATTTCTTTACATACAAAAGTATGAGACTGCCTTACCAGAATGACCGCTCAGCTGACCATGTTTAAAGAACAGAGAAACAATCAATAAGAACAAAATTCTAAACTTGTAGCTTGCTCAAAAGTGTTTCCTCAGGATACAAAATATTTCTAACCCTAAAATCTATAAATATCTAATTATAAAGATTTCAAATTGACTGATGCCATAGCTAGAACACAGCTCACTATGAATAATCAATATTTTCCATATACTTTCTGTGGTCGTTCCAAAGAAAAATATTACATGTTTATACACCTTACATTTAAATGTTTCAAGACATTAGCTAATATAACTGAACCTTTAGTTTTCTTTACCCTAGAACAACTTAATTCAAATCACCCAGTGAAGATTCAAAGAACTACTATCCAGATCAAGGACCAGTTATGCTACAATTTTACAATATCCTCAGTTCTCTGAGTAATTGAAACAACAGCTCACCAAAAAAGCTCAGCTGGAGACCAGTGAAAATTCACTCCGCCCTAACACCTAAGCGTGCGTGGTGATATCTGAAATAGAATTTGACAGAGACTACATTTTATGAATTCATTACAATTGATGGTTTTCAATCATATGATCTGATTTTAAAGAAGTTGTATGAAGTGTACTTGGAAAGAGAATTTTTCCGCAACATGATATTTACCCTAAAATGTCAGAAATTTTTAAAGAAACAGCTCTTATTTATAAAGCACACACTGATGTGTTTGTGCAAAATGTCAACTCACCATGCATAGTTAAGTTCTGATATGACACTGCAGATAAACTGGAAATGCAGGGAAGGGATGTGCTGAATATCAGGTCCATCTGACAAACTGGAAGTGAACGGGGTTGTTTCGTGCTGCTGTTTGGATTATGGCATTTCAGAAAGGTAACAAAACAGTTTTATATAATGGAAGTTAGAGAACTAGTCAGACCTTAGAAAGAAACGGGCTAGGTCTCGCACAGGAAATTGGAGAACCTGATATGTTATATTCCTATTTAATTTTAAAGATAAGTAAAAACGGTTCTTTTTAATTAATTATTGTGCAGAAAGGGCTCTTCTCAATTAATTATTACCTGCTAAATCAACTATGATAATCTATCCTAGGAGCATAGACTTCTTCCTAATAACATAGGGCTTATTGATAAAATGTTGTATGTAACTGACAAAACAGTATGTTTTTAAAATGCTAAAATACACCAGGCAGTGGTGGCGCACGCCTTTAATCCCAGCACTTGGGAGGCAGAGACAGGCGGATTTCTGAGTTTGAGGCCAGCCTGGTCTACAGAGTGAGTTCCAGGACAGCCAGGGCTACACAGAGAAACCCTGTCTCGAAAAAAACAAAACAAAAAAGAAAAAACAAACAAACAAACAAACAAAAGCTAAAATAGAAACCAGATCATTTAACAAGACCATTTTTTTCTTTTCTTTTTTTTTTGGAATACAGCATAAGAAAGAGCACCTGACAACACTGCATAAATGTTACACAGATTACTCTCATTATAAGTATTTGAATGTGATTTATAAAATTGATCATTTTGATCATACTTAGAGCTAAGAAATGGCTTACTGGGGCGCCTGTGACTTTCTCCTGGTTTAAGGCACTTGGCTGCTTTCTTAGCCCCACCCTAACTGTGGTATTCTCTATGCAGATGAGAAGCTTCTCCAGCTTGCTCTCAAGATCTCTGTCTGTCGCTCTCTCCACCTCATTCATACCCATGCTTACATTTCTTCTGTGTTTCTCCGTCACTTCTCACTGGGATGCCAACCGTCTTAAAGTGCATATAGCTGTCTGCTAAGTTGGAGCGAGCCCTCTCTCTCCCCTTCTGCCTCCCTCTATCCCCTTCTCCTAATGACATTTTGTCAGCTCTCAAAATTAGCACATGCCATTAATACTCTGCACCTTATCTGTCCCTTCCTGTCCCTTCTCGTCCCCTACATTATTTTCTCCCCGAGGCTTCACTGTAAACTGGAATGTTCAGTCTGAAGCAGGCCCCAAAGCAGTGCTAGTGGCAATGTTCTAAAGAAAAGGACCCTGAGCAGGTAAAAAGGAGGAGACTGGGTAATCAATGCTAAATTGAGCATATGAGGGAATCTAATCTCTGTCCCCAGTCTGTTACCTAGAAAGCATCTCTGCTAAGGCAGTATCCTAATCACCTAACCCTCCCTTAGCACGCCCCAAGGGTATGGACTTTATCCTGCCCCCAGGGCACCAACTTTAGCATGCCCACAGGGTACTGACCTCAGCCTTAGCCTGCCTCCAGGGCACCACAGCTGTCAGAGGCTTCTAGTTCAAGGCCAATCAGAACAGCCCCATCAGTACAAGGACCCCACCCAACCAGTGTCATCTAAAATCTAATGCACTTGCTTTTCAGCCATCTTGCTTCTCTCTACCCACCCCCACTCTATCCTGCTCCCCAGAAACCGCCTTGGCAGTTTGATCTCTAGCAAACCCTTCTTTCTACCCAGGAGTGATCTAGATCGGTGATTTCACCGTGTCCTCCTCACACGTCTCAGAGAGTTTCCGCAGAAACCTTCCTAAATCAGGGTAACACATATACGAATATATCTAAGTGTGCAAATTCTTGCAGGTAATTGGATAGTAAAAACAATGGAAATATTTTATACGTGGTTAGTGCTCAACATCACTAGTAATAAAAATCAACAAATAACTGTATTAGTAGTAAACTGGAAATTCACATGGAATCATCTTCCTATCTTCCTCTTCTGTACGGAATGAAACGGCACAAGTTATTCTGTCTATCCATTCACCGAGTTTATATAATAATAAATTTACCTCATGGCATATGAGTAACTGAAATGAATCATGTAAAATGCCTTGAATACTCCCTGGCACAGTGTGCCTGGTTATAAATTTGCATATATATACTTCAACTGAATCAATTATTTTGAGATATGATTACAAAAAAGTGAATTACCAAGAATGGACCCAGCTATTTACTAACGTAAATAGGACTATTTAAAACAAGGAAAACTATTTTTCAGCAATAGACAATGAAGTATTTAATCTAAAGAAATTATTTTAGTATTAGGGTGATATTAAACTATATAATAGTTATGATATGATATATAAAAACTATTGAAGCTCTTTAGGTGAAAATATAAGATAAAAATGTGTACAGGATTTTGCACATGGTTGAGAGGAATACATAGAAACTGTAATGCATTTAAATTGTAGAGGGCAATTAGCAATTCTACAAACACCACTGTAAAGAAATGGAAGAATCTTTCCCAAGACTTGTTTCATAAATGTAAAAGTTGAAAATATTCTTTGTAAGGAACTTCCTTTGGGAAATGGATTTTATATTGAGCCATCTTATCTATCAGAGGCATTTGAGGTTTGTAAAGAATAGCATTAGATAAGGCACCAAATAATAACAGCATTTTAGATAAGGAGTCAAGAAGCATTATTTGTAAGAGCCAGATAGTAAATATTTTCATTTTCTGAGTAATAATATCTGTTTTGTTTTGAAGAGTCCACTTTATCTGTTTAAATATTTCTTATGTTGCCCATATTTATATTTTCAGCTAGAAATTTTTAACTAAGCACAGCTGACGTCATTTTAACTAATTGATAAAAAATAAATAATCATGCCGACTTCTTAACTTATAGCAGCTCAGATTTAAAAATTTAAGACCTGATGCTTAATAGAAAAACCATTTATAAACATTAAAAAAAAAACCAAACCTTCCTTAGCTCATTAGAGTTTACAGCACAGCCACTAACACCAATACTACAACTGCTGTGCCTTGTGGAGCAACTTGGAATTAGGATACTCAGGCAGCACTTGATCACACAGATGAAACTTAATCTTGACTTCAGGTCCTACTGACCCAGAATCGCATCATCCTACTCATTATGAAAAAGTTCATGTGCTGCATTCACAATGCTGGCTCACTTGTGATGAAACACCACAGTCGACAGGCTTAGGATTCAGGTCCTCTCCAAGCTTGTGATGTACAGCTTACCCATCATCAGGGAAGGAATACCACCCGTAGGGAAGTGAGAACTGAAGCGGGAAGGTACTTAGCATCGTTCTCATAAAAAATAAAACCTGAGTTATGACATCAGCTTTGCAGATTGAGTTAATAGTGAATTACCAAATCATTTACTCAGAGCCAGGTAATTTAGAGCCGATCCGATTTAATTTAATTTAAACTATGATGTGTAAGTGCTGATTAGCAGCAGGACGGCCAGGGAAGAGGAACGACCGAAGCTCAACACACTCTGTTTTTGAGTTACTACAACTGCGGCTACAGTAATTTCTTTTTTATTATCAAGAATGGCTCACATATAAGTTATACTGTAACTTATAAAAACAATGATGCCAAAAAAAAATCTCCCTTAAAATCATGAAAAATCAAATCAATAGTGTGACGTCAAGCATTCCGGAAGAAAAATCCCAGTTTTCTTACCAAATTATCAGTATGATCATCATAAAACACTGCTGTGTGACTAACCCTCACTTGGGGATTTTTTTTGAAGGGATGTCAAGGGTATGATTTTGATACCATAAAGCATTTTATAAGACAGTAAAGAATTTTATTTAAAATTAGAGTGGTTTACATTAAGTTTTGCCTAAGTAAATTCATAAAATATAGTTGCAGAGAATCTCAATAACTAAAGTAAAATCTAATTGAGTATGCAGAAACAGATAACTACTTAAATTACCTACTCCTGTAGATATATTATAATGAAAATAAAATAGCTTATTGATTTCTAAAATAATCTATACCAATATAAGAATAACATGATTCATAAAATGTAAAATATGGAGCCAAAGAAAAATACTGTAGTCATAAAAATTTTGATACAGTGCTTACAAAAACTGCTAAAGCCTAAAATAACTATCTCTCAATCTTGAAAAACAAAAATAACAGCAAATTTTGGCAACACAAATGCTAACAGCACAAGATAAAATTGGCCTTAATTTAAGAGTACGTATCACAGCTTTTACTTACAGGGAGATCCTATGCCACAAGAACAGTGTGTTTAATGTATCATGCACGTAAGTATGTTTTACTGAGTAATAAATTATTAAAAGAAAATATGTAAAAAAAATCACTGAGAAAAAGAACAAAACACATAAATAAAAGACACAATACAGCTGCAATAAAAATCTACTTTACTGAAAAGGAAACTATTGTAACAAAAATTCAATTGTAAAACTAATATAATTTCAGTAGCCTTCCTATATAACTGAGGTCAAATAATCTTCTACTGCTATAACTCACTCTGTTTCTGCACCTCTGTACGTATGTCATAGGCTGTAGAGAATCCCTGAGTGACTATGCCAAGGACTTCAAGGACTCGGGAAACTGGCAAAGGTGTTGCCATATGAACCAGACGTAAGATGGTGGCAAAGCTTCCTGTGAGGGTCAGGGTCTGAGTGTGAGTGGTACGAATTATTGTTGGGTGTACAAAAACTAGAAACTAGTTTTTTCCTCCTGAATTTTTACAGCCTGATATTGTTCCCTACAAAACCTCCTATGGAGACTAGCCAACCCCTCCCCAATACTCCAACGATAAAGATGCTGAGGCCCCACCTGATCCCAGTTTCGCTGTACTTGTGTTTGCCTGTCTTCATTTTCTCCACACCTCAAGACAGGTTCCAGGATGCAAGCCATGTGGCTACTAAAAGAAAGGCGTGGCTTACTTGTACACAAAAGCAGCATCTGTGTTTCATTACTTCTGAATTCTCAAGAATGCCTAGCAACGTGACTTAGCAGCGGACCGACATGCAACAGTGGCCTCAGAAGTCAAACGCCCAACAGTTAAAACAACATTCTGCCGATGCTCACACACCTTTGCTACACTAGTTCTGGGGGAGAGTGCCGCCTACAGCATGTGGAAGTTGGGCTAACTACTGAACCACGTAACCCATTCTACAGTTGGGAGTATACTCGATGAAACCGTGTATTTCTGTATTTGTGCCTTCCTCGCCTGCCTTCCCTGATTGGTTCAATAAAGATCTGACAGCCAATAGCTAGGTAGAAAAGGGAAAGCGTAACTTCCGGTCTGCGCAAGGGTCTCTGGGAGGAGAATCTGAGCTGAGGAGGTTCACCAGCTCGAAGTCCGATGTGGGGAGATTCACCAGCTGGACACGGAGGTCACATGTGCTCAGAGTACGATGCTCATCATTGCAGTAGTTTTGATTTGGTTAGACGCAGCCACTAAAAGGCACACAATATTCTGTAGTTTCAATTCCTTCAACCTTTTGTTTTGATAGAACTGGCATGTGATCTGGCATCACCGAGCCTATCTATCGGTATGTAGCATCCAGCATCCAGTGGTTTAATGTGGGGTTACGGGTGAGTGGGGTAGGTAGACTACACTCTATGGCACGCTGCCTGTTCAAATTACTAGTGTGATGATTAGCACTGATTGATGTTCTAGAGTCACACAGTCAGTGTCTCGATGACTGGTTGTCTAGATTGGGCGGGTGTGTGCACGCGTGGGATGGCTACCTAAAGAACGCTAATTGATTTGGATGGACCCAACACTAGAAGGCACCATTCTCCACGCGGGGGCCTTGCATGGTGTAAGAATGGAAAAACGAGCACAGAGAGGAAGCAAAGAGAGCGGTGAGCGTGTGTTTCCCTCTCTCCACTCTCGATGGTTCGGGTTCCTACCTCTGTCCAGGTTCCTACCTCTGTCCAGGACGAAACCTGGATCAGTAAAGCTCAGACGCTTAGAGGGAGTTTCACCTCCTAACCTTGACTGTGTCTCATCCAGGTCACCTTTCAGGGTGGAATCCTAGAACAGTTTGCTAAAGAAAATTCAAGAAATCCTTATATTGAAAGGAATAATATTCATATTGTAATGGGATGTTCTCATATAAACATTTAGATCACTCTGATGGACCTAGATTTTGCTCCAGTCATATTCAGTGATGAACTGTGGAGGTGTGTCTCCCCTTCCTATGACGTAGCCACTTGTCGGCCTTCCCTCTGTGCAATGAGGGACCCTACTCTGAGAACACCTTCCCCACATTCCTGAGGGATATAGATTTGTAAAACACAGGATTCTGAGTGACTGTTATTTATTTTACCACACTTATTTTACGTGCCACATGCTTCTGGTCTCCAAGGATCCTGACACAAAATCCACAGTAATTCACATTGACATTGCTTTATGGACAATGCAGTGTCTGTCTGTCTGTCTTCCATTTCTTTACTAACTTTATTTTCTTATTTCATTAATTAAAATTTTAATTAATACTGACTGAGCATGTCAGTCAGTGGTTTTATAGTATTCTGAATATAGAGTGCACATACTTGGTAAATCATTATTTCTCCACATTTTCTACCAAGAAGTATTTTTCCTATCATTCTGAGACTCCAAGGAACTGCATATCATGACTCTTATTACAAACAGTAAGCATCAGAAACATGAGGTACACGCCCTAATAACAAACACAGACATACAGCAGGAATGAACAGCTGATTCTGTGGCAGCCTAAAGAGTGATGTAGTTTGTACTTGAAAAATATTCCGTGAATTATTTTCCATAACAAACAACGCATTCTAAGACACAAGAACCTGTCTATTTTGAAGGCAGTCACTATTACAATCAAACATGGCTTTTAGCATACAGAGGAGAAGGGATTCGTATGATTTTAATTTGATAAGTCTTTTATAATTTTATTTGTACAGTGAGAACAAAGGCAATAAAAGTCGACCAGAAACCTCTGTAATTCTGGCTAAAGGATAGTAGACCCAGTCTTTGTTAAATTTTTAATAAAATTTTGTGATAGCAAGTGTGATAAACTGTATTAATTTTCAGCAGATACTCCTGTACTCCTTGAAGTAGGAAGCTCTCTCTGTTTATATTACACTGGGCAATATGATTTGCCTTGACCAACCTCGCTTAAATGGAAACTTTTAAACGTTCTTGAATTGCCTCACATTCTGCTGTCAACATGTCATTTCCCAAACCAAACAGGACCTCGGTCTCTGTCACAGACACCAAGTGCATGGACCGGACTCAGACACAAGCCCTAGTCTTTCCATAACTGTAGCTGGACTGCAGATATACAAAGGTGATAAGAACGAAAAAAACATGCAAAGAACAGCCAAAGAAAAGGCACAGCCTAGAGCTTCATGGGGGATGACGCATTTCCAAGATATTGAAAGAAATGTAGCATGAACTCAGTGACAGTCTCAGATGCACAGAGTGGGAAGCAAGGGTGGCCGAAGGGATGGGAAAGGGGCTTAGGAAGGCTAATCAGTTCAACATGATCATATACTTATGAGAAACTCTTGAATTATCGGTCAAGAAGGAAGTATGATGCAATCTGACTTGTACATTACATCAGAGGGGAGAGAACGACATCAGAAAAGAGAAGCAGCGGAAGCCCTGCTCAGGGCAGAGGAAGCCATGGTGGTGCCCTAGGCCATCTTGTCAGAAGGCAGAGGAATGGAAAGCAATCGTGGGATATCTGAAAGAAGGAGACTGTGGTCACTACAACCACTGTGTGTGCTGTCACCTAGCAAACACAGACTTTCCAGGTTCTGCTAGATACTGGTTCTGAATTGAGGCTGATTCCAGGAGTCACGGAGAAATATTGTGGCCTCCATCTTAAGTGAGACCTTCAGGAGGTCAGGTGATTAGTGGAGTTCTGGCCAAAGTCCTATTCACATCCAGAGGATCCCCAAACTCATTCTGTGGTTACTCTCCAGTCCCAGAATGCCATTCTGTGGTTACTCTCCAGTCCCAGAATGCATACTTGGGATAGATATGTTGAGAAGTTGCCAGGATGTTCACATTGGTTCCCTGACCTGTGGGAGCTATTATGGTTGGAAAGGCTAAATTGAAGCCGTAAGAGTTGCCTCTGCCAAGGAAAACAGTGAATCAGAAAGAGTATCACATCTCTAGAGGAACTGCAGAAATCAGGTCACCATTAAGGACTTGAAAAATACCAGGGTGGTGGTTTCCACCACATCTCCCTTTGACTCTCCTGTCTGGCCAGTGCCAGACAAATGGGTTGTGGAGAATGGCAACTGACTACTGAAAACTCAGTCAAATCAACTCTAATCGCAACTGCTGTACCAGATATGGTATCCTTCCTTAAGCAAATTAGCACATCTCCTGGTATATGTTATATAGCTACTAATCTAGCAAATGCCTTTTTCTTGATGCCTTTCCACGAGAAGCAATATGCTTTCTGTTGGCAAAGCCAGCACTATACCCCAAGAAAATATTAACTCTCCAGTCCTGTCTCTTACACAAACTATCACATTGGTTCACTATATTAATGACATTATGTTAACTGGACAAATGAGCAGAAGGTAGCAACCGCTTTGAACTCATGGATAACTTGTGTGCATTAGAGGACAGGAAATAAGTGCGACCAAAATTCACCAGACTTCGACCTTAGTGAAATTCTTAGGAGTCCAGTGCTACGGTACATGCAGGGACATTCTTCCAAAGTGAAGGATAAGTTATTGGCACTTAGCCCCTCCCACCACCAAAAGAACCACAACATGATGTCAGTGGCGGATAGGGACACTGCTTATAACCTCTGACCGATCCCTCTATAGATGAAGCACAGAAGAGACCTTTGGAGTTTTCAGCCTTAGGGGAAACTGGATGTTTGACAATTCACACCAACTTACTTATGGACCTGAGGTACCCATCTTGAGCTGAGTGCTATCTAACCCAAAAAACCATAGAGCAGAACCTGCACAGCAGGAATCCATAACAAGTGGAAGTGGTATATGTATGGTTGGACCCAAACAGTTCCTAAAAGCACAAACAAGTTACAGGAAGAAGTTG
The DNA here is from genome assembly GCF_004785775.1 of Grammomys surdaster. Lineage (NCBI taxonomy): Eukaryota > Metazoa > Chordata > Mammalia > Rodentia > Muridae > Grammomys > Grammomys surdaster. The sequence continues at coordinate 17,114,539 of NW_021604568.1, read as the reverse complement.
TCCAAATGCCTAGGGTTTCTACTCCAGTTACAATGCCATCTGCTGCCAATCACGCACCTAGAGCCTTGTGGGGTATACCCTATGACCAGCTGACTGAGGGAGAGAAGATTAGAGCCTGGTTTGCTAATGATTCCATATGTTATGCAGGCACCTCCCAGAAGTGAACAACTAAAGAATTACAACTGCATTGTGGGACAACCCTGAAACACAGTGCCAAAGGGAAATCTTCACAGTGGGCAGAACTTGGGCAGTATACATGGTCATACAGTCTGTTTGGAAGAAGGAACAGCCAGATGTGTGATTGTCCTCTGATCCATGGGCTGAAGCCAATGGACTGAGTGGATGGTCAGGGACTTGCAGATTTATGCTTGACAACATGGACTTCCACTACCAAGGCTGACCTGGCCACAGATCCTGCTGAGAGCCAGATCTGCCAACAGCAGAAACCGATACTGAGCGCCAGCTATTGCACAATGACCTGGTGGTGGGTTGATTGTATAGGACCTCTTCCTCCTTAGAAAGAACAACACTTTGTCCTTACTGGAGTAGATACTAATTTTGGTTCTGGATTTGTCTTCCCTGCACATAATACTTCACCAAACCCACCCTCCATGAACCTGCAGAATGCCTTATTCATCATCCTGGTATTCCACACAGTATTGCTGATGATGAGGGAACTCTCCTCACTCTCAGAGAAGTGTGACAGTGGGCCTGTGACCATGAACTCCACTGGTTGTACAATGCTCCCCACCACCTGAAGCTGTTTGCCTGGTAGGAAGATGGAATGGCCTTTTGAAGACACACTTACAGTGTCAATTAGGTGGCAACAGCCTGGAAAGTTGCAGTAGGGTTCACTAAAAGGCAGTATATGGTATGGTTTCTCCCATGAACAGGATTGAAATGTTCAGAAATCAAGGGATGGGAAAGTGAGTACTCCCACTCACTATCACTCCTACTGACCCACCAGAAACATGTTTTGCTTCCTGTTCCCATGACCTTACGTTCTGGTGACCTAGAAGCTTTAGTTTCACAGGGAGCTGAATCCTCACCGTGAGACTTAACAAACACTTAACTGGAAGCTCGGACATCCCGTGGCCACTTTGGCCTTCCAGTGCCCCTAAAACAACAGGTTAAGAAAGGAAGGACACCATTAGAAGAGTGACTGTGGTGGTTTGAATGGACCCCATGGGTTCATAGACTTGAATGGTGTTTAATGAACCCATAGATGCTTGGTCACCAGAGAGAGGCACTATTTGAAAGGATTAGGAGGTGTGGTAGAGGAAGTGACCACTGGGGGTGGGCTTTCAAGAGCACATGCCAAGCCCAGAGGCTCTCTCTCTTGCTGCTGCCTGCAAATACAGATAGAAAACTCTCAGCTATTTCTCCAGCACCCTCTGAAACTGTAAGCAAGTCCCAATTAAATGTTTTCTTTTATAGGAGTTGCAGTGGCCATGGTGTCTATTCACAGCAATACAGCAGTAACAAAGACAGGGGTGGATCCAGATTACCAAAAGGAAAATTGGATTGCTTCTTCCCAGTCGAGGTGAGAAAAAGCAGGCCTGAATTGCAGGAAAACCTTTAGGATGTCTCTTCATGTTCCCAAGTTGTTAGGCTAGCTGGACCATAGCCTGCAAGCCATTCTAAAAAATCCCCATTAGATAGAAAGATAGATGATCAATAGATAGATGATGGATGGATGGATGGATGGATGGTTGGAGATATAGACATAGATGATAGATAATTAGATGATAGATAGATGATAGATTCTATAAGTTCTGTTCCACTGGAACCCCAACTAATACAACTCTCAAGTAAATTAACTGCACTTCCTACCTTTCACCCTCCCCCCAAAAAAAAGGAAAAAAATATTTCAAAATAAAGAGAATGAAAATGGACAAAAGGGGAAGAAGAGAAGGAGGAAGAAGAGGAGACAAGGAAAGTGGAGGAAAAAGCTGGCAAAAATTAAAAGTAATATACATGTTCATAGTTGATTACAAAATTATATGCACAGTTGCATATAAAATATAAAGCTCTGATATAGACATATAACAATATTATTTATGTGTGTGTATACATGTGTATTACTTAGGAATGAACCAAATTAGTTTTAGGTAAGTGTACAATCCATAAAGCACTATAAACGCTAAATAAGAAAGCAGACAGGAGTCATATTGGACTATAAGGATCAGTGCTAGCCCTGGGACACGGTTCTGAAGAGGGCTGACCAGGACCGAGACTTCCGGTACCTGGGCCTTCTGTCCTGGTCGGCATGGTGCGGGGGGATAAGTGAGCTTCCATGGCGCCTCACAGGTCAGAATTCTGAACTTTACCATAAATACTAAAAAGTTAGTTATACTGGGACATAAGACAGTCCTAAAAGAGCACTCGGTAACATGAACTGAATTTCAGCCTCTGCTACACAAGTGAGAAGAGAAATGGAAACAGGCCCATCATGGGAGTGATTTACATTAAAGCACCATCCCCCATGTTCTCACAATGACTAAGAAGAGGAAAACAATACTCTCCCTTCTAGTTTCACTGTCTGTAACACTGAACACTAAATTCAAAGTGGCAATGCTGAAAACATCTTTTAGAACTTTAGAATAATGTTATGATTAATATTTAATATGGTAAAATAAGCCAAGATTAATTTTAACATTTATCAAACTTATAAAATAATACTGAATAAAGAATGAATTTTTTTTCCAAATTCTAAAATTAGAGCCAATGCGGCTAGGAGTTTACTGACCTCTGGTTCTGTACATATTACTTGCATTTAAGGTTTCTGTTTTACTGTTTGTTTGTTTCTTTGTTTCTTTTTTCAGATTAACTTAGGAGTTTTATTTGTGTAAAGTAGGAAAGTATTTTGCAGTTTTACAAAATAATACAACCAAGTTATAGCCTATGATTTTGTTTTGTGAATGTTTTTGTTTTGATTTTTCTTTTCCACCTTCCTCCCTGGGCCCTACATTGAGCCCTCTCCCTCAAACTTCTTCATATTGTAAATCTTAAAAAGAAAAAGACAGGAATCCCCATACTTTAGTAATTCTTTTAAAACAACAAAATTAAAATTTTGTATGACTAATTCTCTTTACAAGACAAAAATTATGAAACATAAAAATAAAAACCTTGAAGTAAATCATTCAAAAAACCCCTCAATTTTACTATTTTAGGTATAATAACTGAAAGTGTATGTAACTTCTTTAAAGAAACATGTATATCTGCTTTAACACTTCTTGGGACTAACATAACAAGTTTAATAAAGAATAAAAATTAGAGAACATATCATGACCCGTCCCAACTTGATTCCAGTTTACAGTACTTTGAGAGAGTAAAGTATTTGCACTCAGTACACAAATTCTTGGTTTTTACAACCAGAAGAGCCTACTAGTATATTCTCAAAAGAAAATCTAATTTAGAAAGTTAATTTCAAATAATTAAATATTCATGAACATTCTAAAGTATCTATGTAAGTGGCTTAAAAATAAACCATAATTAGATAACCAAAAATTGAAAAGCAGGAAATAATTAAAATACAACAATCATATCAATTTTAATTACAACGTTGTGAGCTACACAAATGAGCCCTTATTCTTATTGAAATTTGATTAAACCAAGTAGAATCTGATCAGAACTTATGTGTCAATCTTGAATTCATATTTGGTCAGTATCAAAATGTCTGAATTACATGTAGATATTTTTAGAATTTCTGAATGAATCAGCGTCTATGTTAGTCACTATACATTGTGGAAATAAATCTCCTAAATTAGTTTAGTGAGTAAGTTTCCTGAGCAATAATCCCTAATGTCCTTAACAATGATTATTTACTCCATTTAGGTGTTAAAATAAATTACAGATAAAAACTTTATCATTACATACATGATTTTAGAAATACCTGACTCTGTCCATAAAACACCAACACAGCAACTAACATAAATAAAACACTCGCACGTGTCTAATCGTCATGCATAAGCTTTTAATTCCTTGTACCAAAGGTAAAGGAACAATTTAAATCTCTAAAAGGTTTTTAAACCTAACTCTCTACAATAGGGTTAGTAAAAATGACTTGCTCAATAAACCAATGTGAATTCAATTTAGTCATGCCTATAGGAATAAATAAGTCCAATGTCCAAAATTATTTCATCAAAGTACAAATTAACAACACCTGAAAAACATTTTTAAAGATTTCCTAGAAATAAAATGAAGCCTTCAGTAGCCTGCCAATAAGCACACTGGGAAGGAAATACAAGAGAAACAGGACCCGCGCTCAGGAATCCTCAGAGAAGCCTCCTCCAGGAGCCGGTGGGAACAAACCCAAGGACCCCAGCCAGACAGCTAGAGTGGGAGACCTGGAAGACCCAGACCTAAACGAGATGTGTTTTAGAGCCAGAGGGGATGGGGACACCAAGAAAACAGGCGTGTTGATGTACATGAGCAAGCACCTAAGGATTCAGAGTCTGGGGCTGCACGCACAGGGGGGCCGCACAGGGGACCGCACAGGGAAGCTGGGCATGTTACAGCTTCCGGTTTGGTGCTTTTATGGGGTCTCCGAGTGTGGCGACGGATGAATCTCTGTTATTTGTGTCTTCTCTTGGGCTCTTTTCCTCCTGTTTTTAGTTTTGTCCAATTCCAATGTGTTCATTTTTATTGTATCTTAGTATAGTTCACTTGTTTTATTATTATTCCTTTAAAACCTGTTTGTTTTCTAGTAAGACAGAAATGGAATGAATCTGAACGGGAGGAGAGGTGGGAGGAACTGAGAATTGTTGAGGGAAAGCGTAATTAGAATATATGATGTGAAAAAATGTATTTCCAATAGAAGAAAAAAAGATGAAATTAATACCTGCAGGACATAAACGAGGAAACTAACTATGAGAGACTAAAGGAATGTTAATCCTAAATCTAAAGAAAGATAAATTATATCCAGTATGTACTAAAACAACAACAGCAACAACAAAAAAGGATTAAAGATTACTGAAACACAAGTTATTTAAAATTGTGTTACATGAAGGCATTCACTCTCAATTTCTTAATCAGAAAACTTGAATAGCATTGCTGTTTCCAGTTTGAGGGCGTCTTTCACAACAGAGCAAGCACCTATTAGCACTCTCTAGTCGGTCCAATAATATCTTGATGGAGCCATTTATCCTCAGAGAAAATCATAGGTGGTGTCTTACGCTGGGTCGTGAGTGCCTTACCATTCGGGACAATAAATAAGCACGAGCCATCTCCAGGCAAATCGGCATTATTTCACCATGAAAATACTCAACATCATTAGAAATAAATGCTCGCGTGCTCACCTGTATTTTAATAGGCCAGGAGAAGTTGCTGACATACACATAAAACGTGATATTGGGATTGCTTCTGAAGTTAAATTTTTCATAGGAAAAGCTATCTCTGTATTCCTTTATATTTGTCTTAGAAACTATAGGAGTCTCTTCCCCGGATATCGTCCCACCTAAAATATGAATAGATCATAATTGATATTAGGAGACAGGGATCCTTATTAAATCTGACAGTATAGTACAATTAAGCCTTACAAACTGAAGTCACAAGAGCACCATCACCAAACTGTCCCACACCGGCTTCTCTCCTCCCTGGAGGCTCTTCATGCTTTGCCATTTAGAATGAAAAGACAGGTTTGCCGAAAATGTAACATAGTATAAAAATCGCCTTTTAAAATGTTGCCAGGCTATGCAGCTGACACTGTTTTTGAGTCCTGATATTCTTTTGTAATACAACTTGACCCCAGAAGCATCCTCATTTCTGGTTTCCAAACTGACAGATGTCTCGGGACCACGCCAGCCCCCAAGCATGAAGGCCTCAGGGAATCCCCATGGGTGGCTGCAGAAAGCAAGCCCAACTTGCCACTTACTCTCCAGAGACTTTCGTACAATCAGCCCATAGTGTCAACTCGTGTCTTAATCCAATTAAAATATTAAAAAATCAACTTAACTGCTTCTCTACAAATTGAACCACTCCTACTTTTAAAATCTAGAAAGAGGCCATAATTTTAAATGCTACATGAATGTTCAATTAATGAACATATTGGTCATTGAATAAATGTTTACTGAAATTAGCCCAATGGAACAGGGCATTTCCAACTACTGTGGCTATACCTCTACCTTAACGAGCAGTAAAATAATTGGAATTAGTATCCTAGGAACTAAACGCATTTCCCGTGGATCTAATCCAAACATAGCTCATGCACCGTCTTGACATGCGGATTGTCTGAGCTCATCACTTAACAAACATGTTGAAAAATGACCTTGCAAATTGATAATTCAACATAACAATTTATCTTCCGCATAGCTTGGATTTCTTAAAAATTAATCATTTCAATTTGTAAACATTATTATGGAAGACATGCTCATAAAATTTATTTCCTCTGAGTTGTGACACCAAACAGAAGGAATGTATTTCTGAGGTTGAAAATAAAAGATACTTTGTTACTTTTATCAGTGAGTACAGAAGAACACTTTCATGTAAATATTGGGGTTGTTAATTAAATTTATAACTTCAATAATAAATTGAATAATTGAAATCTCAGCCTGTTTAGATACTAAAGAGCCAATCTATCTTAATTAAAGTCACAGTATCTCCTAATGGCAACACTTTAAATGCTTAAGTGGTATACATTATTTGTTAGCCTTCTAGTTTTAATTGAATAAAGAAGCTATAGTTTTACGCTTTCAAGTCACAACTTGTTATTTTTAATCAGCAAAGCCCCAAAATGATGAGAAGCAATTGCATGTTTTTTAATTTATTTGAAAGAATACTGAATCAAATCAGAATAACTTCCATGCACAAACACATGTACAAGAGGATGACAACAAATTCTACTTACCTGTTGAGCCAACTGACCACGTGATGTTGAGATTAAAGTTGTTGGAAGCATTAATCGAAATGTCCAAATTTTTGTTTGACTATCAAAAAAATAAAAATTAAGGTTAGAAAGGTCGAAGTGTGTTCAATGCATATCAGTCAATGCACTGGTTTGACCTCGCCCACTGAATTTCCAAAACTGTGTATAATATAAATATTCAAGTGAACAAACACAGATAGGGTATGTGCAGTCGAATGAAAAGTAAGCTCTGGTCCTCATCTCTCCTCTCCACTAACCTGGCGTTAGCTTTTATAGACTTTCTAAGAAATAGTTTTGAGGACACTGTTCTTTTAAGGGTTGTAGGTTGCTGTTATTATTAATTCAAGATGTTTTCTTTCCATTAGTTTAATCTTTGTCTTTACCTACACAGAGGCCTGCCTCACTAACCTCTAGGAAGCTGTGGGTTATGGGTCTGTAGTGTGATGGGTGTTACAACTATTACTTTTATGAGAGCAAAACATGGAAATGATATATGCAGGAGAAAGCATGAGTTATTGACTTGAATTTTAGTCCACTCTTCACATCCTGTGCTTAACTTTATTCTGGGTGGGGTGATTATGAGAACAAGTATTAAAAGTTTACAACAAAATGGACAATCTGAGCATAGGAAATTATCTTGATGTTTTCGTTCATGCTCTACAAATTCAAATTTAACTACTGTGGAAATGCAGAGCACCAAAACTGAAGCCACAGGCGCACACTCAGTGCCACGGCTGTGTAGAAAGCTGTGTGGAAAGCAGTCATAGCTGGCTAAACTACGGGTGAGATCACTACAATCACACCACACAGAAACACACCACACAGAGTCACACCACACAGAATCACACCATACAGAGTCACACCACACAGAGTCACACCACACAGAGTCACACCACACAGAAGCCCACTCTCAACACGGTTCATATGGAAGTGCTAACTCGAGGTAATGAACAGTGAGTTAAGACTGATGTCTAGTAAAACTGCTGAGAGTCTACAATTGATAAATCATCTCCTTGCTTATTTTTACAGGGTAAGTCATCAATAAGCTTTTTTAACTTTACTGATTGTTCCAGGTGACTCTTTCTTAATTGAAAAAGATTATGCAAGAAAACCAACCCTGGACTCAGTATCCCTGGAAATGCTTCTCATGCAAGATTAGCACCAGGGAACATGTTTAGGTTGTTTGATGTTTAAAAACAGACAAGACTTTTCTTAAACATATGCCGTTTTTAGCTTCACTACTGGTGTGAATGTGTCTGCTCTTCGGAAGCCTGCAGAACTGGATGAATGTGAACTGGCGTGTGTATCGCTTAGTAAGACAGGAGACTGAGGAAAATATCAATGGAACCAACGACACGCTCTAGTGCACGTGACATAGCATGCCTCGAGTTCTTGTGTTTTACTTGAAAATAAGAATTTTCTGAATTTTAAGTGTATAACTATAAGCATAAATGTAGATATATCATTTAAACCAGGAGACTACTAATCAGAAATACTAACTTGACAATTATCTGAATCACAAGGATATCTGAGTTTTATAAAGACATTTTAAGCATTTTAATCATTTCTACAGAATTCCCCCTATGTAATAATTCTAAGGAGTGAAGTCACAAGAAAAATGATGGGAAACGTGGTTGCCTTGGTAGCAGGGGCATTCCCTATAGGGGACGATGACTCCATCCCTAGAGGAGGTGACGACTCAGAGGTGAGGACTCCTTACCTGCTCTGGGTTGGCGATGAAGTTGATGGCAGTGTGGTGCCGGTCATCTTCCTGTAACAAGCTGAAGGTAAACTGGTAGTCAATCAGAAGACTGTCTGTGGGAAAAAGGAGAATCCTGACATATACTGGGAAAAGATCTTCACAGAAAGCAAGAGTGGGGTAAAAATACATTGCACATGGTATTTAATTTATCATTAAATGCTAGCAGCCCATTCAAGTATAGTAAAATACAAATCTCCGCCATTAAGCAACAAAAATATATGATACAACAGGTGCAGTATACTACAAATTAAGCAAGTAATAATCAGACTGCACTGTTTCCCTAACAACCGTACAGAAAGAGGTAAAATGCACAGTTTTTCATTTAACCAGGAAATGCTCTATTTTTCCTCAGAATGCCAGAAATCACATGACTGCATCTTTAGGGGAATTCTGAATAGGTAATTAACTGCTATCCGAAACATAGACCTTAATGCCAACAACTTAATATGATCTAAATTCTCCAACTCAGTAGAGTCCAGAACAGAAAAATTACAATCTAACTTAAGTTTTGAATTTATACAAGATACAATTTGACAGTCTCTTTTTATATTGAATCATTGAACCATTCATATGCATCAATAAGAAAAGTTATAGAGAAATAATAGAAGTCAAACTTTCAACATATGAATGCTAGTGTTGGAAAAGAAGAGATCACAGCAAACTGAAAAGTGGTGTGTGTCAAATATATGACAGAAAAAGTATCCTGGTGAGAAAACCTAAATATTCATATAAAGTATAATGTATGAAAGATCAACTCATAATTTACATATAATAACTAAAATATTAAAATAATCTAAAGTCTCTCAATGGAAGATATAATTTATTTAGGAGTCTATTTCTCAGAGGTAAAAATAAATGAAGGGCTGCTATCCCCTACATGCGGAATATTATAGTAAATAGTTAAGGTTGCCACAAATGACCACACAGCTCATGATTTCACTCATACGATATATTCACAGAGACAACGCCACAGAGCTAGAAAAAAATGCAAGATGATATCTAAGATCTCGGTAAGGGGAATCAGATACAAACATTAAAACAGAGGAGCTTTATGATTAAAGATACAACCATTAAAACAGAGAATGTATGACGTAAGATTAGAAAATGGGTTACGTGACTTTGTGAACACTCAAAAGTCTCCTGAGTGGTACGCTTTGACTATAACATCAAGAACAGCTCAAGTAGTTATTAACAAGTACAGACATCCAGGCTGTTACGTATGTGTGTGCACACATATGTGTCTCTGTACACACACATAAGTATATTAATTATTCACAAAGAAACACTCATAGTTTTCCAATTTGACACAAGCTAGGGTCACCTGGGAAAGGGGACCTCAATTAAGAAAATGCCCCCTTCATACTGGACCCTAGGGATGTCTGTGAGGGGCATTCTTGTTTAATGACTAATCTGAGAGAGCCCAGCCTATCGTGGGCAGTGCTATCTCCTCAACAGCTGGTCCTGAGTTGTATCAGACAGCAAGATGAACAAGCCGTGGATCTAGCAAGCAAATGAGCAGCATCCTTCCGTGGTCTCTTCTTCAGTTTCTGCCTCTGGGTCCCTTCCCTCACTCCCCTTAGCAATGGACTGCAAATGGAAGCTGAAATAAATCTTCATCTTTCCCAAGTTGCTTTTGGTTTATTACTACAGTAATAGAAACCCTAATAGCCCAGGTTCCAATCACGCTCACATAACAATTAAGACCAAAGGACAGGAGGCAAATCCATAAGTATTTATGGGTAGGTATACTAAGTAACGCTTTTCAAATTCAAATATAATGATGATAACTTAAGGAATAAAATATCCTAAAAACATATGTTCACATTTATACAAGAACTGAAAGTATACAGAAATATAGAAATGACACAGAAGGACAGACAAAACGCTCAGATATTTAGGGCACTCGGCGCTTTTGCAGGGGCCTGGGCTCAGTTCCCAGCACCCACATGGAGGCTCATGACTATCTGTAACTCCAGTTCCAGGAGATCTCATGCCCGCCTTTGGCCTCTTCAGGCACTGCATACAGGAGTGGCACAGACACACACAGGGCAAAACATGCATGCACACAAAACTAAGAATTCTAAAGGAAACTGCATATGAATAAAAGGCTTAACAGTGAATAAATGACAGAGTTAAACTTATAAAGCATAGTAATATAAGAAATACTAAAAATAAAAACAGTATCTCATTATGTCTATAGCCAGAAAGGAAGAAAGAAAGAAAGAAAGAAAGAAAGAAAGAAAGAAAGAAGGAAGGAAGGAAGGAAGGAAGGAAGGAAGGAAGGAAGGAGAGAAGACAGAGAGCAAAAGTGAGAGCGAAAGCGAGAGAGAGAGAGAGAGAGAGCAAGAGAGAGAGAGAGAGAGAGAGAGAGAGAGAGAAGGCAAACAAGCAAGAATGAAAGCTAGCAAGCACACACATATAAACATCTATAGCTTTCTTCTCTGGGTTTTCATTATTTCATTGGGATCACATCTAACCCGATAGATATACAATTAATAAAGAAAACACTTTTAATTATTTTATACTTGATAGGTAGACCTATTAGAAAGTAAATATATAAGAAAGTGCTTGACTTTTAAATATTAATTTACATTGTTAAACTTGATAGCCACGATTATCATTCCATACAATCTATCTGAAGATGTTTGTATTTTCTAACAACAATATCATCTACAAAAGAAACCAAAAGATCTTATGATTACAATGTATGTGACTATGATTTACATTTCTAATAATTGTATTCTGGAAACCTTCAAATGTTTATTTTTGTTTATTCTATTAATATTTATATACGTATGTATGTTGAATTTCTATTCTAATTTTTATTGTGGCTTCATCCATCTTTGATCCCCATATTGGGCTTATTTTACTGCCTCTGTATCTCAGACATGAAGGAAAGACTGAAGTGTAATGAATGGCATACCGCTACAAGTTAGCCACAAACTGTGGAAACAATTTTAAATTCAAGACTTTTAAAAAGGAGATGAGTTTTGAATGTATATAAGAAAGTATATTAAAAAGGTATAGATGTGCAAGTAGAAAAAGTAAACTGGGTTTACTATTTCTTTTTTAATTTTTATGTCAATGTTCAGAGAAAAATGCCTAACAATAACACCCCAGAATGAAAAAAAATTTTATGATTTTTATTTATGTATGTATGTTATATGAGTGCACTGTCTATGAGCTCACTGTAGCTGTCTCCAAACACACGAGAAGATGGCATAAGATCCCATTAGAGATGATTATGAGCCACCATGTGGTTGCTGGGAATTGAACTCAGGACCACTGGAAGAGCAGTCAGTGCTCTTAACCACTGAACCATCTCTCCAGCCCCTCAGAATGAAAATTTTAAAGAATATCACAGCCATGTGTTTTGTTGGATTAATCCAAACAATAGTACGTCAAATTCCTTGTGCCTCAAAAATTATAAAAAAGCTTGAAAAGAAATACATTAAAGAGTCAACGAACTGAAGTGAAACAGTTAAAACAGTTGACAGTCTCACAAATATCAGTAACGACTACTTGAAATACATAGATTAATTTAACTTATCACTAATCACAAAATGACCAGAGCTGAAAAGCTCCAGACCAATTCATATACCACCTGTAAGCGGCTTCCTTTCTGTAGGAGGTGGACAGGCAGCCTGAGTGAGGGTGTCCATCAGTCAAGGAGTCTTGGGAAGACACTGATGTCACAAGACAGAAACAGTATCACATGATACGGTGAATGCTGATCACAAATAGAGTGTATAGTTTGCCTATGAACATTCAACTTCATAAAGAAGTTACAGCCACAGAGGTGTGGCAAGAACCCAGCATGCATCAGGCCCTGTATGCTTTCCAACACAAAGGGGAGAAGAAAGCCCAGACAGCCCTCTAAGATCATAAAGTAGGATATTCCCTTGTGATTCGCATTTTAGATCAATATACTAATGATTAACAGCAATTTCCTTTGGGCAGAATCATCAGTGATTTTAATTTGCCTTTTAATCTATCTATCTTCCAGAACGATTATGCATTACTTCTATTACTGGGATTAAAATCAGGGTAGTTTCAAAGGAACGTACAGACAGAATCATTTTCTTGGTAAGTTTTCATATCATATACTTACATGATTAACAATTAAAATAACACTCAGTTCTGAAAATGACTTATCTCATTTCTAATTTGCATGCCTCTTAGATGTAGGCCAAGAGAAACAGAATTCATACAGATGCAGCCTCTCATCCTAGTGTGACGTGGTTGAAGTGTACGGCTTAAGTTTCAAAGTAAACCAGCCTCAGCCAGCACTGAACTCGAGTCCCTGAAAGAAAACAGTACTAGCTTCTACAAAGAGTGAGGATTTACATACAAAATTAAGTGGTGAGGAACACAAGCAACGTATCTTTGGATACTATCCGATGTCCGTGACGCATTTACAGCAAGCACTACTTTACAAAAAAATCACATGGCCTTGAAACCTTTTATTAAACAGCTTTAATCACTGAGCGTGCGTACATAGCCTATTTATTCATTTATTAATAATTTATATGTGTGTACTACCATTAGGTCTGCTATAAGGAGCATATATTCCCGCGTGTGGAGACAAACAAAACAAGATGCTGTGCATACAGAATCCTCCTTTACATGAAAAACAAAGCTCAAGCGTGTAAGCAGAATAGCGGCAAACCTTGTACTGTACGGGACAGAAACAAAAGATGTGATGGGTTGGGAGGGAGAAAAGTAGCAAGCGTAAAGGCCACAAACAAATACAAAGTTTGGGCTACTTAGGAATAAATAGATTAAAGCATTAAAGATTCTGATAAAACCAAAACTCCCCCGCCCCCCCATATGTAGTCTGTTTTGAGAGAGACTATAAGCACAAGCCACAAACTGGGAAGTTCATTAGGAAGAGGTTTCCGGGGTTCACATGCCTACAGGCAGGAAGTTCACAATGCTGGCCTCTGGCCCACTACTAATGAAGGCTGTACTGCTGCCTCCCCACCCCCACCCCCAGCAGGAAGGAGATACAGTCTGTCAGGGAGTGCTTGAGGCCTGCCTTTACTATGTTAAAAAGAGCTTTGAATCTGTGTTCACCACCAAGCCCAATTCTAGGGTGAGCAGACCAGAGCCTACTCAAGAGAAATTCAATTAAGCTCTCAAAATGTAAAAGGACTCAAGGAGCTGAAGGGGTTTGCAATCCCATAGGAAGAACAATATCAACCAACCAGACCCCACCCCCAGAGCTACCAGGGACCAAACCACCAACCAAAGAGTACACATGGAGGGACCCATGGCTTCAGCAGCACATGTAGCAGAGGATGGCTTTGTAGGACATCAGTGGGAGGAGAGGCCCTTGGTCCTGTGAAGGCTCGATGCCCCAGTGTATACACTGGGAATGCCAGGACAGGGAAGCGAGATTGGGTGGGTGGGGGAACACCCTCATAGAAGCGGGGGGGGGGGGGGGGGGGCCGGGGGGGGGGCCCCCCCGGGGGGGGGAAGCTAGGAAAGGGGATAACATTTGAAATGTAAACAAAGAAAATATCTAATAAAAAATTCAAGAAAAGAAATTCATTAACCAAATGTATAGTTCAAGACAACAACAAAAACTTTCATTCATACTTAAAGCAACAAAAACCAAACAAAAACAAAACAAAAAAACAGAATTGTCTCATTAGATATAAGGATTAATTCAAGTTTCATCTTTTCCTTACTTTGTATGGCCCAACATTCTATGGCATTAAGATTGATATTTGTTATTTTAATTTACTGCTACAATAATGTGTTAAAAATATTCTCTCTTAGGCTGGAGAGTTGCCTCAGTGGTTAAGAGCCTTGCTGTTTTTGTGAAGGACATGGATTAGATTCCCAGCACCCAAATGAAATGGAGGCTCACCGCTTCCTCAGACAACAGCATGCACGTGGTACACAGACATCTATGTAGGCAAAGCACACACACACACACACACATATACACACACACACAATCGTTCGTAAATAATGTTTCTCAGTCTAAGACCTACACAGTAATTGGAAATCCTTCAAAGGTTTTTTTGTTACTGTTTATTGTTTTTAAAATTCATGTAACCAAAAAGGATGTATCTTTAAATAACTGAGGATAAATTCAGTAATTAAATGTCAATAGGGGCTGATAGCTTTCTCACATATTCTGATTGAGATTTTAAACTCGAGTTTGCAACAGCTAAGGTTATAAGCGGAGTTCTGCTGCTGACTTGCCTCCGCTTATGTTACCGCCGCGCTGCACTCTGCGAGGTACAGTGCCGACACCGCGCTGCACACTACGAGGTACGGTGCCGACTCGCAGCACAAATTATGATCTAATCTCAAAATTCAGAAAGTTTCCATATTCACTCCATTTCCTTTCAAAAGTTTCCTAGCTCTGAGGTGTGCTGACCATGGCAATACTGCCATCTAGTGTGTCAGGACAATTTCTTCCGCATTTCTAAAAGGAAGCCACAGCCTAACAGGAGAAATTCTCTGAGAAGACAGTCACTGTGGTTAAGGAGCAAGCGAGGTGATTAGGTGGAATCGCGACATACTTTAGCACAGAGCTCCTGGTGAACACCAGGAAAACAAAGATGATGTTTGGGACCAGCTTAGATGACAGTGGAAAAGTCAAATACAAGTTTGTAAATGTATTTCAAATACTTAGCACAAAAAGAAAGAATGTGGATATCCCACTGATGCTCTTTAAATATCGATCATTTTATATTAAAAATAGTTTAGATGTGTCGAGTTAAATATTTTATTTAAATTGATTTACGTTCACATATGGCTCATTTTATTTATATTAGACAGCACTGACTTAAGAGGAAGGTTATCTTAGTTGTCAACATAAATTGCTTGAGTATTAATGTATTTAAAGTGTATAACGTATGGAATATGAGCTGCATGATATGTCAATACTTGTAACAGACACCATGTGGTATGTATAAAATCCATACATAAAAAAGAAAAAGGATAATCTCTAATTAAGAAAAATAGGCAACAAATATGTACATATAAAATAAAAACTAAGAAACACGGAAAGACTGAGGAAAGCCAGTAACTGTGGTTGAAATGTGCTGAACACAAATGAATTTATAATCTTAAAAGATACAGTAAAAACCCACCACCTTAAAAGATGCTCATGATAAAATTATTTAGATCAAACAAAAGCATGCGTACATTAGTAAAGCAGACAACAAGGGGAGAATATAGCATTCACCTTCCGTGTGAACTCTTTAGCAATGGGTAACCTAATCAATCATGGGTTCAAATTTGCTTTTATTTAAGTATTATAACCAAAAAACGAAGGAGGCTTCGGAATAACAAACTGTACAAACTCGCCAACTAGATGCAGCACACTGATCGTCCTGTGTGCTAAGAACAGAAGAGGAGCGCCAACCACACATGCTGTGTGTACACACGGAAATGCTTCTCTCTAATCAAGTCTGCAACTGATCAAGCCTCTAAACCAGGGTCTCTCAACCTGGTTGTTATTTTTCACCTGATGATTCCTTGTTCCGAACAAGGTATCCGAGCCTTACAGACTGTTGAGCAGTAAGTACCTCTCAGCGTTAAGTACCTCTCAGCCTACCTCTACCTCTACATCCCCTCCATACCACGCCTTCCTCCAGCTGGGAAAATAAAACATGTCCAAGCGCTGTCAAGCGTCCCACGGTGGACGCTAACACAAAAGATTTAGAATATCCGCTACAATGTCAATAAAGTTAGAAAATATTAAAATGTGTGTTCTTAGAAGCTTAGAAAAAATAATATAATATAAAAAATTGAAATAATAAATTCTGGAACTAATAATGCAAATAAAAAAAAACTTTATACCAAACGTAGGCAAATCAGCAACAAAAATACTGGGGTGGAGCTCAGCAGCAAAGCACAGGGCTCAGCAGCCGGAGGGATAAGAAAAGGGACATTTGGAAACACAAAGTTGGTGTGCTGGAGAACAAAGGCAGCAGAAGGGGCGAAAGCCAAGGGTGATGGTGTAAACCACTTTTAACAATTTCAAAGCACCGCAACCAGAGGATGAGATTAAATGTCACTCTTTAAAAAGTTCACCAAGTGCTGAAGAGATGGCTCAGCCATTAGGCTCACGACAAAAAAAAAAGCTCACATGATATTTTCACTATTGATGCTTTAAAAGAAAAAAAAAGAGCAGTCTTTCAAATTCATTCACAAGAGCTAACCCCACAACTCAAAAATGTGCATATATAAATAAATAAAACAAACATAATCAAGGACTAGAAAGAAAACAACGTACAAAAAAAAACAGCAGACTATACTCACTAAAATTTTATATAACCCTAAATAAAGTATAAACAGGTAATAGTGTGTAAAACTGAAGCAATATTCCTTGAAAGTGTAATTTACTCCAGAACAAAAAGTTTAATATTAGAAAACTCAATAATGAAATTCACTATTTAATAATAGAAAAACAAATAAATGCATTCAGAAACAAATTTTATGACTCCCTGAGATAGGAAATGGTACAGTTTGATCCAAAGAATACTTTAAAATACTGTAAACATTCCGCTGAATAATGACGTGTGGGATCACTACTAGGACACAGTACCCAACAGCAGAGAACATAAACTTGGAAAACGAAGGATTGGGGAAACAGCCACCAGTAACCCGAAAGCAGGCCCAAGTTCAAGCCCCACCCCCCCGCAGCCACATAAAAATGTCAGGCATAGGGGCCAAAAAAGTAGTTTTCTGCACTCAGCATCAGCCAGTCTAGACTGACTGCTAAGCACAGGGTCAGTGGGCACACCGTGTAGAGGTCAGGACCTCGACCCACATAAGACAGGAGTCACAGAAGAAATGCAAACTAAATGAACTGACAATACTAGCATTGCTCGGCAGGGGGCGCTCCTGAGCGTCTATAAGAGTATAGAACACGGAAGCGCCACAGGTTGGTGCTCTCAAAGAACAGGACATCACACTGGAAAACAGCTTTAAAAGTGAATATACTCCTAACATGCAGCCTCACAATTCAGTGTTGTTCTGAATTTGTCTACCTGTGCTTACTTGCTTGTTTTGTAAAAAACAGGCAACACTGTAGAGGCCTGGCTGGTCTCAAACTGGCTATCCTCCTGCCTCAGCCTCCCAACGCTGGGATCATAGGCATGTGCCTGGCTTAACACACAAATTTTACTTTCAGGCACTTGCTCAGGGAAAATAAATACGTGTGCACACACCACTGACTATTTAAATGTTCACAAGAGCATATCTCCAAATAGAACTTGGAAAACATCTAATATTCATCGACTGGTGAATGAACAAAAGTAGAAAATCGACATGATTGTATAGTAGTCATTGATTCATAAAACTAAACTAAATAAAATAAAACTAAAGTAAAATAGAAATTCTGATAGTCATCAGATTGGTACAGGAAAAATATCAGTATAAATCTCAACAAGTGTGTTTACAAACATATCTCAGAATACCTAATTTGTAAATTGAAGTTCATTTAAATTAAAAGCAGCTTTGTTCACGCTCTTCTAATCTCAGCACTCAGGAGGCAGAGGTAGGCAAATCACTTTGAGTTCAAGGTCAGCCTGGTCTACAGAGCTAGTTCCAGGGCAGCCAAGGCTCTACAAAGAAACCCTGCCTAGGAGGGGGAAAAGGAAAAAAGGAGAAGAAACAAACAAACGAATGAACAAATGAACCAAAAACAAAACAACCTGCCTTTCATTTGGCTTGAACATGCTGTCTTACCATTTCCTATTTTAGGAAGTTACGAGTTTTGTTTTCTGGTCTGGATTACATCACTTGGGTGACTGTTTCAAGCTCTATTCACTTACTGAAACTTTAATTATTCTTCACAGCTGAATATCATCCCACTGGGCAAATACCGCAATTTCATTATCCGTTCCTCAGGTCTGGACATTTAAGCCACTTCCAAGGGCTATTATAAACAGAGCAGCAGTGAACATGGATGAACAAGTGTCTCTGTAGGAAGATCAGGAGTCCTTGAACAAGTGTCTGTCTCTGTAGTAAGATCTAGAGTCCTTGAGCAAGTATCTCTCTATAGCAAGATCTAGAGTCCTTGAGCCAGGATCTATCTCTGTAGTAAGATCTAGAGTCCTTTGTGTACATGCTCAGGAGTGGTATAGCTGGATCTTGATGTCTATGAGGAACCGCCACACTGATTTCTGTAGTGACTGTACCAGTTCATGCTCCTACCAGCAGCAAATAAGCGCCCTCACCCTCCATGGCCTGTGCTGTCATTTGTTGTATTAATCTTGGACATTCTAACTGAGTGCTGAGATAAAATCTCAAAATAGTTTTAAAATCCCAGCCCTGAGAGGAGGAAGTAGGCAAAAGCCCTGCCCCTAACTGAGAAGCTCACTGTAACTCATGCCTGCTGGGAAGGGGGAGCAGTTTCCTCTAACAGGGTCATCGGGCGGCTCAGCCACACACCAGGGGCCTGCCTCAAAGTAGTTGGCCGCACAACAAATGCCACATCTTGCTTTTTGTTGGAGCTTTTTAGAGTTTGAGGGTATTTTTTTTTTCTTTCTCTTCTTCGTTTTATTGTTTTGTTTGAGGGGAGACTTATGTTGGTGATATTTTTGAGAGAGAGACAGAGAGACAGAGAGACGACAGACAGGGAGGGGGAAGGGAAGTAACATGGATCTGCGTAGGTAGGGAGGTGGGGAGGACACAGGCTGGAGGACAGGAGGACATGGTTAAAATATACTGTACGAATAAAATTAATTTACAAATAGCTGCCTTTCAAGAAAACAGGAAAACAACTTTTTACAGGATGGTGACATATCAAGAAATGGTGGCGCATGCCTTAAGGATTTAAACAAATCATAACCTAAGGAGAGTATGCCAGCTATACATCTTATACAGGACTTCTATATAGAATAAAGGGTCTTTAAAATGCAATACCACTGTCCCACGCAGTTGGCTGGCTTGCTTGTTTATTTGATTGGTTTTGGTAAATTTGAGACACACTAAAGGAATGTGGGAAAAGGAAACCTCCATGAAGAAGATGCCTCCCCTAGAATAGCTCTCTGGCAAGTCTGAGGGAAGTTTTCCTGACTAAGGAGTTCCTGCCCCAACTTCCCTCAGCGATGGAGCTTAGAAATAAACCCTTTCCTTCCCAAGTTGTTCCTGGTCTTGGTGTTTAACACAGCAACAGAAAGCAAACTAAAACAACCATGAAAATATACCATTAAGAAAAAGTCTTAATACGTTCCAAGTAGAATGCATATAGCATTTATGTGTCAGAGAGTCTCAATATTGTTAGTAGTGAGTGAAGTGCAAAGTAAAATAATAGATTTCGTTATTCGATAACTACTAGGATATCCAGAATTTAAAAAGCTAACTGTAAAAGTGTGTTGAGAAGAACTGGAAATCTTATACACGGATAAGGAGAACACTGATGGGAGGACATTTTGGAAATAATTCACCTGATTCTAGTAAAGCTAAACAACCAAATCACAGCATCTGCAGACGGAAAAGCAGCACACATCTGGGGAAAGACCAACGGCTCCTTGTAAATAATCTATCATAAAACACTATCACTTCATTTTTTTTAAATACTACATTAAAATTCTAGATGTTTATTTGAACCCTACATTTTGTTCATGTTCAGGTTGTATTATTATTTTACTATTCAGAGTAGGAAAAATATGCCAAACGCATTAAGAGAACATTGTAAACAGGGATTAACTTTCTTAGAGACAGATGTAGAAGTATAAAGAAATACAAATTACAGGAATGTTATAATCTCAAAATTTTAGATAGTTAATTAGTAAAATATGTGGATGGGAGTAACTACGTTGTAATGAAGCCATGGGTATTCAGTTTACCTGAAGCTACTAATATAAACCAATTACCGTCAATAAAAACATCCAAATACTTACAATAGCATGTCCCCCTGAGTGGATTACCAACGTAGCGATTTTCAGAGTCACATCTGTAAAAACATTTTTTAAAAAAAAAGAAAACTTGTTTAACAATAAATGATGTAGATATGTTAAAACTCTATCATAAAACGATTCTTTTAAAAAATATAAACTTGGAAAATAACTGACTGCAGAAGTCCTAACAATAAGTAAGCATGAGTAAACAGAGAATGCTTGTGAAAAATGCGAAAAGGCCACATCCGTGACAGAGCCTGAGAAAAGTTTTCTCTAAATCAATAGACTCAAACAAAATAGACTAACAAGAACTAAACTCAAAGGCTCAAACTCTTGACCTTTCATTGGATTATTAAAAATATATATGAAGATCAAACACGCAGATGCTAAGTCAAACATTTCATACATGCAATCACCTCTAACAGCAGAGAAATTTATTAATTTTTCAAAAGTTTTGATTTTTATCTTCAGGTCCTGTTTCCATAAAACACTATCAGCGTGAGACAGAGTCTTGATTTACATAATTCTATTTCTTGAGGTACACTTCCACAATAAATGTTATAAAATACATGTGCCAGAGTAAGATGGGGACATTTTGAAAAGGGTGCTAGCAAGACTGTAAAGCCAGAGGATCAGGAACTTCGCTTTCAGATTGAGTTTTCTACTGACACCAGATGTGTCCCCCATACAGCCTCACATAAATGACTCTGGAACATGTGCTGAACAAGGACACTGGTGGGCATGTCAAAGAGGGTGAGTGACTTAGCAAACCGGGTATACTACAAGCACCATGGCCGAAGCAACTTGGAGAGGAAAGGATTGATTTGGCTTACACTTCCAAATCCCTATTCCTCATGGAAGGAGGAAGTCAGGACAGGAACTCAGAAAAAGCCCGAACCTGGAGGCAGGAGCAGTTATCATGGAGAGGTGCTGCTGACTGCCTTGCTCTCCGTGACTCTCTCAATCTGCTTTCTTACAGAACCCAGGAACAACAACCCACCCGTAACGGACAGAGCCATCTACATCCAATACTGATGTTCACAGAATGTCGTAAGTTCGTGAAAGGCACTTTCTTCTAACATTATATCATTTAACAGGTATATTTACGAGTGTGTGTGTGTGTGTGTGTGTGTGTGTGTGAATGGAAACGGCCTAGAGGTAGAAAAGGGAAAGCGGAAATGTTATAAATATAATGTCAAAAAATAAACTTAAAATAAAATATATGTACCAAAAGCAACTAAATATAATAGCTTCACATTTCAATTAAATTTATCCTTAAAAGGTTATTAGAGAAACCTTTGAAATGTCTCTTTCATAGTACAGTTCATTACAACAAAGATATTATAATGCAAATATATTTTAATAATAAAAAATGGAATAGCAGAAAATAAGCTAAATAATATTACGCTTTAGATTCGTTTTAGCCATGTGCTTGCTACATTTATATTGGAGATAACCATTAAAGATATTAAAATATACTTCAAATCTCTCTAAAGAAATGTTATCTAATTAAAAAATCAAGAAAGACTAGAGATGCAATAGACAGTTCACCAACAGGCTCACTGAGCAATGGTCGGAGAGTAACCTTACAGGCGGGACTGCTCGGGGCACTCTGAGGCCTCTGTTTTCTGACATGATATATTCTCTCCCACTACAGACCTTAACACCTTCCTTCTCTTGATCAGGCATGACGGTCAGGAACAACTGTCATGGCGGAAGCTCCATTTTAAGTTGTTGCCATCAGCCACCCTTACGACTGAGTTCTAAGAATGATTTTCAACACACTCTGCCCTCTGGCTGTGGAAGGTGATTCCTTTCAAGGCTATCACTGAAGGCTTGCTGGTGTTCACAGCATGGCTTGACTTCACAAAAGGCACTTTCATCTAAGCCATATGGCCTTTAACAAAAGCAGCCAGATTTTCAAGCCTTACGATTTAGGCTTCATAATCAAGTGTTAACATTACTGAACAAACACTACTGTTTCTCCAAGGCTATGCAGCATCTCACTGACCAGCTACGAATCTCCATGACTACTCTATCACACCGGATAATCACTGCTCCACTAGCCGTCGCATTCAGTGCTGTCTGACAGTCATCCAATTATATCTTATCATGAAGTTCTGTTACCTAGAGCCAGGGTGAATAACAAGTAATTCAGACAGTTATCACCTCCATAGAAGGTTGAGAGGGACCTGGTTGTGTATACTTTCATAGGGAGTGACAGCAGGCAGCCTTAATGACAAAGCAGAAAATGAAGGACAAATCCCCTCTCTTGTGCTTGCAGCATGGCATTGTGGGTAAAAACACCTGCTTGGCAAGCCTGCCAACCTCAGTTCAATTCCTGGAGCCCATAGTGGAAGGCGAGTGCTGACTCCCAGAAGTGTCCTCTCCCCTGCTGGCTGAGTACTAACCACACATTTTGGCACTATCTTACATCGACTGGATGCAACTGGGAAGGAATGACTAGCTTTGCAATCATCAAGGAAATCAATAACCATAAACATGTAGTGACATACACACACACACACACACAATTTAAAACTCAGGTACCACACATCAAATATTCCAAGGAAATCCTGTCTTCTTGCGTCTGGCTTATTTCACTGAGCATAATGATTTCTTGTTGTATCTACTTTCCTTCAAATGTCATGATTTCATTTTTCCTTATGGCTGCGTAAATCCCCGTCGAGCATATGTATCGTATTTCATGGAGCCATTCATCTGGGCTGGTTCTGTTTCCTAGATACTGTGATTTGTGAGCAGATAAACACGGATGTTTCCATGTGGCAGGTTGAGTAATTTAGTCCTTCAGGTCCAAACCAAGAACAGAACAGCTGAGTTATCTGCCAGCTCTAAGGGGCTGTATGAGGAACTTCCTTGTCTTTCATGACTCCACAAGTTTACACTCCTGTCAGCTGTAAATGACAGCTTTTTATCCACGGCCTTGCCAGCATTTTTGTCAAGAGTATCTTCAATGACATCAACCTTGACTGGAGTGAGCTGGATTATACGTCCCTGAAGGCTAAGGTGTTGGCCATTTGTATTTCTTCTACAGAGACCGATCTGTTAAATTCAGTAGGTGCTTTTATTTTAAAATTATCATTTTCTGTACTAATTATCTTGGAATGTTAGGTTGAGAACTGTCATGATCATGACAGTATGACTACTTGGTTTTATGCTTTGGTTCTGGATATTCCAGTGTTTGAGATAGAGCAGCCAAGACTGGCCTAAAATTCACTATGTAACTGAGGCTAGCTAAATGGATATTTTACCATAATTAGTACTGCTTTGACCACCATGGCAGTCATTTCCTCCCACAGCTTATTCCAAGGAGAACGCTGCCTTAAGATCTTTTCCACTTGCAAGCTGAGTGTGGTGCCTGCCACCTTTCCCATCTACACTGGGAGGAAGAGGCAGTGAGAACTCAGGTTCTACTTTATGAGTTCTAGACTAGCCTGGTCTACATAGTGAGTGTAGACCAGCTAGGCCTACCCAGTAAGATCCTGCAGAAGAAGAAGGAAGAGGAGGAGGAGGAGGAGGAGGAGGAGGAGGAGGAGGAGGAGGAGGGAGAAGAAGAAGAAGGAAGAAGGAGGAGGAGGAGGAGGAGGAGAAGGAGGAAGAAAAAAAATTAAATCATCTCTATTTTTTTCTGTGAGAAACCAGTAGTATCCATATAGGAGGTTCGAGAGTATCTCTGAGAAGGGAGAATCTCACATGCTATCCATTCCTACGGTTCGTGATGCTCCACACCAGTGAGAGCAGCATTTACCAGCTAATGCATTCCATGAAAGCCGAAGTTGCCACTGCATGTATGCAAGCTCCTGCCGGTTTCTCTCCTTTAGGGGTTTTTGATTGGTTGGTTGGCTGGTCATTTAGTTATTTGGTTGTTTGGTTGGTTGGTTGGGTTTTCTCATTGTTTACTGGTGATTTGAGTTTCAATTAACTCAAGGGTTTGTACTTTACAAAGCTTTTCTTTCCTTCGTCAATTAACAAGGGTGAGGGCAATATTCTCTACATCCATGACCAGACACAGGAAACACTACGACCACGTTCATTTCTGTGTTCTCGCTCATGGCACTGCTTCCACTTCCGTCTGCTGTCGTCCTACTTCAGAAGATGTTATTCCTCCTTCAAATTCCAACTGAGTAGTATATGCTTGGACCTTCTTCATCCTTGGTGACTCCCTTCTGAGAAGCCAGCAAGAACAATCAATACATCTACTGAGCATCTTGTATTGATATAAAGCTGTTTTCGGTTTTTTGTTGAAATAAAATAGTATAAACAAATACGTGGTCAATGCAACAAATGACTTAGATCAGAAAGGAACCAATATCCACTTGGGAAGTTTACAAAAATATGTGACATTTGATGACTTACATAAAGACAGATGGAACATGCCCTTGGAAGGAAGGATTCATGGTTATTCTAAATTATTCATACAAGAAATGCGTGTACTATATTGTGGAAAGTACATTAGTAGAATGAAAGGTACTTTGGGTAAAAGTCAGTTTTTCTTACTAATCTCAAGCAATAATTTAATCACTGTTTGAATACCGCAGTGACTATCTCTGCTTTCTAATGAAAGAATTTTCCAACATAACTATGACGTAACAAATGACTGTTTCTAAAACGATGACCTCATTTTTATTACCCCCATTCAAAAGTTAAAAATGTGCTGAACAGCCATTTGTTATTTCTTAATTGAGAACTCTCTGTTTACATCCGTACCACATTTTTCATTGGACAATCTGATTTTTTGATATCTAGTTGCTTGAGTTCTTTATATATTTTGGATATTAGGCCTTTATTGGATATTGAGTCAGTAAAAAGCATTTCCCACTGTGCAGGCTGCTGTTTTGTCCTATTGAGGATGTCCTTTGCATTATCAGTGTTCTATCCAAAAGGTGTCTCCTGTGCCAATACGTTCAAGGCTCTTTCCCACTTTCTCTTCTATCTGGTCTAGTGTGTCTAGTTGTACATTGAGGTCTCGGATCCACTTGGACTTGAGTTAGTGCAGGGTGATGAATGAAGTGCTATTGACGCTCTTCTCAATGAAGACATCCGGTTAGACCAGCACCATTTGTGAAAACACTTTCTTCTTTCTATTGTGTATTTCTGGCTTCTTTATCAAAAATCTGATGTCCATAGGTGTGCAGATTTACAACTGGGTCCTTGATTCGATTCCATTGATCAACCAGTCTGTTTTTGTGCCAATACTATGTGGTATTTATTACTACTGCTCTGTAGTACAGTTTGAAATCAGGGACGGTTATCCCTCACAAAGTTCTTTCAGGTACTTCCAGACTGTTTTGCCTATCCTGGGTATTTTTATTTTTCCATACGAAGTTGAAGATTGTTTCAAGGTCTGTAGAGAATTGTGTTGGAATTTTGATGGGGACCATGTTGAATCTTCTGTGGAAACTTCCTGAGATCTATAACAGTGAGCCTAGTGAGGAGTCCTAGCAATGAAGGATACAGAGTCTGTACCGGCCATCTTTTGTAGCCAGGTAAGGCTTCCAGTGGTGGAATCAGACTGCATTTGGTTGAGTTGTTGTCCAAGGGCATCCCATGGTGATCCCTAAACAACCCCCAGGCTGATGCTAGGACAGAAGGTCGCTCTCCAAAAACTGACAGCAGGGACCCACTACTGAGAACATCTACACAGCTCACTGAACCCATGCTGGTGCCCGTATGAAGCCTTCACCCCGACTTCCTAGACTCTTTGGTACAGGAAGGTACTCTGCAGGCTCCAGACAGGAAATCTGGACATCAACCCAGGAACAAGACCCTTGACTTATAATTTGTCCTGCCTGCAAAATGTGCTGGGGCGATGGCAGCACAGAACCTCAGAGATGGCCAACACTGTCTGGTCTAACTTAGGCCAAGGCCACGAGAGGGAGCAAATGCCCTACGCTGCCTGCATGGCCAGGAAGTGAAGACTGAAAAACCCGGAGACCTACAAAAGAACCAGACACAACTGGAAAGAAAAAAATCAATGAGATGATTCCTAACGATACTCTGCTATACCCATAAATCAGGCCCTCGTCCACTTATCAACAGAGATGCTTCCTCCAGCAGCTGACAGGAAGGGGTGCAGAGGACCACAGCCAGACATTATGTGGAGAGGGAATCTAAATCATGTGTCTCCATCAGTCTCTCCCCTCAGAGCTCAGGGAAGCTCATGGAAGAGAGGGGAAAGACTGTAAAAGTCAGAGGGGGTAGAGAACACCAGAACATGGTCCACTGAGCCATCGACTAAGCAGGGCTCACACGGGCTCAGAGACTGAAGCAAGCAAGACCCTGTCCTCATTGTATGTTACGGCTGTTAGCATGGTGGTTTGTAGAACTCCCAACAGTGGGAACGAGTATGTCTCTGACTCTTTTGCCTGCTCTTGGCACTATAGTACTTGTATTGGGTTGCCTTGTCCAGTCCTGATATGAGGGCTTTTGCCTTGTTTTATTAGAGACCTGCTGTTCTCTGATGGGAAACAGAGGGGAAGTGGGAGATGGAGGCTTGGAGGACTGGAGAAAGGGGAAACTGGTCAGGATGTACTGTCTGAGAGAAGAAGCTACAGCATGCAGAAACAAAATCATACAAAAGTGCTCTTCATAAATTGTTATTCCAGTTCCTCTTCATAAAGCTTCATAAATTAGATCAAAAGCAAAATACATTTTTGTCATTCAAACATTATGTATTTTAGGTAAAATACATATTCTTGACCTGTGATCTATCAGCTCATAAGTAAATGAAAATGTTGCTCTCTTCTGTCTAAGAACAAAAGCATGTTCTTAAAATGCAATTACAAAAGAGGTAACTATTATAGAACTATATATTTAAATCACTTATGGAAAACTGTAATAATTACTTAAAGTTCATAATCACAGTTGCAACACTTTGCTCTTGCCTGTAATGCTGTAGCTTGGCTCTGCAGACATTACCTTCATTGCTGTGATGACATACTGATGCTATGACCTGGTATATAATCTGAGGGGGCATTACCGTAAAGTGTACATATAGTTAGGGCTACTGTTTAAAAAGTGCTAAGATGGTCACACCGTGGTCTTAAACTCTTCTGCTTATAGGACCTGTGCAGATTCACCAGCTCATGACAATAAAGCTGGCTCTACTCAGAACACACATTACTCTTGGAATGTCACAGGCATCCCTCTAACATAGAGTGTCAGCCTTGGGTTAGCTCATTTTAGTCAGGCCAGCCTGGGCTAATAGAGCCATCATAAGACCTAAGGCTTTGACTTCACTTTAGCCATAGTGTTCACAACTAAGAGACTCCCTGGCTATACAAAGCTTCTCTGAACTTGAAGTCTAGGCAATGATGGCAAATAAAAAATTTTTAGGTATTTATAATTTAGTGAATTCTTTATTAATTTTCGCCTGATCATTACATAATTCAAATAATGGAAACATGGTTGCTCTCAAATTATAAATATACATGAAAACCGAGCATGTGTTTGTACCTATTTAATTTTAAACTATACAAATCTGATTTTAATATGTACATGAACAAAATTAAGAAAAGAAAATAACGTATTGCCTTTTAAAGTCACATTTGGAAGGTAATAAATATTAAGAATAACTAAATGTCACAAGAAAGTAACTCATAAATTACTGAGAGCAAAATATTGGTTTCTACATAATGAACAATCTAGGAGAAAATGGAGGCTAGTGGCTCGGTGACTCAGCAGTGACCTGACTGTGGACTCGCGGAACCCAGGTTGGAGGTCAAGTGTGGCACTGCACACCCTCTGTGGAAACAGAGATCCTGTCAGCTGATTCTGCAGGCTCGGCTTCACAGCTTCTGTAATTGCCGTCTTTAACCATTTATGTTTTTCTAAAGAACTGATAATACGTAAATGAAAATAGCTTACAATACTGTAAGCTTAACTAACATAATGCTAACATTCAAAAATAAAATCTAAAAATTAGTTCTAGGCACAAAATCCATGAAAGTTACAGAAACAATGGTTTGTACTCACAGCTGGCACTGGTCACCTTTTATCCCCTTGGTTGTGCAGAAACACTTTCCTGTGTGCTGGTGACAGAAGTTTGCATGGCCGCCGCAGGTGCAAGCTGGAAGTCAAAACAACATAGTATCAAGCTGGAAGTCAAAACAACATAGTATCAAGCTGGAAGTCAAAACAACATAGTATCTATTAAGTAGTAGTATTATTTTCTTATTTTATGGGGCTGTTTCCTCAGGTCATGTGTTATTTTTAATCATCAGAAGGTAAAGTCACCTATGTGACTTTGCAAAACTTTGCAAAACTCTTTAAAATCCCCGAGTGTCTTCCGTGTTCCATGTACCTAAGTAGTCCCCTAACTCTCCTTTGTGTTTCTACTTGTGATCTGACACATCATTGGTGAAGGAAGTGGTTAAAAAGATAGCAAGTGTACTGGTGCACACCTCTAATTCCAGCACATGGGACATGCATGGTGCACACCTCCAATCTCAGTGTGTGGGAGGAGAACACATGGGGCACACCTCCTGTTCCAGCACACAGGAGATACATGGTGCACACCTCTAATCCAAGTACATGGGAGATATATGGTGCACACCTCCAATCCCAGAACATGGGAGATGCATGGTGCACACCTCCAGCTCCCACATGTAGAGGGAAGGCAGCAGACTGGCAGGCAAACTTACCCTTGGCTACATAAAGAGTGGATATGACTTTGAGAAGGTGACTGGATCAGAACATTCATAGGTAACATGTAAAGAGCAAGAACCCTGGAGCACGGTGATTTCATGTCAAACACGCTCCTACAGTCGCTAACTATATAACTTTAAGCAATTTACTGAAACTCTCCAGTTTGGTTCTAGCACCTATATGTAGAAAATAACAGTACTTAGTTCTAAGGACTCGTGAGAATTAAATGAGATATTGTAATTTAGAACACTTAACATGTCAAGCAGGTGGTGGTGGTGGTGGTGGTGGTGGCAGCAGTGTACACTTTTAATCCTGGCACTCGGAAAGCAGAGGCAGATGGATCTCTCAGTTGAGGCCAGCCTGGTCTACAGAGCGAGTTCCAGGACAGCCGGGGCTAATTTCAACAAAGGCAGTACTGATTAGCACCAGCACTAGTAATGAGGATGGCAATCACAGGTCAGTCACCCCTAACAATGGCACCACCCCGCCCCGCTACTTAGTATACCACTTGTCTCTGACCTCTAGGATTAAAACCACAGACAGAGACATCACAACTGTGACAGTGCCATACAGGTCTCTAGGGTCTGCTCTCCTCATGATGATGAAAAAGTGAATTGTTTTTACTTAAGAATAAAAGAAGTGGCACTGCCACTTTACAGAGATAAAATAGATAAGGGAATATATGAAAAACTGATGCCAAAGAGCAGATCACAAGTCAACTGAATAACCTCCTAAAAAGATACAAACTACCAAAACAAAGAAGTAAAGAAACAAAATATCCTCAGTAGTTCCCTAACAATAATTAGAGTAATTAAAGAGTGCCCACAAAGCAAAGCTTACATGGAAATACTGAGAAATTTCATCCAATATTGCTAATACCAGATCTTCACAAATGCCTTCTAAAAATTAAAAATAATAATCCTTCACAATATTACCTTGAAATCCAAATTGAAAGCTACAAGGAAATCCAACTACTAACAATATATCTTATGAGCATACATGCAGAAAAATTCAACAAATTAGAAATGGAAATCTGGGGACTTGTGAAAGGTCTCACATGACCATGAAGGACTTGTATCAAGAGAGACAGTTTAACAGTCAAATATCAGTGATTATTACATCACACTGGCAAAATACAGCCCAATGAAAAATAATAATAATCAATAAATTCAGAAATATCATTTGAGAAAACCTAACATTCTTTCATAATTAATGACACACGCCTTTAACTCCAACACTTCTGAGACACAGGCAGACAGGTATCTGTGAGTTTGAGGCTAGTCTGGTCCAAGAAGCATGTCCCAAGCCAGGCTAGCCAATGTCATGTAGTGAGACTCTTGTCCAAACAAAACTTGTCAGCCCTAACTGGAACATCTGCTTTATACCACAGCCTGGCAGAGGCTTGAAGATCATAAAGAAAGACACATGTGGGAAGAATTTCATGTATGAAATTCTAAAAACAATATATTCTTTAAAAATCAGTAAATCAGAAATAGAAGGAATTCACTAAACATAAATTATATTTTTAAAAACTAAAGCCTAAGAGGATGGCCTTCTCCGGCATCCATGGGAGGTGGGCCCTTGTCCTGAGAAGGCTCGATGCCCCAGTGTAAGGGGATGCTAGAGCAGTGAGGCAGGAACAGGTGGGTGGTTGTGTGGGGGAGCACCCTCATAGAGGCAAAGGGGAGGAGGATGGGATAGGGGGTTGCAGAGGGGAAATCTGGAAAGGGGACAACATTTTAAATATAAATATATAAAATAAACAATTTTTAAAAACCCTAAAGCCTGTAGCATCATGCGTAATACTTGAGAGACTACATGTTCTCGTCTCCTAAAATCAAGAAGCCATTGCTCTGCATTTATGTCATGCATTTCCATCTTGTATGGGACATTCGAATTGACACAAGCAAAAACCAAAGTCACTCAAATAGAAAAGCAAGCAGAAAGCTGAGGCTGGTTGCAGGTACATCATCTCTTCTATTCAAAGAAGTAATCTCCTAAAAAGTATTTGGAAAACCAAAATCTGATAAGCAAAGATAAATGTGAACAGAAGTCTTTCATAGACTCTAAGGATAGAACTCAGTGGTATAGTATTCGCCTAGCATGTGTGAGGTCTTGAAGTTGATTCCTATAGCCTCAAAAACAAATAATTAACCTTGTATAACTTCAAAGTGGCTAGTGAAGCCTAAATAGCCCAGCCCTAGTGAAAACAAAGGTCTGTATATTTCTGTAACTAGCAATAAAAAATGAAAACATAGGAAATAATTCTACTTTAAAAGAGCATTCTTATGCTAGGGCAGTAGCTACCTGGGTAAAGTGCTCCCTACCAAGCATGGCCTGAGTTTGATTCACAAAGGCCACATTGAAAAACAAAGACAAACACACAGAGGTGTCATGGGTCCTGTTTGTAAAAGTCAGAGTCAGGTGCATTCATTGGAGAGAAGGGGCCAGACAGCCTAGCCTATCTGTCAAGTTCCAAGATACTCAGGCACACAAGCTGAACACACACACACACACACACACACACACACACACACAGAGAGAGAGAGAGAGAGAGAGAGAGAGAGAGAGAGAGAGAGAGAGAGAGAGAGAGAGAGAGAGA